>NC_060288.1:32899281-33203364 GCF_021613505.1 Equus quagga | reverse complement strand
AAATTGGGTATTTACTGAAGACCAGCATTGGAGGAAGTATCAGTCAGTACCAGCTTGGTTATGACGCAATAACAGGCACCCCTAAAGCTCAGAGACTCAAACAACAAATTTTCTTTTCCACTCAGATTACAGGCTCATCCTGGGTTGGCTGGGGGCCCCCACACCCATTCTCCTTCACAATAGAACCTAGGTCAACAGAGATACCAGTATAATCAAATAGAATGTTTCCTGTTACAATGCCCTAGAGAAAGGAGAGCACAGAGAAGCTAAAACCACATGTACACTCCATCCCTGGGCCTTCTCAGAAATCCTTGAGGAGTATAACACACAGGGGCAAGTGCCCAAATGAACGCAGGGCAAGAGGAGTGAAATGTGGGTAACTATGGTTACCATGACCCCATTGCCTTTACCAAGCCACATAATTACAGGATGACATATTTATGTAGTACTAGCTATGGGACAGCTCCCTATAAACAGTAATTCACCAGGAGCCCTAAAATATGACCTGCTTTACAGCTGTGATACAGAAAGGCTGCTACAGAACATCCACATAAGAACATGAGTTGCTGGTCCTGCCAGAGATACAAGGAGCAGAATTCCCAGCCACCCTATTTGCATTCCCAACTCACATCTCAGATTCAATCCCAACCCTACCGAACACCATGAATGATAACATAGTGCCTTCCGAGTAAGACTTCTCACGTTCTGTTAAACTACCCTTTCATCTGTAAAATGGAGACCACCGTAACTACCTCACAGAGTTCTCAAGTGGCTTGCAATTGCCCCGTATACAGTCTCACAATAAGCAGTTGGTGTCCTATCTATGTTAGTTCTCACACTTAATTTATCTCTGGTTTTCCAGCACTCTCTCTCATCGAGCTCAGGGTGCTCTGATGTTATCCTCTTCCTCAATTTTATGGAATGCTTTAAAATTAAACTGCTTTGCATGGCACACTGGCTCTTGGAAGTAACTTGTCAGTGCTGCCTCATTAGTAAATAAGCTAATCCAAAGCTTGGCGAGCGATAGGACTTTTTGCTCCCTATGTCCAAACACACTCAAGACGGCAAGTCAGAGGCGCAAAATGCCAAAGTCCTGATTGGTTCCCATATAAATCTCAGCCAAGGCTCCCAGACAATTCTCAGAGACGGAGCTTTGCTTACTGATGACACTGAAAAATTGTGTGAAAAGAAAATAAAAAGGAACTTAGTTCTGCCTAAGCATTTCAGCGTGTTTGTTGCCTTTTTAGATAAGGAAATGTGCAGAGCACTGTGAATGCCACTGGCCAGAGGCCAGGGAACAGCACAGACACTTGGAATGGTGCCCAGAAATGGCATCCGAGGGGCCAACCTGTGCAGAGGAATAGCTTAGCAGCCACTGAAGGACCAGAAGCTGTCATTTTGGGTGAAGGTGGGCCATGAAAGGATTCCTAAAGATGAGTTAGAATTGTAGTCATAAGTTTACATATATATATATATATACCCACACACACCGGCACATTTTCCCCCGAGGGAGAATTCCAGTTCTTTCAGCAGATTCTCAAAGTGATCCAGGACTCATAGCCAAGGAGAAAAAGAGGAAACCGGAGAAACAGAATCCAAAATCTTTGCAAAAGTAGGACAAATTTAAAGCCAAGTTTTGCATTTCAGCCTTTTTCTCATTCTTCACACATTTTAGAATAAGCAGCCCCCTTTGATTTGAAACGACTCAAGATTCTTCATCCATGCCCACCAGCCTCTGTTAAAATGTCCAAAATTTACTTGTTTACAATTTCTCCCTCTGCCAAGTCAAGCTAAATGTTTCTTCCTCTTATTTTCTCTTTTTTTATATCTGCATTTGTTGTCACTCACCAGATCTGACAGTTTAAGACCTTGAAGTTTTAGTACTCTAGTCGATTTTCTCCTTTTGCTGTGGTCCTTCGGAGCCATCTCTGTCGCTCAGCATTGAGGGGCCCAAAGTGACTCGGGGACAGATTCCAAGGACTCCACCTGCCTGCTCCACCCTGCAGCTGCCCCTCCTGGCATTTCAAAAGACTGCCAAACCGGGCACGGCCACATTCCCAAGTAACTCATAGCATGATGTCACCTGATATGCAGAAATTGTTTATTCTCCTACCTTAGAGTTTTTTCTTGTGTGCATCAGCTTTTCTTTTAATCACTAGTGGTTTCTTTCTTCCCACGTCTTATCTTAATCCAGCCCTTGGTTTCATGCTTAACATACGCCTGAGTTTAGTATAGCACCTACTTATGGAGTGACACCTGTGTACCAGAGAGACACTCTGCAACCAGGCATCGTGTCATTCACACCTTGGAAAAAACAGAACCCCCATTAAGGGATTTTCGTCTGGTAGACAAGATGGCAGGTTCACAAACAACTAACACAAAGAAGAGCGTGAGAGTATCGTAAGAGAAATGCATGAGAATGCTCTGAGACGAGAGAGGTAACACCCAGCTAAAAGCAATCAGAAAGGGCTACCTGGAAGAGATGTTACTGGCCTTGGAAAATGGCAGGAAACCTGGATAACAGTGAGTCGTTGTATTAGGCTGACCCTTATGTTTTATTTGGGGAAATTGTGGAAACATAAGCATAGATTGCATGGAGTTCCTGGCATGAAAGAGCCTAGTAAATTCACTGGACTTGTTAGATGTGATTAATTTGCTATATTAATAATAAATATGTCTTTCATCATCCACCTTGCTTAATCCTTAATTAACACAGGTAACTAGGGAACACTGGAACGAGGTCATCCACATGTGGGGTTTTCTCGTGTACCTAACGCTTGCCCTTTCGAGTGTCGATTATTTTTTCATCTTTTCTGGGTTGTAAATCTTTCCAGTCTGCATTAAACACATCCCACTATTACCAGTTTTCCCTCATTACATGAACTTATGGTTTCTTTCACACGTGGGTCTGTCTTTGGGTTTTTCTCTGAATTTTGCCCCCTAAGGTTCCTGTGGGTGAGATTCTTTCCCTCCCATCCCAAATTAGCTGTCCCTCTGGGCCCCTGCTGGCTTCAGTGTGAGCGCTCCAAGCTGCTTCATTCCCTCCTGTGCCATCAAATACCATCTCTGTGCTCATTCACCTCCCAATCCCGTCTCTGTCCTACACTGTACATTCATGTAGCCCCACCTGATGGGCTTTACCACTTACACTCAGGGGTGCATCTCAAACTCAACATGTTCAATACTAAACATGTCTCTTTTTTCCCCATCAAATCTTGCTTTCTCTTTCTTGGGGATATCAGTTGCTCAAATTAGAGAGCTAGAAGATTCCATGACACCATTGTCTCTCTTAAGGGCTCCACACCTCATTTGTTACCAAGTCCTGTCCATTGGACCACCAAAACATCCGTGAATCCAGTCCCATCCGTGCTGCCAGCACCTGAGATGACATCCACGTCACTTCTGCCAAGATCAACCTCACCAGCAGACTCATGACCCCCTGCCCCCAGTCACTTTCCCTTCCAATCCGTATCCACCCAACTGGCAGAAGACTCTTTCCAAAACATTTTCCATATTGAAACCTGTCAGTCTCTTCTTTACCTTAGCATTGAAATTCAAGCTCCCTTAAAAGGGTTCACAAGGACATCAAGATGAGGTCCCTCTCTGCCCCTTGACCTCTACCCAAACCACTACTCATGCCCTCAGCCCAGCTCAGTGGAAAACAAGCCATTTCTGCATACCTGATCCAGGCAGGCTTCCTCCTGCCCCTTCGCTGCTCCCTCAGCCTGGAATGCCCTTCTGGCTCACGATGTCCCATCCCCAGTGGGACATCTTTCCTGGCTGCCCCCCAAGACGTTGGGCATTTCTCCTAAGGTGTTCTTTCCTCGAGCATCCTCTGTGTTGCCATTATGTGAAATGATCACGTCGTATGGATTTGTTTCTTTTCTGCCCCCTCTCTCAGCCCATGTTGGACTGTAAGCTTCCTAATGATAGAGACTGTCTTCACATTTGAATCCCAGCCATGCACACAGAACAGATGCCCAGCCATTGGCACACGTATGAGAGGAGGGTGGCTCAGTGCCATTCTGCGACTCCCTTAGGAGAACAGTGTATGGCATCGCTACTTTCTATGACCTCAGAGCCTTTTTCACGTGCATCCAGGTATATCATGATATTTTATAAATGCAAAATGGATGGAAATCTGAATTCTGAGTAATTGAAACACTACCAGAGACTCTTAAAGATTGTTCCAAATAGGGTAAGGAATAAACTCACCGGTCTAAAATTCCATCTCAGCATCTAGGGTTTTGTTCATCTAGAAAACATTCATTACCTGCTTCTGCCCAAACTTAGCAGTAGCTTGTAGAATGCTTCATATACACCAAGTACTGTTTGAAGAACTTTTTCTAAGAGTTTGTTTAATCTTGACAGCAATCCCATAAGTACTATGATTACTGTCCCCATTGTACACATGGGAACACCAAGGCACAGAGAGGGCAAATAAACCCCCATCATAGCACAGCCACAGCAAGGCAAGCAGGGGTTCACACCTGGGGGTCCGTGAGCTTAGCAGCTGCAGGACGCCTCTCACGTCTGCCTCTGTGTAGCTCAGGAGTTGTCATTTTTATTATTATTTTTATCCAGTATTTCAGCCAGCTTTCATGTGCCTGAACTCTATCTAATAGTTTTGAGTTCAGTTTCCAATAAAGCAGAATAGGCAAGTTTTAAAAGTCCACACATGCAGTAACATTTGTTGGCTGTTTTACAAGAGCCAGGCAATATCCTAAGCACTTTCCTGGGATTATCCCATCCCAATCTCAAAACAAACTCGTGGCTGCTCCTCTTTCCCCACATTTCACGTGTCTTAGATCCTGTTCTCTATTCTATATACTCTGATACAAAATGGCTGGATTCCTCTTCGCAAATGATAAAATGTTCCCGAAAAATACCAAAGTTAGTCTGCATAATTTTTTTTAATAAGCAGCCCTAGATTTTTTGTAATTCAATTACAAGTTAAAGATTATAGATTCTATTTTTAAAAATGAAGAAAGTTTATCTTAAAATGTAGTAGGGAAAACCCACTTCATAGAGAACAAAAAAGAAATAAAAATAAGTGCCTTTTTATAAAAGTAAATAAACAACTAGTAAGGCCAGGAAAATAATTCGAACTTCTAGGACATGTTCAGGTGTTAGTAAGCATCTAATCGACCTTTAAGCAAGATTTGAGCAAAAGGATCAATTTTTAGAAATAGAGTTCTTGACGAGCACTAATTGAATGATGAGGGTTGGTGAAAAATGCTCGCTTCAAAACATCAGCCCCAGTTCTTAGTTTGTCCCAGCACCTGTGACGCCGTAGCTCCCCTCAGTAGTACCCTCCGACCGGGCTTGCTTTGCAGCAGTCATACAAAACACATAAGCACACAATTCTTACCTTTGGAGCCAGAAGCAGAGGACTGGGTTGCCTGCTCACCTGCGCTGAGCTATCTTCTCCACGTGAACTCTCACCGTGTGCTCACACTCGACATGGGTCAGGAAAAATTCCAAGAAGTCAGGGGAGCCGAGGGCATACGAAATGGAGAGAATCCTGAAGGAAACCTCTTCTAACATCATCAGATTAGAAAAAACTGGGGCCAGTGGGGAGATGAGCTACCAGAGGCCACATAACAAGTGAAGGGTCAAAGTGAGAGCAGAAATCCTCTTCTTCTAACTCGGGATTCAAGGAATTTCCAGCCACTTTGCAAAAGCAGAGCGAAGCAGGTCTCAGAGCTTAGTGACCGTTCCAAAGTGGCAGCCCTGTCCTCCTGGTCTCCCACTCCTTGCCAGGCCAGCGGGGGCTTCAAGTAGATTTGCTTCCAGGAGAAAAGCCCCACGCCCGAGTCCAGGAGAAGTCACGAGGGAAGCAATTAAAATCACCTGGGTTTTGCCTGGGCCTTCCACGCCCAGGCAGAGGTGCCTGATTTCACAGGAGGCCCAGCTCACCTGCAACTGTGCCTTCTCGCTGCCTTCTAGTAATTAGCTCCTGGGAGACCCGCATCCTATTAGGCAAACCCTAGCCTTAAACAACCCCTGTAAAGACTCTCCCAGGCTTCCAGTGCAGTTTTGTCAACTTTTATTAAGAACTGTCTCCCTCAGGCAGCTCATTTTTCCCTGGTCCCCTGAGTGGCCCCATGCAGGCAAGCTTCATCATCAATGAATTCTGCACCCATCAACAATTTTGTGCCAATGACAAAAACCTAAATGCATCTGATGTGCTGAGGACATGGAAGTGGCAGAGCAGCTTGAGAAAGGGCAGCATCTCCAGCAGCTGTTACAGAAATAGCACAGCCAATTAAGATTCCAGCTGCAAAGAGACGGAGATGCAATCTGGAGCAATAATACCTCTGTGCTGTGCATTTGAAGGAAAACAGATTTGCCTTTTACTCCCAGAGTTGGTGACAAGGATTCAGAGCATGGCTGACCAGATGGCAACCCCATAAGTCTCTCTCCTCTCTGGTACGTTCTAGTTGAATCCTCCCGCACTCTACATCATGGCTCAGACTTCCCAAGTGGCTTTTGGTTCCTCTGCTTTTTAGGCTGGTCTTCTCCAGTTGAGGTCAAAGGTCATTCCAGAAATAGTTCTCAGAAGAAGAATTAGATTTCATAAAGAGAAAAAACTATAGGAGAAGTTGCATGCATGGATATATCTAGTGCGTGAATATGGGAAATAATTCAGTGAATAGGAACAAATCGCCAGCGAGGAAGCCAGCACCAATATTTCCCTTTTTCCTTTGTTGTGGATGGAAAGCAAGGCTGCACACATTCCCAGGAGTCTGGCAAACTTTGGAAAGGGAACACATCATCCTTGTGTTGAGGACTGAGTGTGGGCCTACCCCCAGTGCATAAAGCCCTATTTCATATTAGATCCAGAAGCAGTTTACAATTCAGTTCAAGACCTCATTTGTGGGAGAGTAAACAAAATTTTGATTGTCCTCACAAAATGCTGCTATCAGGTTTTGCCCGTCTCTGTAAATGGCAGCATATTCCACCAAGCTGCTTAAAATACAAACCTAAATTTTGATTCTTCCTTTTTTGAATTCCTCAGTAAGTCCTGGTCATTTTATTCCCAAAACATATTTTCAGTTGTCTCGTTCCCTTTATTTCCATTGGCTCCACCTCAGCTCAGGCTGACATCATTTCTGCCCTGGACAGTCACGAAGCTCCTGACACTTCTTAGCCTCTTGGTTACCTCAGCTGATACTATCACTCTTGTCCCACGCCGTCTCCTCACCATCCATCCCAAATACATACCTCGCACATAAGTCAAATCAAGCCCTTCCCTGTCTGAAAACATTTTAGCAGCTTCCCATTATCTTTAGAATAAAATCCAAACACCCAATCATGAACCTCAAAGCCCTCTGTGCCTTGTGTCTGCAGACCCACTCACCTGGCCACTGGGCACCCTAAATGTTCCACCACTCTCAGCCACCCCCATGACTGGCTCCCTATGTGAGCCCCGATACAGTGAATGTGAGCCATTGCTGGGAGCTCATGAGCATAGGCAGAAAGCTGACCCAACTCTGCAGTATTGGGAGGAGGTACAGAAACATGGGCATTTCAGGAAACCACCACAGGGAAAACATATGAAAGGCTCTCAACACCCTGCCTGGCTTTGTGGGATCAAGAGAAGGCATACAACCTCTAAACCTCCACCCCAAGGGGAAGCAAGAGGTGTGGAGCAGTAGCATCCATAGAAAAGGTCTGAGCAAGCATCAGAATCCCTAGCTGGGCTCACTAGTGAAGGCATTTCTCTTCTGAAGCCAGACAGTAAGGACAGTAGGAGGTGACAGATGCTTCAAATGTGAAGACAGCCTCAAAGATTTCATGGGACACAAAAAATCAAGGAAACATAACACCACCAAAGGAACACAATAATTTTCCAATAACTGATCCCAAGGAATGGAGATCTATGAATTGCCTCACAAAGAATTAAAAATAATTGATTTACCCCTGGGACACAAGAATGTTTCAACATACATAAATCAATAAATATGATATACCACGTTAACAGAATGAAGGATAAGAATCACATGTTCATTTCAATAAGTGCAGAAAAAATATTTTACAAAATCCAACAATATTTCATGATAAAAACTCTTACAAAATTAGGTATAGAAGGAATGTAACTCAACATAATAAAGGTCATAAATGACAAGTTAACGTCATACTCAATGGTGAAAAACTGAAAGTTTCTCCTCTAAGATCAGGAACGAGAGAAGGATGACCACTCTCACCACTTTTATTCAACATAGTGCTGGAAGTCCTAGCTAGAGAAATTAGTCATGAAAAAGAAATGAAAGGCATCCAAATCAGAAATGAAGAATACAATTCTCACTATTTGTGGATGACATGATCTTATAAATCGAAAACCCTAACAACTCAACAAAAAAATTGTTAGAAATAGTAGATGAATTTAGTAAAGTCACAAGACATAAAATCAACATAAAAAATAAATTCTTTCTATACACTGATAGACTATCTGAAAAAGAAAAAGAGTTCATTTACAATAGCATTAAAAATAATAAAATATTTAGGAATAAGTTTAACCAAAGAGGTGAAAGATCTGTACATTGAAAACTATAAAACATTAGTGAAAGAAATTAAAGGAGACACAATTAAATAGGCATCCCATGTTCATGGATTAGAAGACTTAATATTGTTAAAATACCCATACCCATACCCATAGCTATCTACAGATTCACTGCAATCCCTAAAACTTTCTCATGTAGTTTTTCACAGAAACACTAAAAAAAACTGCTAAAATTCATACGGAAACACAAAAGATCCAGAATAGCCAAAGAAATCCTGAGCAGAAAGAACAAAGCTAGAGGCAGCACACTTCCTGATTTCAAACTATATTTCAAAGCTACAATAATCAAAATAATATGGTACTGACACAAAAGTAGACACATAGGCCAATGGAACAGAATAGAGAGCCCAGAAATAAACCCACGTATATACCATCAACTAATCTTTAGGAAAGGCACCAAGAATACAAAATGGGGAAAAGATAGAGAAGTCGATAAATGATGCCGGGAAAATGAGATCTCTGCATGCAAAAGACTGAAATTGGACTCTTATTGTATACCATACACAAAAATCAACTAAAAGGGATGAAAGACTTGAATGTAAGGCCTGAAACTGTAAAACTCCTAGAAGAACTCATATTGAAAAATCTCTTTGGTGTCAGTCTTGGCAACGACTTAGTGGATACGACATAAAAACAAACGCAAGAAAAGCAAAACTAAATAAGTGGGACTATATCAAATTAAAAAGTTTCTGCAAAGTCGAGGAAACAATCAACAGAATGAAACTGCAGCCTCCAGAATGGGAGAAAATATTTGTAAACCATGTATCCAATAAGAGGTTAATATCCAAAATATTTAAGGAACTCAAACAACTCAATAGTAAAAAAAATAATAATTTAAAAATAGTCAAAGGACCTGAACTGACATTTTTCCAAAGAGGACATACAAACGGCCAACAGGAATATGAAAAGATGTTCAACATCACTGGTCATCAGGGAAAGGCTTTGCCTTTCAAAATGGAATACCAAGCAGCCTTTTTTTTTTTTTAAAAGATTGGCACCTGAGCTAACTGTTGCCAATGTTCTTTTTTTCTGCTGTTTTCCTTTTTTTTCTGCTTTTTCTCCCCAAATTCCCCCAGTACATAGTTGTGTATATTTTAGTTGTAGGTCCTCCTAGTTGTGGCATGTGGGATGCCGCCTCACCATGGCCTGATGAGCGGTGCCATTTCTGTGTCCAGGATCCAAACCAACGAAACCCTCGGCAAAAGCACAATGAAATATCACGTCATACTTGTTAGGATGGCTACTATCAAAAAGTCAAAGGATAAGTGTTGGCAAGGATGTGGAGAAGAGGGAACACATACACTATTGGTGGGAATGCAAAATGGTGCACTTGCTATGGAAAAGAGTATGGAAATTCCTCAAAAAATGAAAAATAGAACTACTACAGGAGGCAACAATTCCACTTCTGGGCATATATCCAAAAGAATTGAAATCAGGGTCTCAAAGAGATACCTATACTCTCATGTTCATTACAGCATTATTCACAATAGCCAAGATAGGAAAATAACCTAAGTCCATCAACAGATGAAATGATAAAGAAAATGTGGTACACACACACAATGGAATACACATTCTTCTCAAGTGTGCATCTCAAGTGTTCTCACCACAAAAAAGATCTATGTGACATTATGGGTATGTTAATCAGCTTGACTGTGGTAATCATTTCACAATACACACATATCAAAACATCACACTGTACACCTTAAACAAGGACAACTTTTATTTGTCAATTATACCTCAGTAAAACTGGGGAAAAAAACGTGTGGTAGAGGTGTATGGAAAGAGGCAGTCCTATATTCGTTATTGGAAGTGCCAATCAGTGCAATCTCCATGGAAAAAAAATTGACAGTTTCATAGCATGTGGAATGATAGACATGAAAGACTTTTCACTGCATCATTATTTGTAATATCAAAAGATTAGAAACTATTTAAGTGTGGTTCAGTAAGGGAGTGACTAGGAAAATTCTGACTTCCACAAAATGGAATACCAAGCAGCCTTAAAAAGCTATTCTAGAATGATCCTAAAGCTATATTGATAAATGAAAAAGGAAAAGATGGGGAAAATATCTATGTTCTTTTATTTGCATAGAATATCTCAGCAAGCTGATCACATGGGTAACAAGATAATGATAAATAGATAACTTGGGTTTCCAACTGCACTGGGAAGATAAGTAGATGGAAAATTATTTTTCTTTTTTTTGGTAATTTTTTTGTAGCCTCGATTTTCTTTTCCTTTTGCACATTTTTAAATATATAAAAACAATTTTTAAAATGTAGAAGAGTTTCAGATAGGTAAGTCCATCAGTAACGATAATTTTCAAAGGAGAAAATTTTGAAGTTGTTATGTTGTTGTTGCTGACGCTGCTGACATTGTTATTACATTGCACCATTAGGAAATGGCATCATTGAGAAACTGGTGATCAATACCATGTAGACAGAAGCACGTTTTTCTTGCTTTGAGCTCTTTACTCTTTGTTATACCATCTTCTACTGTTCAGAAGCTTTATCCTTTTTAAAAAACAACTAGTCTAACAGTCTAACATCAACTTTGTAGATCAAGTGTATATATGGTTATATATATACAGCCTCATTCCAAAAACATTTTGGAACAGTTTACAAGAATACATAAAATGTGACATAAGTCAGAAAAGACTGGCAAAGTAAATCCATGAATTTTAGAAGTATCCTGAGTATTTCCTTCTTCTTAGACTGAACAATATTCCATTGTTTGTATATATCACCCTTTTACATCCATTCATCCGTTGCTGGACATTTAGATTGTTTGCCTATCTTGACTATTGTGAATAATGCTGCAAAGAACATTGGAGTGAAAATATCTCTTTGAGATCCTGATTTCAATGCTTTTGGATATAATATGGATGAACCTTGAGGGCAAGGTAAACTTAAGTAAAAGATACCACTCACAGAAGGACAAATACTGCATGATTCTATTTATATGAGGTATCTAAAATAGTCAAAACTCACAGAAACAGAGACTAGAATGGTGGCTGCCAGTGGCTGGTGGGAGAGGGAAATAGGGAGCTGTTGTTCAAAGGATGCAAAGTTTCAGTCATGTAACACTAATAAGTTCTAGAGATCTGCTGTACATTATGCCTATAGTCAACAATAGCGTATTGTGTGCTTAAATTTTGTTAAGAGAGTAGACCTCATGTTAAGTGTTCTTACCACAATGAACACAAAAAATAAGATATCCTGAGTTAATGAGCTTGAGAGAGCTTAACACACACAGAGTGACCCAAATAGCTGTCTTACCCTTCATTCCCACAAACACATACTTAAAAGATTTTTGAACTTAGGATGTTCAAACTAAACTAAAATTTATGGAACACATGAATCATGGACCTGTAAGTTTTCCTCAAGAATAACGCATTTACTAAATAGGATTCAAGCACTTTGTCAACCTATCAATTTAAATTGGTAAAATTATATTGAGTGTCCAAATAAGTAAAATATATAGAAGTATTTTTGAAACTAGGAGGCACTGTGTCAGTGTAAGATGTTTATACAAAGAGTTATTACATGATCAGCATCTATGAGAAAATTATCAAAGAATGATTTCTTTCAGAAGATGAAAAGATTGTTTAAATATTTGTTATATTTTTAGTCAAAAGACATATCCACCCAAGTGGACATCAAATTTTATTTTTGCTGATTAAATGGGTTGAGCTCTACTGGCATACAGTACACTCTCGGATGCATAGTGTAATTTTTCGCCCTCACTTTCTAGGTAACGGTTCTTTTAAAACATAGAAAACAAGCATTTTTGAGAGCTTGATTGCTTGGCCTTAGCTCTCTTGAAAACAAATAAAAATATCTCATAAACAAATAGAAAAATATCTCATGAGTATGAGAGCTAAAAAGCCATTATCATGATAAATTAAATCTATAAAGACTGTAATTCACTCATCCACTACAAAAGCTAATATTAAGAGACTGAATGGTGAAAACTTTGAACGCTAATGGCTTTTTTCCTGAATTACTTCATGATTATTACTAATTAAAATGTACTGAATAGTTATTAAATTAATCAATATTACTCTCTATAACATGTAGCACAGAACTACAGGAAATTAAATACAGGGAAACTCAATTCTTACACTCATGTACTTCATATTTCTGAAGAGATAGATATAAAAATTTAATTAAAAAGATGAAAAATGGTAAGTGTTATTTGAATGTTTCAAATTCCATTGGATTGAGAGGCGGAAAAAGTTAACTTTGTATACTTTATCAAGCACGTATTTTTTTAAATCACTTATCTCATTCTTCTCTTTAAAAGAAACCTCACTTCACACCTGTTATGATGGTTATTATATATAAAAAAAAAAAACCACAAGTGTTGATTAGGATGTGGAGAAATTGGAAGCTTTGATCTCTGTTGGTGAGAAGGCAATATGTTCCAGCCACTAAGGAAAGCAGTATGGAGGCTCCTCAAAAAATTAAAGATAGAACTACCACATCATCTAGCCATCCCACTCCTGGATATTTATCCAAAAGAATTGAAATCAGGATCTTGAATAGATATTAACATTTCCATTGAAGCATTATTCACAATACCCAAGATGTGGAAAAACCTAAATGTCTCTCACTGGCTGAATGGATTAAAAAAAAGTGGTATATACATACAATGGAATGTCATTCAGCCTTAAAAAAAGAGGGAAATTTTGCAATATGTAACAACATAGATGAATCTTGAGGACATTACGCTAAGTGAACTCAGCCAGTCACAGAAGGACACACACTGCTTGATTCCACTTATATTGGATATCTAAAATAGTCAGACATCTAAGATACTCAGAAATGGAGTGCAGAATGCTGTGCCGGGGAGGGGCGGGGAGGGAACTGCAGAGCTGCTAATCAACAGGGATAAAACGTCAGTCATGCAAGATGAGTAAGATTTAGAGATCTGCTACAGTATTGGAGCTATAGTTAACATTACTGTATGGCACGCTTAAAAATCTGTTAAGAGGGCAGTTCTCCTGTTAAGTAAATGAAATAAAAACTAAAACTAAAGGTTAAAAAAAGTCTCATGACAGCGATGTTGTTACTTCAGTTTTAGAGATTCAGAAAGCTCAAGAAGTTACCCAAAATCACTCAGCGGGTAAAGGTGAAAGCTAAGAAGCAAACCAAGGGTTATAGAACTCCAAAGCTGATATTTTTCCTCTACACAAGGTTCTACAAGCAAGGAAGACGACCGTGGTCTGGAAAAGGAACACTGTGATGTGGATGGTGGACAGGATTCATATAAACGGAGAAGGGTAAGGAGAATATTTACATATTACATTCCTTTGTATATTATATTATAAAAAATTGTAGGAAAAATACACTATCCTGGCTAGACTAGAGTTATTATACAAAAGAATGTAGTTAATTAACATTGGACTAACAAGCAGGAGACAAATGGCAGTAAATATGAACATTGGCATGAGAAGTTCTTTTTGTTCTTTGCAGACAAGGATTAGGCCTGCAACGATTTGCAATACGGAATTACCAAAGTAAAGTGTACTCAGAAAGACGTCTCATCAGGATAGAAGAGAAAGAAGTGAAAATCTAGAAAGTTGTGTGTGCCAGGAATGAAACATTAAAGGAATGTGCAACAGACACTAAAAAGAAAGAATAAATTTTAGGAAAGAAAAATCACAAATCTAACTTTTCGGGATCAAGTCGGAGCTAAGATCTGAAACAGTTGAAGAGTTTGTTTCTGTTATAACTGTACAAAAAAAGAACTTGGAAGACATTATAAAAAGAAGTAAAACATCAAATTAAATCATTAGGAATATCAGTAAAATTGCTCAGTCACTGAACAGGTTTCAAATGGACGTTTGTATGCACCCAGACCAACTCCAGGAAACGATCCATTGTTTCTAACCTCATCAAGTGGCACAACCAGATTTGCTGAAACATGGAGAAATGAGGCTAGTCCAAATCATGTGGGATAGCCTGTTGGTTCAAGTAGAGAACAAAAAGTAAGAACTTCATAAAATCAATATTTATAGAAGATAACATTGTGAGAAAAAAAAATCACTTCTAACTAAGAAAATGACATCTTAGCTGTCAAGAATCTATGATGGAATTTAAGAGTTAGTAAATAACATGTAATACCATTGATACTTGTTTTGGAATACTGCTCCCAACACTGGCTTATATAGCTGGAAAAAATAGCATACAAATCTATCTGAAACATGGAGTGGTTGTCTGCGTCTCTTAATTTGTTGCCACTGAAGTGTGTTTGATGATACCCTCCTCCTTGAGATCCCATCGACTCAGGAAAATAATTTTGTTCTAATGGACAATAGCTCTGTTTGCCAAAATGTTAAAAACTCAAGCAGGTAATTGATGTCTGCATGATGCTAAGTGAAGTATCTTGAGATGGCAAATTAAGGAACAATTTAATCTTAGAGAATTCAGGAGTCACAAATTGTTGAAAAACGTTGTGAATGCTGACAAAGTGATTGCCAAAAAATTAACTAAATTTATGTGTTAATGTATTCATTGTATTTTTTAAAGAAATGATATGTATATAATTTAAAATTATATATATAATTTTAATATAAATTATATATAATATTATATATCTTAATATGTAACTATATCATGCAAATAATCTTCAAATATTTTTGAAACAAAAGTGGAGGAGAGAAAACAAAACAGAAAATGTGATTTAAACTTTTTCCCGCATTTGGCTTTGGCACTTAATAAACTTTTGGTCTGAATAGAGGTTACTGACTAGGTCCTACAGTTTAAGCTAACGCTTCTAGTCTGTGCTGTCCAAATGGCAGGTAACTTGTTACTCAGGACCCAGTAAGTGCAGTTACTATTCTCTTCTGTGAGCTAGTTTGGATGGAAAGAAAAAGAAGGAAGGGAGGGAAGAAAATAGACAGACAGATGTCATTGCACATAGTGGAGAGTAAGAACCAGCAAAAATCATCTGCTCTCTAAAAACAATGTGAACACTGGCAATATGGTCAAAATCAGCTTTATTAGAACTCTGGAAATTAACCAAAGGCTTGAAATAAAGTTTCACATGAAAATATGTTCCATATTACTAGTCATGCAGAAGCTGTAAACCAAAACCGCAATGACCCACCACGTCATGCCAAAATGGTGCAGTCACTTTGGAAAATAGTTTGGAAATTACTCAAAAAGTTATTCATAGAGTTACCATATGACCTAACAATTCCACTTCCAGGTATTGAACCAAAGGAATTAAAAACATACATCCACCTATAAACTTGTACATGAATGCTCATAGGAACATTAGTAATAATAGCCAAAAAGTAGAAACAACCCAATGGCATGATAAATGAATTAAAGAAGTATATGCATACACTGGAATCATTCTATCTATTTGGCCATTAAAAAGAATGCTACAATGAGGGGTTAACCTTGAAAAGATTATTCTAAGTGAGATAAGGCAGACATAAAAGACCACAAATTACATGATTTCGTTTATTTGAAATGTCCAGGATAGGCAAATCCGTACAGACAGAAAGTAAATTAGTAACTACCAGTGGCTAGCGAAGGGGAATGTGGAACGGTTGCTAATGGGTACAAAGTTTCCTCTTGAGGTGATGAAAATGTTCTGGAATTAGATAATGGTGACCATTGCAAACCATTGTAAATATACTAGAAACTATCGTATTTCATACTTTAAGTGGGTTAATTTTATGGTATGTGAATTATATCTCAGTTAAAATAAAAGTTTCTGCTGGTATTAATAAGTATGCCAGCTATTACCTTACAGTTGTTTTAAAACAAACACACACAGAGGTGAGAGGTTGGAAAGATGTTGGCAGCAGAGATAAAAGAAGACCAGCAAATTTTTCAAATAGAGGGATTAAATTTGAAGATCAATAATCTTGTAAAACAGTAACAGAGAAGTTTTTGTGAAAGTGGAAATTTCCTCTAATTTAGTCTGGGGTGACTGCATGAGTGTATCCATATGCTTAAATATCATTGAGCTGTCCCTCTAATATTTACACATTTTACTGCATATGAATTATACCTCAATTAAAACAACAAAGGACAGGTTTTGCATCAAGATGTAGTACACACGTGTACAAATCCACACACACACACACATACTCATACACCTGAAGAAAGTTTCTAGAAACACAATTACTCTTATGTCTTAGGATATATTCCAATCTATTCTAACCTTGTCTATTGATACAAAGCAAACAACAAGAAAACAATGACAAACACTTTAATTCATCCGAAAACTATTGCTCTAAAGCCATTCTCCTCTCTTTGAACCATTTTATGCAAAAATATATTTATATCATATATATACCTATAACTTTTACCATGTTACTCTCACACCTGAACAAATTTTAAGTTTTACTTTTAGTATAATACTTTCTTAAAATTCTTACCTCCTTACATCCCTTCACGAAATCGTCTCGATTAACAAAAGAAAGTCAAGAAATTCCTTCCCCCAACAAATTTTCTGGCACTTTTCTTTTTAATGTAGTTGTTGTCTCCTGAAATAATCACCATAGCTTCCAACAGTTTCTCTCCTTGGGAGTTATAAGCATCAATCATTTTTATGGCATGAGGCAAAGTGATGTTTTTAAGTGCTTCAGGCACAGAATCTTTATCCTCACCAGGGTAGACTCAGGGTTCAAATAAAGATACATTGAGCAGTGATTCACCACTGACACTGACCCCATGTGGGGTAAAGTTCAGCAAGGCAATTCACAGTATTTTATGAATTGAAATAAACAGAGAGAGAACACAAGAGTGAGTGCGGATGCCCTCACTGTAGGTTGAGCTCATGTGATGAACCAGTTTTCCTTGTTCTCACATTAGATTGCTTCCTTCCAATTCTGACCCTGGTTTAGCCTGCTGGAGTTCCCAGAAAAAGTCTTACCTCTGCCTCCCACAATAGCCCCTTTTACTTTTCACCAACACCCTCTGACACCCTTAGGACTTCTTCATACTTCTGCCAATACCCAAGTCTCCCCCATCCTGTTGTGGGCAACTTTTCCTCTGAATCCATGTGTGGAACTGCATTTCTTGCTGTAAATTGTTATCTTGTTAAATTTGACTCACTGGTCGTTTGGACATATACTTGGGATTCTAACTCTGTCAATATTTCTCCCTCATTGCATCGTACCTCCGAGTATATCTAATAAGTATAATATCTACTTAATGGAGGGCTCCTTGAAGACAGAAATTGTGTTTTAATTGGCTCTGATCACTAGGCCTAAGATGCAAGACCCGAGCTTCCACTCTTGGTCAGCTGTCATTGCAACATTATTTTATTAGCTGCAAGTTGCATGTATGACCTTTCCTCATTGTTGTTCTTATTTCAGGGGCATATATCTACATCTAAGGGGAAAGTGAAGCCACGTCTACATTTCAAGATAATTTCCAATTGTGAAATAGTTAAAATATACAGAAAATGCATCCAATAATTTAACAAAACACACATAATCCTACTCATGTTTAACATACTGTCATATTTGCTTAGAAGACTTTTTAAAGTATTATGATAAATGCCATGAATATCCCTCTCTCTTGGATTTCCCTGATCTCATTCTCTTTACTTCCCAGAAGTGAAGAAAAAGAATTATCCTACAGTCAGCGTTTATTATGTACATGCATTTCCCTATAGTTTTATAGCATGTATATGGATATGGTACATAGATACATCTCTATATTCCGAACAATACATAGAATCCTCTGTAACCAGTTAGGACATAGCCTCTTGCAACTAAAGTTTTCACATAACTTTATACTTTCCTATCAAGTCCTCCATTTTTATGCATTTTGATCTAGTTTATGTATATACACTGCTGTATGATATTCAATTTTATAAATATGCCACAAATTATCTACCCATTCTTCTGTTAATGGATTTTTTTGCTTTTCTATTGTTTGTTCCTGTTTCTATATTTGTTTTGTTGTTTTATTTTTGCTTGTGTTTATATATGTAATTGTTTCTGTTTTTATAAACATAACGTTATGCACAATCTTTGACTTGTCTCATTAGGAATGTACGAGAGACTTTCTGTAGAATATTACCTAAGAGTGGAACGGTTGAACACTGAAGCGTGTACTAACGAACTTTATTAAGTGTTAAATATTACACTCCTATTTTACCTACTATGTTTCTTAAAACTACTCCGCATAGTCCAGACCCATTCTTAGGAAATCAAAGACTGAATGCTTTCATGTCTACTCACTACATTTCACCATGTCCAGAAATCCATTTCCTTAAACGGATCTACCATACTCAGAGTACAGTTCCAGCCATCATGAAGCTCAAAGGAAGACAGAGTACCTCCTACCCCAGTCTACAGGCTGCTTCCAGATGCTGATTCCTGACTTGGGGAACAACCTATTTCTATGATTGTTGAATGTGGAAGAGTGACCCTCACTTTGCTCTTGTGACCTCAGCAAGATGGTTAAATAAGTACTCTCTGGTTAGCATTAGTTTCTTTCTCAAAATCTGGGCTATTTAGACTGAAATAATATCCAAGGAAGGGATCCCAGGTCACATTTGAGACAGTGGGGAAGGGGGACAAAGGAGAGAGAACCAGCCAATTTGCATTAATTAGAATATTACTATCATTATAACAAGTATATTACACTGGAACTAAATAATGACCCCCCAAAAGATAACCACACCCTAATCTCTAGAATCTACAAACGTTACCTTGTGTGGCAAAAAAAAGAACTTGGCAAATGTGGTAAATTAAGGATTTTGTGATGAGGAGGTTATCCTGGATTATCTGGGTGGACCAATGTATTCTTGTGAGACAGAGGCAAAGGGGGATTTGACACAGACAGAAGAGGAGGAGTGTCGTCATGAAGGCAGAGACTGGACGGTTGTGGCCAAGGCTCAGGAATGTCAGCAGCCACCAGAAGCTGGAAGAGAATGGGACCCATTCTCCCCTGGAGCCTCGGAGTGGGCACAGCTCTTCCCACATCGTGGTTTCCACCCAGTGAAACACATTTCAGAGTGCTGGCCACCAAACCTGTAAGAGAGTAAGTTTCTGTTGTTTTAAGCTACCAATTCTGAGGTAATTGGTTACAGCAGCCATGGGAAAATAATTCAGGCACCATTTGAGGAAAGTGATGGAACAGAACTCAGAATTGATCCACCGAGAGACAAAGAAGTTGGCATGTCCACCCACCAACTCCTCTCCTTTTGTTAGGGGTGGTTCCTAGTTCACTAACTCCTCCTCATTTCCAGCCTGCCCCACCCTGGGCTCTGAACACCCTCAACACCAGAGAAGACCCTCCAGCAGAGACCCAAGAGGGTCTTGGCTCAGGAGGGTAAGACGAGGGAACATGGACAGGGTACCAACAGCATTTGCTACAGATGAAATTTTGTCAAGCTTTCTCCATTTTCTAATCTTATATTTTGAGGCTAGGTTAGTTAGTTGCATACAGGTCACTGGTTAGTAAATCTTCTCGGCAGACTGTTTCTTGTGTCATTTGATAATGTCCCTCATCATCTACAATGATGCTCTTAGCCTTATAATGTATGTTTCTTTTTCTGATATTACTGGATACACCAGCTCTCAGGCAGCTGTATTCATCTAGAATATCTATTTTTCATGCCTTTATTTTCAAATTTTCTATGCCGTTGTGCTTAACATGTGTCTCCTGTAAACAGAATATGCCAGATTTTCTTTTTTTAATCCAATCTGAGAATCTCTTTTCCTTTGTCATGTACATTAGTTCACTCCCATTAGTCGTGATTACGTTTACCATTTTATTATTGTTTTCTACTTATTCCCATGGTTTTCCTTAATTCTTTACCCTTTCTCTTTTCCCTCTTCCATTAGATTTATCTAGGTTCCCACTTTACTAGAATAGAAGGTATATACTCTAAATCTATTATCTTCATGGTTATTCTTAAATTTTTAGCATAAATAAGTATATCATTTATACTCTAAGCCAATATCTCCATTCATCTTTCCTAAAAAAATGTGTAGAATGTTCAAATTATAATCACGTTTCACCCTTTTCCTCTTGATTGTGGTGTAACATTTATTTTTACCTTATTCTTGAAATCCAAAGTTGGTGGGGTCTTTTATTCTCAAAAATCAACTAATTTTGATTCAAAAAATCATTTGCCAACTTTACTGCTAGTCACCAGGACTTGCATCTCACTCTCTCCTTCTGGAGCCCAATGTTTTTCTTCTTTTAATACTTCCTACAGTTAGAGTTTTTGAGTGGTTGATTCTCTCAGTCTTTGAAAATAGATTTGTTTTGTCCTCATTCTTGAACAATATTTTAGCTGATTATAGAATCCTAGATTATTTTTTCTCTTCAGCATTTTGAAAAAATTATCATCTGATCTAAGTGATATGTGCAATCTCTTGATGAAAAATGTGCTGTGAACCTCATTGTATATAAGGAGGTTTTATTCCTTTTTAAAGATTTTTTTGAAATTCTGCAGTTTCATATGTTTAGAGGTGGATTATATTGATTTATCCTGCTAAAACTCTAAGGATTTGAACACTCATTATAATATAGAAAATGGTTGGTAACAATTTCTTCAGTTATTACCTTGATCCATTCACTCAGTTGTCTATTTTGAGAATTCTTTCCCAATGGACATTCTTTTTGTCAACTTTTGTTCATTTTCTCTCTCCCCATCTCTCTCTTCCCTGTAATAATCTGAGTAGTATTCCCAGATCAATCTTCTACTTAATCTATTCTCTCTCCTAACTGAGTCTAATCTTTTATACTCAGTTATTTTTTTTTAATTTTAATAACTGTGTTTTCCTGTTTCTAGACATACAATTTGTTTCTTTTCTAAATCAGCCTATTTTTTATACTTTCTCATCATTTCAACGTATTTTCTAGTCTTTTATTGCTTTTTTTCTTTAGTTATTTTAAACATGGTTACTTTATAGTCTCTTAGAATTTGTTGCATTATCTCACTCCTTGGTTAATTCTCCTGTTGTCTGCTGACTCCATCTCATGACGAATTGTTTCTTTTTGAGCTTTCTCATTTTTCTTTGGTTTTGTTGGCTCTTGTGAATATTCCTTGGTTCTTTGTAGAGCAGTAATCTCCGTTTTCTTGTATCACAGACTCAGTAGATCTCTGGGTCTACGACCAGTTCCTGCACTAATTTCTCAGCTTAGCATCCCCACAAAACATTGATAATGTAAATTTGGACTCAAAACTATGCATGGCACAGGCTTGGTGTTACATATTTTTTCAAGGGAAAATTATTTTACCCAGTTTTTCAGAGATTCATTATGATTTCTTGACACTTTTTGTGACAGTGGGTGGGGGTTTTCTAAATGATTTTAGATGGAAAGGGCATCACTCTGGGGGCCTCAGCTTTCCTATAAAAGTCTCAGGCTTAGCTCTCTGCCTTTCTTCAGGGACCACACCCTCTGTTCCTGAGCATGCATGAATCCCCACCCACCAGACTCCAGGGTCTATCCTCTCTCCACATCTGGGATCTGAGGTGTCAGACAGGTGCTTATGCTTGGGGCTGTGATGTCCCTTCTTTCTAGCAACTAGATATTACTATCTCCTTCCTTCAAACGTGGATATATATATGTATATAAAATATTCAATTTCTTTTATTGATGAAACATAACAATGTGTTTGGAGCAGAACAAGAGATTATCCTAGCTCGATAGGCCATGTTTTCAGAATCTCATCTCAATCAGGAAAACCAAGTTAGCTTTTGCCACCTACATAATTTATTATTCCCTGTGGTAAAAGCAACATTTTATGATTGCTGCAAGTCACTAAAACTGTCACTTCAGTGCCTGAGACCAAGTTCCCCAGAAAACAGAGCTTGAGGCAAAAATTACATGTCAGTAGCTTGTGTGAGAGTGCAACAGTAGGAAAGCAGGGGTGAGGGGAAAGATCCAGGCAGGGATGAAGCAAAAGCAGATGTAAGAATGTGCATTGCTGAGCTGGCACCAACTTTTGGACAAGCTGAGTTCATAGTCTCCCTGGATATGTTCATAGAGGTCATATAAAGCTGCTGTGTTACTGCACAAACCATCTGAGGGAAGTAAATGAGAAGATATTATGCCCTGTCACCCATAAACCACAGTTCATCCCAGAGTGTACCACTTTTCCAGCATTTGCTCATTGAACACTTGTGGCCTTGGCGTAATAGAAAGATGTTTGGTGTGTGTCCCCAGATTCTGACACAGAGATCCTAAAAGCTTTGGAATTTCCTGAGTGAGAGGGGTGATGGGAGCATCTTTTGTTCTAATGTGGCAACTCACGGAAGGCTCCTAGACAGCTTCAAGATGGGGGCTGGTGGCCAGAAAGACTAAGTATTAATTAGAAGCTTAGAAATTTCAGCCCCAACCTCCAGAGGAGGGAGAGGGCCTGGAGATTGAGTCAACGGCCAATGGCCAATGATTTAATCAATCATGCCTACACGATGAAACTTCCACACACACACACACACAAAACCCTAAATGATGGGGTTTGGAGAGCAAACTGAGTTGGTGAACACACCGAGGTGCTGAGAGGGTGACATACCCAAAAAGCGCCTGGAAGCTCTGCGTCTGCCTCCACCCCATGCTTTGCCCTATGCAGGTCTTCCACTTGGCTGTTCCTGATTTGAATCCTTTATAATAAACTGGTAAATACAAGTAAAGTGTTTTCATGAGTTCTGTGAGCTATTCTAGCAAATTATCAAACCTGAGGAGGTGGTGGTGGGAACCCCCAATTTATAGCCATAGGTGAGAAGTACAGGTGGCCCAGGTCTTGTAGTTGGCATCTGAAGTGGGGACAGTCTTATGCGACTGAGTTCTTTAACTTGTGGGATCTGATGCTACCTCTGGGGAGTCAGTGTCAGAACTGAATTGCGTTGTAGGACGCCCAGTTGGAGAATTGATTGGTGCGGCAAATCCCTCCCCAGGCCCCAGAGCAGGTGTCATGAAGTCTTGGTGCTCAGCAGCAACAGGAAGGCCCAGGGAGGAAGAGGAGGAGCTCATGGCACGGGTATGAGGCAAGGCACCACGGGGCAGGCATGCAGGTAACCTGTGGGACCAGGAGCAGCTGCTGTAGTAAATACAGTGACCTGCCCCCAGAACTGCAAGGACAGCCCGGCATTTGCTTCAGCACCTCACAGGAAAAGTGAGAATGCGCAGCATGTTCCCAGAATCTGGTTCACTCTGTCTGAACACTGATTGACGGGTTTAAGACAGCTGTCTCCTTGGAGCGCTCCCGTGCTGACCTGCACTTTTCTACGTGTTCCTCTGGAATATAATTTGATGCAGTTTCTTTAAAATCTCCAATAGTTGAATAACAAGTTTATAAACATTAAAGAATTACTTTCATTTCAAATCAAAGTGTTTTTATTAAAACTTCAAAATTCCTGAAACAAAAATGCCCCAGAGAAGTAAAGTATTTCTTTTTGAGGACTAGTAGTCCCAGGAAAATAAAGGGGGAAAATCACAGTGTGATGGAGAAAATCCTTGAGAGGAAAAATGCTAGTTTATATGCACAGTCCAGTCAGCTGCGTTGGGGCCAAGCCATCCATCAATTGGTAGACGGAACAATTAAACAGCGGAAAATAAAGTGCAATTCTGTACTTTAAAAAATTGTTTAATGAAACAATTCAAAATAGTTTAAAATATTTTAATTCAAAGTACATAGCAAAACTGTTTTAATAGTAGTATTCTTAAAGTGTAAAATAAAATACTATTTTATAACTAGCTAAGAATTCAATACTTTTTTTTTAACCAACTTTTTCCTAGGGTGATACAATGTAAAGAGAAAATCTTTTCTTAAATCCTTATTTATATTAGGGACTACCTAATGAAATGATAACTAAATGTTTTCCACTGGACAAAACAATCATCTTTGAAGACATTGTGTACGTGAAAGCAATAGCTTATAAAATTTAAGTCTGTGAAATCAGACTTCCTGGGTTTGAATTTATCATTTAATAGTTCAGTGATATTGAACAAGTCATATAAATTCAATAGTCCTCAGTCTGTTTGTTAGTAAAATAGAGATAATAACAGTGCTTAATGCATGGGAGGGCTGTGGGGACTCAATAAGATAATATAATGTACAAAGTTTAGCACAGTTCCTGGCACACAGTTAACTCGAGCAAATGCTTTCCATTCTTATTCAATTTAATTTTTTTTAATTTATTTAAGAAGCTAATGGTCTAACAGAAAAGCAAGAGTTTGAATAACTCTCACATAAAGCAGGAAGCGGCAAGAGCCCTAAAAGCATTATAGACCATTTGCGATGGAAGTTGGGTGGACAATATAAGGTCCCCATCTTGGGGAGGGAGAAGGAGGAGTCTTAGAAGGCGAAGTGAAGAAGTGGCATGTGAGATGGGCCTTGAAGGATAGGGAGGATCTAAAGCGGCAAGAACATCACAAGGAAAGAGCTCACACCCTTGTACGTGGCTTGGCAGGAAGACCATACTGGCTTGTATGTGATAATGATGGATAAAACCCAGGCTACAGAAAGTGCCATTTAAATAGATATTGCTAATACCATCATTTGCATAACCCTAAATGCTTTTCATTCCTTTATCACCATGGATAAATTCTGCACCTATTATTGACTGGAATCATAATAATTATTTGTTCATTAGCATATTTAGAGCATATCCATTTACTTTATTAATATCCATAACAGCCCTGCCAGGCAGACTGGACAATTAGCACCATCCGCCTCTAAAAAAAAAATCAGCTGAGGCCGAGAGAAGCTGCCCTCACTCACACCCACCCGGCTGACCACAGCTGACCCACCAGACAACAGCACAGCCCCAGTCCTAGAAGCTGAGCTCCAGTCTTCCTAACAGAGTTACTATGAGCAATCAAACCAAAATTCTGCAGAAGAGTCAAATGAGTGGCTTACATTCTGAGAAAGGGAAGATAAACATGGTAGAATTCACTCCAGAGTGGATGGAAATATTACACCTGAAACCATCAGTTGGTTTCAGGTCATTGTAGGCGATGCTGAGATTGGGAAATACGGAGCAGCTGTTTGCCAGGGTCTGTGCAGAGATTGCATGAACAAAGCAAAAATTAAAACATGAAGTGAAGGATCCATTCTTGTGTTCTACACAGAAACTTAGAATTAGTCTACACTTATTTTGTTTTAAGAGCACAGAATTCTATTTCCTCTAATACACATACACAGAAAGTTTAATAAAAAATCATAAGTGAACTTTTAAGTTTTCAGCCTAAGTTACAAATAAAGAAGAAAAGGAGGCTATATCCAGTACCATCAACCCAAAAAGGACTTGCTAATTCGCTGTTTAGAGGACCCCTAAGTAATCAAGCACAAGCCGTTATATAGATAAACCTCGTTTGACTTAAGATCGAATAAACAGCCCAACCTAGAGGCAAACTCAGAAGATGAGCTCAAAGCCAGAACATGTAAGCCCTAAACCTACATCTTGGTCAGCTACAGCATCTCACCCTTGGCCCAGCCCAACCTCTAGAAAGTTTAAAAACATAAATAAAAGTACTTGAGGCTCTAGGTGCTGCTATGATTCATATTATTCGGGGTGTAAATAGTCCTTGTTGATATTAAGGAACTAATGCTCAGTTAGTTATCTGACAAGGTACAACTCATTCGTCTTTAATAAGCCACGGATTTCTCCTGGATTCCTGGTATTGACACCAGTTTTGCTTGAGCTAAGCAGACCCACTAGCCTCACTGCCTAGTATGTGGAAGTCTGTACTCCAGCTTTGGGCGTGTAATCGGTTAAAGGAAAACAGTTTTGTCCAGCTAGAAGCTGCATAACTCATTCAGGGATCTGCACGTCATCAGCACTGTGACTTAGCCAACTGAGCAGATGGCCTGTGACCATATGTTCACAGACTGCAAACAAAAAGGAAAGAAATCTCTGGGACTCCTCTGCTCACCTTTATTGCTTTCAGTCTGGATTTACTTACCCCACTCAAGAGTTGGGTTCCCAACCAATATTGAAATTACTCAGGCAAAGGAGTTTGCCCAATCTCTCTTTTTGACAGGTTATGAAAGTACGGTCTGTGTTTATCCCCATCCTCGCTTCCTGTTTTAACCTCAGTCTGGGAAACTGATCAAGGGCTACCAAAAAAATGAAGTACAAAATGGAGAGTTTGCAATGGAAGAAACCAGAAGGAGACCTTGTAGTCTTGTCTATTGGTCATATATCTACTTCCCGTCCCCGACTCCATTTTGCCCACATGGGACGGAGACAGTGAAATTACAGACACTTGTTGAGTGCTTACTATGTTTCAGGCCCTGTGCTGGGTGCTTGATTATTTTGTTTCATCTTCATTGTTAGTGAAGTGCATATGGTTATTCTTATTTTCCCAATGAGAAAACAGTCTCAGAGAAAGGTCAAAAGCCACACTTATTAAGCATCAAGGGTAATATTTGAAAGGAGTTATTTTTAACTCCATGGGAATGATAGAACTGAAAGACAGAAAATTAGGAGAGAGGTTTCTCGGGTCTTCTCAGAGAGGTATATTGGATGCAGTCTCTGATGTCACGTATCTCGAGACTTCTGGGGAGGGAAAGGAGCCAGGGTGGGTCCAAGAGGAGGCTGAGAGTTACTAATTTTATCTGGCACTAAACTCTAAAAATCAGAGATCTGAGTTAAAGTCCTTTAGCATCCTACCTAGACTCTTCCATATAGTCTATCACTGCAGAAAATTACACAAGATTGCTAAAGATGCTATGTTATACAACAAAAGGCATGCATTTGGCAAGAGATTCTCCATATTGTTTCTTGTAGAAAATTGAGCATAACTGAGAGAGAGAGAGAGAGAGAGAGGAGGAGAGAAGGTAAACATTCAAGAAAGTCTTACTTTAACCTAAAACCCTCCCCAATACATGGAAATTCCATTTCCAATCATACAGAATAATGTCCAGTAGGCGAAAGGTCCATCTTACAAGTAGAAGGGTTAAGTAAACTACAAAGGAAAATCAGATATTTAAGGTATCTGAGAGCTTCAGAACACGCAAAAGGTACACAAAGTCCAGAGAAAGAAGAGATGTAAAAGGTGAGCTGAGCATCTGCAGACACCTTTCCCTGGGGGCATTTGCCAAACCAACGAGGATTCAGGTTTGACTTAGACAGAAGCCATAGCTGGAGACAGAAAAAAACAGTAGACACTTCGATGTTCACATGGGGCTGGAATATGAGAGACCTGTAGGGTATCAGCACAGCCAATCTTTCCCCTCAAGATGTTTGCCAGCTTCTGAAGCAATGCAAAACAAGAGGCTAAGGAATTAAGTAAAAGAAAAATCTGCAAAATAGTAGAAGAAAAATTCCCATGGTCTCTGTTTTAAGGAGACAAAGACCCACCAGGCTCTCAGGAGAAATGCCATCAAAGAAACTAAAAAAAAGGATCCAGGAAACAAGAGCAAGAGTGGATCCAAGAGGGAGAGAGGCTAAGATGCACTCAGGACGAGAGCTGTGCAGCAGCCCTAGAGAGCATCTGGCCCAGTCTGGGACAGAAAAGTCTCTAGAAAGAGGTTTTCTGGGGGAAAATAAGAGAACATCTGGTACATTTGAGTAGTTGGAAAATCTTCTTGATAGACCTAAATAATAAATAGACATGTTAGACCATTTCAAAAAATATTATTGATTGGAACACAGAAACCTCTACCAAAATTGAGGCAAATGTTTACTATTGGAAAAATTAAAAGGTACATGAGCCCACTGCTTTGTTCAACCATGAACATTAATAAAATACTATTATTTCAAAATATGTAATGCAGGCATATTAAAAGCATGGAAAGAGAGGAGAACACATAGGAGCTAAATCTTCATCCATCACAGAAGGAAAACAATAAATAATACCTAAAATGGATCTTTTAAAGCAGTAAAGCATAGTATTTACAGGTAAAGACCTAAGTAACCACAGAATAAAAATAATTGAAATTTATTGTTTAGGTGGAGATGAGGGAGGAATGGTGTGAGTGATTGATAGTCTTCATTATAAGACTTTTAATACGATTAGCTTTTAAACAATGCCAACGTGCAAGTTTAATAAAAAATAAGAATTGGTATTTTTTTAATCATGAAATAATTTTATAAAGATTTCCATCGAAAATGTTCAAAATAAATTTTTATTCCCAAAGAAGTAAACTTCTATTCTGTTAAAACTTTTGTTATGTAGAAGAGCTAAAATAAATTTTATTACATGCGGTGTGTAACATTCACACAGCATTCACACAGCATCTGAGAACTGAAAATATTCCATCTCTTGGATCTCAGTTGTAATAATGTGCACCTTGGTATTTCTGGAAAATAATTGCTTGCAAACCAACAAACCGCCCAAGTCACAAATTATGTTTAACAAACCCCAGCTTTTTAAATTGTACCAAATAATCACTGTATATTGAAAACTCCAGAGTAATGATACAATTCTCTTTCCATGAACTTTCATAAATTTATCCAATAAATATCTATTGAGTACCTACTAATTGCAGGTACTCGCTGAATACTTAGAGACCAAAGATAAAGTGAAAAAGTCTTGCCTTCAGGAAGCACAAGGAAGCTCATAGTCTCTCACAGTCACCATTAGCTCAAAGAGCAAAGATTCTAAATTTCCATATGCTGGACCTCGCAATTTAATCTAAAACCAAGTCAACATCTAATCTATGTCATTAACAGAGAACCTCTTCAGGGACTTTTGTGGGGCGATTCCATTATCAGTATAATTCCTAAACAACTCTAACCACTATGCAAAATTCCTAAACTGACTAGGACGTAAAGTCAATGGATAAAACCAGAGCCAGGTCACTTTGTGAAATGGGAACAAATGGGTTGCTCCAGCTGAAATAGAAAATATCAGTCCTTGCGACAACTGTAAAGTCACTCTCAAAATATTTGTAAATACAGACTAAGACCATCCCTTTTCTCCTAGAGCCAGAGGATAAATAGCCACCTAAAGAATTTCTTGGTTATTGTAGATACTGCAACAGTTCACAAACATACAGCTATGAAGAAATAAGACTATTTTCCATAAGCCACAGGTGAAAATCAGTGCAATAGCTCATGGTTTTACAGGTATTTAAGGCTGTGTTTTCTTTATTTAAAAAAAACAACCTAGCAAGACTCACAGGAAGTGAAAATAAATGAGCTCACTTCAAGTAAGACTATAAATAATGTACTATTATCAGTGGTGTGCTTTTCCATTTTGGCAGAGGAAGACCATAAGGGAAATATAACCTATAAGGTCCTTTTATCTCATTCAAGGTAATTCTAACTTTAAATTCTCTTCTGTGTGAGGATGAATAATAAGAAAATAAGGATGCATTGGTTGCAATTCACTTTAGTATATTTCTAAGGAAAGGAAAAGATGGGTCAATAAGATTTCATTTGAGCCAATTTTTCTCTTTCTCTTTTGGGAAAATAAACTCAAATCTTATATTCAATATTAGCTTGACCTTTGAACTGAGAAAGAGAGACAACCAATTAAAGCTTCCCTCTTATACTAACAAGAGTTTACAGAAAAAACACAGAGCAATGCCCCGAGGAAATCTGTAATGAACTAGAATCAATCTGTATCAGGACCTATTGACTTGATTCCCAAGCACTTAAGATCACAGAATGGTGGGTCTCTCCAGTAAAGAGTCAGTGTAACTGGAAAAATCAGTTTATAATTTATTCCTTTTAAGAGACAATATTGCAAAGTGGTTAAGAGCTTTTAGAATTATACAGCTTGTGTTTGATTCTTGATTTTGCCACCTTGTCACCTGGAAGTAGGTCACTTAACCTCTCTAAGACTTAATCAAAAAGGGATAATAAGAGCTAGTCTTATAGAGCTGTGTTGAGAATTATGACAGTATATATAGCAGTTACCAGTAATTATTTAATTATCACCATCACTATATTAGAAAAGTTATTCATAATATGTTCTTATATCATTCTAAATCTCCAAATCTGTAGTGACGCTTTCTTTATATTTATAATGTTGTGTGTTTTCTCTTTTTTAGAATAGACTTGAAAAAAACCATCTTTTCTGTTGGTCTTTTCAAGGTGTGGGTTTATTTATTTGTTTACTTTTTATTGAGTAAGTCTAGTATTCTTTTAGTTTCTAATTCACTAATTTTTGCTTCTGTATTTGTTGATTCCTCCCTTCTAATTCTTTGTTTTTCTCGAATGGTTTTTAGCTGAATGTTTAATTCATTTATAGGAATTGTTACAGTAACAATTGTTTTCCTTACAGTTTTTCAGAATAGAATGTTAGAAGAATTTTTATCCATTTGCTGTAACTAATGTACTATTTTTCACAATATCAGAGAATCAAGCCTTAACTATAAACCTATGTTAATGACATAAATGGCCCTAGTCATGTGTGCCTGGCCTCTGGCAAACATACAATAGTAAAAATGAATGTGGAAAGCACGTGAGACAAAGGGAGGCATTCTCAATTCAGGATGCACTTTGGCTACTTTTAAAGCATCTGATCCTGCAGCCCCACTCTCAGCCTGATTTGATTAGACTTGGGTGGCACCATTTTTTCAGAATTCTTCATATGCCCTTGCTGTCTATTTCTAACTCTATTACACTATGACTTTAGAATTTGGTCTATGTGAGTGCAAGTTTTTAGAATGTATGGAGATTTCTTTTCCATTTTTATAATTGTTATATATACTGTTCTTTTATTTATTTATTTTTTATAGGAAGGTTAGCCCTGAGCTAACATACACTGTCAATCCTCCTCTTTTTGCTGAGGAAGATTGGTCCTGAGCTAACATACGTGCCCATCTTCCTCTATTCTATACGTGGGATGCCTGCCACAGCATGGCTTGATATGCAGTGTGTAGGTCTGCACCTGGGATCCAAAGTGGCGAACCCTGGGCCACTGAATCAGAGCACGCAAACGTAACTGCTATGCCACTGGGCAGCTCCAGTATTGTTCTCTTTATCTTTGCTAATTGTTTGTCTAGTGGACCTTATTATTTCTGAGACAGGTATATTTAATGTCTCCAATATTAATGTGGCTTTAGCATGTTCTGAATACATTAATATGTTCTGATGCCTTGATATTCTGAAAATAAATGTTATAGGACTTATATCTTTTCTATAAATTTTTTATCTCATAAAAATACAACATATAAAATTAAAATAAATATCAATAAATATATTATTCCTGCACCCCAATGGATCACTTTGAGCATTACTTTTGTAGCAATTATCAGATAGATAAAGTTTTATGATTTCTTTAGATTCTTCATGAAAGACAAAAATAGATAAATAAGGAAAATGTTTTGTTTAAAGTTGAAACATGGGCAGAATATAATTTTTAGAACTTCAAATACTCTAGCTCTGTCATATTACATATATAGGTATGTAAATTAATTCAAATATATAAAAAGTTGTAAAAATCATAAAGTGTAAATAATGCCATTGTACCCATCATCCAGGTTAATCACTGTGCCTTTCTCACCTCACATCCCCAACATCTCCACCCACTAATATCCTGAATTTAATGTTTATGATTGTCATTCATTTATCTGTATTCTTCCTACATGTATATGTAAGTATATATCTGTCTGTATATATGTTTGGACATTTTTTAACATTTAGAATATTATTGGGGATGATATTCCAAATATTTGGCAATCAATGTGGCATAGGCAATAGCTTTGGTATTCCAGGTATTATTTCTTTAGCTGCCACTGCGTCTGCAAGTCAAGGGAAAACCAGGAGAATAGCCAGTGTAGCTGGCATGGTAGGAGTGTAGCGTGATCAGCACACATCGCAGAGACACATTTCAATATGCAACAAGGAATACAGCTGTATCCTTGCTGGCCGACTTAATATCAGCTCTAGGCATCAAACCATGTGTGGTTTTCTGCAAAATCCTTTGTTTTCACTCAGCATTGTGTTAATAAGTGTAGTTCCAATGCATTCATTTTCTTTGCTGTACCACAGTCCATTGTATATTCTGCCACAATTCATTTATCCATTTTGCTGTTGATAGATATTTTGTTTCTGCTTTTCTGCAATTACAAAGTTGTTCTGAACATTCTTGTACCTGTCTCTTTACTTAGCAGTTGAATCACTGTGCAGTAGTTTATTTGCATATTCAACTCTACTAGTTTAAAAATAAACTAGTTGTTCCAATTCATGCTTGCACTAGCTAAATCTAAGTGTTCCCGTTGCTTCACATTTTGCCAACACTTGGTATTATTAGACATCCAAATGTTTGCCAATTTCCTGGGTGAATTATATCTTCGTATCACCTGTGAGCTTGACAATCGTTTCATGTCTATCAACATTTTTCTTCCCATCTCTGTGAACTTCCTAGTTCTGTTTTTTGCCTACTTTTTATTGAATCAGTCTTTCTTTTAATTAATTTATAGAAGTTCTTTATTCTGGTTATAAATATTTCTCAGGTTCATGCACCACAAATATCTCCTTTTTAGCTGAAACCTCTATTTTCACTTTCTTCTATTTCTTGATGAGTAAAAGTTTATGAGTTTTTTTATTTTAATGTAGTTAAGTATATCAGTCTTTTCCCTTTATTGTGTTTTTTGTTTCTTATTTAAGAAATGCTGATGGAAAGGTTATTCTTCAATATTTTTTTGCAAGTTTTGCTTGGAAGTCTTCAGTATACTTAAAAATTGATTTGGGATGGGGCTTTAGGATTTTCCATGTGGCTGGTAAACTGTCTCAGACCATTTTTCAGCAATGACACCTCCACATACACGTGAGTCTGTGTTAGGTTGTCTATCCCGTTCCATTGGCCTATTTGTCTATTTCTGTGTTTATCTTATGCTGTCTTAATTACTGTACTATTATAATAAGTTTTGTCATCAGGAAAAGTAAGGCTTCTCAGTTTGTTCTTTTTCTTCTAAAATGCCTTGGCTATTCCTAGCCTTCTGCTCTTCTATTTTAGTTTCTTCTTGTCAAGTTACGTTTAAAAACTTGCCGGGATTTTGATTGGCATTGCATTCAATTTATGGAATAAATTGAGGAGAACTGACATCTTTATTTTATATAGTCTTTCTATCCATGAAATAGCACATGTTCTCATTAGATTAGCTTTTCCAGATGTTTTTTTAAAGTTTTATAATTTTTCCATATATGGCTATGATGTACATGGCATGTTTTATTTTATACGTTTTCTAAATGTTCCTAGAAAACAGAAATGCAATTGTTATTTGTAAATCGATCTTGTATCTAGCAACCTTGTTGAGTCACATACAATAAAATGTTTCTGTTGACATGGAGAAGTTAATATCTAATCTCTCTATCAGAAGGGCAAAGGGAGGCTGAGAGATGAATCTGTGTCACTTCTTTTCTTTTCATTCTCTCACTGGCTTCTCGTTGCTCTGCAACTGCTGCCTTTGCTCTGGGGGTTACTCTGAGGTTCTTCTGAGAATATTCTCCAATGTGGTGGCCTCTCTTTTCCCACTACATGTTGTGGGTCCTCAGTTGGGTTGGCTTTCGTCTTCAGTTTCTTCCCTCTGCTTTACAGATTCCAACTGTAAGCACTGCAATAAATATTTTTATTTCCAAAATATTAAGAATTTAGGGAAGGAAATGACATAAATAGTCCTGTTGGGTCAGACATATTATATCACAATTTCAAAATTTCTTTCTAAAAGTTTCTTTTTAGTCTTAAAATTAGATACAAAGATATTTAAAACTAAACTTATAATCCAGAATGCCATCAAGATGCTGTCTACAACTGCCAACAACTTTCCTCCTTCAAGCTTCTAAGGTCCATTTACTCTAGTTCCATTGTTAGAGGTAATGAGTCTGGGTGATGGATCCTGCATTCCACATTTTATAGAGCAACTTCGTCTGTTCTATCATCTTTTCCTTACCCTTGCACAAATAACTAAAAAAAGAAAAGAAAAGCTACTGCATTAGACCTCTTGAAACTTTCTATCTAATTGCTAGTTTTCCTGATATGTAACTTCTAGGGCTTCTTTCCCTACGTCTATTTTTAGGGAAAGTGGTGGATCATGGAGTAACTTTTTCTCAATCTATTTGTTAAATAACAATTTTAAGGAGAGCTACAACTAAAATTAAAGGATAAGTAAGATGCATTATCATCATAACCTTGGGATAAGCAGATTTCTTAAACAGGATACAAAAAGCACTACCCATAAAGGATAAATTGGACCGTGTTAAAATTAAGGAGTTCTGTTCATCAAAAGATATCTTCAACCACAATGAGATGTCACCACAATACCTATTAGAATGGCTATTATCAAAAAGACAAGAGATAAGTTTTGGTGAGGATGTGGAGAAAAGGGAACCCTTATGCACGCTTGGTGGGAATGTAAATTGGTACAAACACTATGAAAATTACAGAGGCTCCTCAAAACACTAAAAGTAGAACTACCATATGATACAGCAATGCCACTTCTGGATATGGATCCAAAGGAAATGAAAATAGGATCTTGAAGAGTTAGCTGCACTCTCATGTTCATTGCAGCATTATTCCCAATAGCAAAGATACAGAAACAACCTAAGTGCCCATCAATAGATGAATGGATAAAGAAGAGGTCACACACACACACAGGAATATTATTCAGCCATGAGAAAGAGGGAAATCCTGCCTTTTGTGACAACACAGATGGAACTTGAGGGCATTGTGCTAAGTGAAGTAAGTCAGAGAGACAAATATTGCATGGTATCACTTATATGTAGAATTTAAAAACAAAAATCAAACTCATAGAAACAGAGAATAGAAAAGTGGCTATCAGGGACTGGAGAGTGGGGGAAATAGGGAGAAGTTGGCAAAAGGGTACATAATTGCACTTATAAGATGAATAAGGTCTGGGGATCTAATGTATAACATGGTGACTACAGTTGATGACACTGACTGTATAACTGAAGGAAAAAAAGACACTTTCATGGAAATGAAAAGGTAAGCCATAGATTGGGAGAAGGTATTAGCAATACATATATTTGACAAATATATGCATCCATGGTATATAAAAGACTTCCTACAAATCAATAAAAAGGCAAACAATGCATAAGTTCTCGGGATCTAACGTACAGCACGGTTATTAGAGTTAATAATACTGTATTATATACTTGAAGTTAAGAGAGCAGATCTTAAATGTTCTCACCACAAAAAAGAAATGATAATTATGTGATGTGTTGGAGGATTTAGCTAATAGTATGATGGTAATCATTTCACATATATAATTGTAAAAAAATCAACATGTTGTACACTTCAAACTTACCTAATGTTATATGTCGCTTGTATCTCAATAAAGCCGGGGGAAAAATGCAAACAACCCAATAGAAAATGAGCAAAATATTTGACTAGGCACTTCACAAAAGATAATATAAATGTCCAAAAATATAAGAAAAAGGGCTTAATTTTATTAGTTATCAGGAAAATGCAAATGTGATACCACTACATTCCCACCTAAATGACTAAAAAGATGGCCAATAGTAACTGTTGTGCAGGATGGCAATCGAATGAAAACCTCGTACACTGATTGGTGGAATATCGGTGGGAGAACTCCTTTGGTAAACTGTTTGTGTAGCATCAATGAAGGCTGAACATTTGCATGTCCTGTGACCCAGCACTTATATCCCTAGGGATGTGGAAATGTATGTATGCACGCACCAACTCAGGGGTACAAGAATATGCACATGAGTAGTCTATGTCATAATTCAAAACTGGAAGCAACCCAATGTCAATCAACAACAGAAGGGACAAATAAATTGTGGTACATTATCAATGGAAAGTTATGTAGCAGACAGAATTCAGCAAATTATGGCCCATGGGCCAGATCCTGACCATTGCCTGACTTTGCAAGTAAAGTTTGTTAGGAATTCATTCATCCCCGTTTGTTTACGAACTGTCTACGGCTGCTTTCACACTACAGCAGCAGAGTTGAGTAGTAAAGACAGCAACCATATGGCTCACAAAGCCAAAAATATTTACAATCTTGTGGTTTGCAGAAAAAGTTTGCCAATCTCTGCTACATCCTAATGAGTAAGAACAAATTACAGCTACAACAACGTACGGAGGATTCTCCCAATATACTCTTGAGCAAAAAAAGTCAGACATGCACTGAGTTGTTGATTTATATAAAATTCAAACACAGGCAAAGTCAATCTATGATGTTGGAATTCAGGATAGAAATTACCTGAGTGGCAGGGATGTGACCAGGAGACATGAGATGGTTTCTTGGGTATTGGCAATGTTCCAGTTCTTGATCTGAACGCTGGTTACATTTGTGTGTTCACTTTGTAAATTTGGTCCATTATATATTTATCATTTGTGCATTTTCCCATATATGTGTCCACATGTTTCTACAATAATAAGCACTTATTTTTAACTACATGGAAATAAAATTTACTAAGTATCATCATAGTGTCATAGTGTTGTTACAAAGAGATAAGGTAATATCATCATAAGCAAAATAATAACATAGTCCTGGAAAGTAAGAGCCAGACCATAATATAAAGAACATGAACCTCCAATCTTTTCTTTTCCTACAGCTAAAGAAACTAAGGCTAATAGAAGTTACTTGCTTTGCCCAAATTAATGCACCCATTTCATACAAGGTAAACTAAAACTAGTATTATGGCTTAAAAATCCCACTCTCTCCCAACTCACAATGTTCTACTATTCTCCTCATCCAAATACAGAAAAGTAAAATACCTGTAAATGTTAAGTTCTGTGACTTGTTATTACCAGTTATCACCTCCATGAAAGAGCTGTATCATGACCGACCATTGACCTTAAAGCAGCAAATTTTTCAAGGAATCATTTATTTACCCTTAATATGTCCTTTTTAAAAATAGAACTATAAAAACAAAGAGAAAAACATTGTGATTAAAGAGCATGTCAATAACAAGTTAGAAAACAGAATTTATTGCCTCTCAAGCCATGAGATAGTTTCCATCACCATGCAATAATAAATGCAAAAATTCTATTTTTAATTTTTTAAACCTTTAATCATAAATATGCATAAAATATGAAAATAATATAACAGGCACTACCTTAGGGTCTTAGAATATTAGATTAACTAGTTATTAACATTTTTAACTATATGTTTTTGATATTTTCACTATTTTTTAATTTAAAAAAATGTAGATGGAGCCACTCACCCCACATACCTATCCCGTTAGGTTAACTCAGTCCCAGAGGTAACCGCTACCCTCAATTTGGTACTTATGCATGCTTTTATGTATTACTTTATACATTTTTTATGTACTCATATCACTATAAAATACCGTTTTATATATTTTAAATTATATAAATGAATTTTCTGAATGTATCTTCATTTTAGGATTATTTTAGATGGAAAGTTCTGAATGGCTTGCTTCAGAATAATTTTTCACATGTTTCTAGAACAGAAATCACTTGACTTTTATCCTCAAAGCACCTCAAAAGGTGGATTATAATTGCAATATCCTATTCTGCCAGTCATATTTTATTTCTTAAGCTGCCTACATGTAAGTTCAATCTGGTATCTATGTTTATAATTAATTAGATCCCAAAATAGACATGGCAGCAGAGAATAGAATTCTGTTGTTGTTGCAAGTGTCAGAATTGCCTGGGGTTTCTTGATATTTCCTTGTAACCTATGCAACCTTTGCCCACTTACAAGAAATCTCAATAAGAAAGAGAATTGTTTTCTACTTCCTGACTTCAACAAGATCATTATTCTTTTATTGGGTAGCTTTGCAGGAAATAGTTCTCATTCATAAAGCTTTGAATATCCAGCTCTATTTTAGCTCTGCTCCACTGTCGGACGGGTGCATTTCTCCTCTGAGTCATCCGTGGCGCTTCTCCCACCTCCCCTCTCATATGCGCTTCAGCCTCATGGCATCCTAAGTCGCCCTGTCCATTAACACCTGTCTAATCTTCTCTATCGTCATCTCTGCCTCTTCAAGGCAAACCCACCATCCCGTCCCATCATGTTACATCAATTTAACCAAATCTGCTATTGTGCCCTAATCTATTCTCATTATGCCTGCTTCAAAGAAGAAACAGGAATCTCAAATTCTTAATCTTCTTAAAAGCCCTGCATCTTCTAGTTCTTGTCACATCTCCAACTTCACCAGGAGCTGGTTTTCTCTCAGACTCTCCTCTTGAACTAAGATGTACTCTTTCAGTTGCTTGAATGTTCCATGCTTCTTCATCCCTCCCCAAAGCCTTGGCATAACCCATACCCTTTGCCCAGGGTTCTGTCCTCCACTCTGCACACAGCCTTTTTCTTGAGAAAGTTCCCTCTGCCCCCATTATTTCATCTACTGCCCCTTGCTCTTTTCCTTCACAATCTTATCAGTGAGTGAGTGTATGTGTGTGCATGTGTATGTATCAGTGTTTCTCTCTTTCACTAAATCATAAGCGCCATCAGAGCAGGGACCATATCTATTTTATTCAACATTCAATGTTTAACACACAGCACTTACCAAACCCTTGTCTTGGTGCACGTGTTTACTGAATAGTTATTGAACTGTAAAAATTGGGTATCTGTATCACCTGACGAATGAGTAAGCAACTGGAGGGTAGAATCCCCGAGATCTAGCAGTGTTTATGAAAAATGAACTGAAATGTATAAAGAAACCACCACCCTTACCAACTAGACCATCAGTAGCTGCCCCCATAGCTCACCAATGACTACCGTGCAAGATGCCTGCACGTGAAGTACCTGCCAGGGCAGCTCTCCCCTCACGAGTGCAGCTACGCCACCTCAGATGTTCACTACTTAGCACATCCAATATACCTTCCTGGCTTAACTTCTCAGGCGAACTAAGCAAACTCCTAAACACAGGATCCTCAGGGAGCTGGAAGAGCACATGCGAGCTGTAATCAGGCAGGAAATGGAAGCCTGGATACTTAGGACTGAGAAAAGCTCGCCAGGTAGCAGTGGGGAGGGAGGTAAAACGCAAATGCCAGGAGGGAGCATTTAGTTGTTTCATCTCTCCTTTAGCTATTTACCCTTTTGGTGGGAGAGTAAGGACAAAGAAAATTTTAAAATAAAAAATGTGAGTTGTGTAGTATTTCCATGGCTCTTTGCAGCATCCCATACATTTCATTGCTTCCTTTCCACGCCCACATGCCATTATCCACTCAAAATGTGAAATTCTCTTGTCTATGTTTAGAACCTCTGGTTTTTGCATATTTAATATATCTCAGACCACTTGAAACTAAAAAGCTATTCTTAAGGAAATTGTTTTCTCCTTGAATACTTTTACCTTCAAAACAAACAAAATTGGAAACATTTTTGTATTTAAATAACTTCAAACTATGAATACCTATGATTGAACCTGTGATCATATCTATTCAAAGACATGGCATAATAATTTGATTTGCCTTTGGTATATATTCCACTTACTATTAAGGACCCTAAGAAACAGGAATCCCTAAACTGTCTGAAAACATTGCTTTCCTAGGGTTTTAAGACATTCTGTCCACATTTAAAGACAATAGTAAAGCACTACTGGAGGCAACTTTGACATCTTTTGAAACTGAACAAATAGTAGCATGGTCATTAGCTATGAAATCCACAGACAAATGAAATTCACTCTAGAGGTGAAATGCTTCCTGCCCAGGGCAAAGACGTATGAAAGCAGATTGTGCAAAGAATGTATACAGATGATGCAAAAGCTAAAAAAAGACAAAACAAAACAAAAACACACACACTAAGGCAAATATATTATCACTGCCTTGGAATTCATATTTTTGTAATTCTCTAGGTCTGCAAAGTATTACTCCCAGAAAAAGTGGCTGAGAACTATTTTTCTGGCTCTCAAAATTAATTATAAAGTTATGTTAACAAAACCAGTAAAGTTTAGGGATAGATAAATGGAACCAAACAGAGAATCGAAAGTTAACCCAACATACACATAGGAACTTGGTATATAATAGATGTGCCATTATAATTCAATGAGGTGTTTTTAAAAAAAAGGTTGTAGAATATTTAGCTATTGTTACAGGGAAAAAATTTTAAATAGACCTGTGATAGATCACCAAACTCTCTCTTTCTTTTCTCTTCTTCATGGGCATATGGCTAAATGACATTTCTCAGCCTTCCTTGCGTTTAGATGTGACCACGTGCCTGAGCTCTGGTTGGTGGAAGATGGGCAGAATCAACGTATGTATTTCCATGTGGGACCCACTGAAGACTTCCCTGCACAGTTGCATGGCTTTCCCGCTTCTCTGACAACCTTGAAGCCAAGTCTAGAAGAGTAGAACCATGATGTGAAAGGAGCCTGGGTCCCTGAGACAAGTTTTAGAGGATGGACACCTGCCAATCAGAAACACTCATTTTGGACTTGCTTGACGGAGGTGAATTTTCTTGGGTTAAAACACTGAGATTTGGGGGTTTATTTCTTAAAGCAGTCAGCATTACCTTTTCTAATACAGATTCCCTCTTTATACCAGGCACAACATGACACCTATGTCATTAAAGATCTTTGACAACCTCTAGAAGAAAATACAGGAAAATATATTTGTGACATGCAAGTAGGAATGGAATGCTTAAACAAGACACAAAGGCAAAACAGCAAATCATAATGGAAGAAATTAGCTACATCAAAGTTAAAAAGAAATCTGTGTAATAAAATACGTTATAAGCATAATAATCAAAACAACGTCAAGCAGACGAGGAGAAGATATTTATAATGCATGTGACTGACAGAGGGTTAGCATCGAAAAAATTTAAATTCTTGTAAATATTTTTAAACAAAGAACACAATAGAAAAAATGAACAAAGGATGCAAATAGGCCATTCACAGATGATGAAATATGAATAGCCCATATAAATATGAAAATGTGGTCAAATTACTACCAAATTACTAGTAATTGAGGGAATACAAATTAAACCACAGTGAAAAGTTTGACAAACATTTCAAAGCCTAATAATACCACATGTTGAGAAGGAGAAGAGTCTAGAGCAACACTCACGCTGTACTGCCAGCAGGGCTGTGAATTAGGGCAGCCTCTTTGAAGGGCAGTTGAGAATATCTGGCTCAGTTGTATACGTAAACCTGCCACAACCCAGCCAATTCCACTCCTAGGCATAAAGCCCAACGAAGTTACTGCACACACATACATACAAGAAAATATACCACAGAGACATTTATACTTGCAGAAACTCGGAAATAACCTTAAAAAGTCCATAAATAAATAACAGGAAAGTAAATTTGGGAGTGGTCATAAAATGGAATGCTATATAATAGTAAATATTAATAAACTAGATGTATTATGTTTCAAGAAGTCTAATATTGACAGAAGAAGCAAATTGAAGAATGGTAAATACAATAAGAATAAATACTTCTAAATTTTCAAAACATAGAATAATATTTTATTTTGCATATAGAGACATGCATTTATCACTAAAGTTCAAAACTTTGCATGGGAATGACGCAGAATAGCTTCAGTAGAGGAGGGAGGGAATGAGATGTGGGTCAGTCTGTGACTGTGGCTGTCTCTGCAATATTTTGTGTTTTTGAAGAAAGGCATCTAAAACAAATATAGAAAAAATTATAAAAAATCTAGATCACATGTCAGTTGCATTATTTTCTATATGTTTACAATATTTTAAAATTAAAAATTAATTAGAAATGAGTTAATAAATATGGTAACCAAATCATAAGAATAATTATCCTACATTCTTTGAATCAATGTCTTCTTATGAGTGGACACGTAAACTTTCATACATCCTCCCCACAAAAAATAAATGAAAGAAAAAGAAGGAGGGAGGGAAGGAGGAAGAAGTGAGAGAAAGAAGTGAAAGGAGGGAAACATTTAGTTTTAGAAAGATGTACTTTTTACCCAAATGAAAAGATGACAATCTACTGAGAAGAAACCATTTGCCCAGAAAGTAAATTTTTCATGTATTAACATGCTAAGGAACTAGAAATTTACTATTAAATGTTCTTGCCTTCAGCTAATATGTCTCACCTCCTGATGGATCCAGCAAACACTGAAGACATTATTAATCATCATCTTGAATCCTCACAACAAGCCTATGAGGTAGTAAAATTGAAATTCAAAGGACTAAGCTGGCCTAGTCAGAGAGCTAATACGGGGGGGTCTGGATGTGAACCCAGGTCTTCTGACCCCTCATTTGTTTCTTATTCCTCTGGATCACAGCTGCATAGAAAAGAGGATAAAGAACAGAACCAGGAAGGAGGAGAAAAGCACAGGCTGTTTCTGTACTTCGAAGCACAGACATAATTCAAGACACCTTTTTAGAGTAGCGGCTCATGTTTTCAACTTCAGATTTTCCTCCAAAGAAATAAAAACACTAACTTCCCTCTACTAAGAACGTTTGTACTTTCAACTGTTGAAAACAAGACTACAGAGGAGTGACATCAGCATCTTGGTGGAGTGAGGTCTCTCAGAAATTTTTCCCCTCCAATATACAATGAAGAAAACATCCATACTCCAACAGATGACATGCAAACACAACAACAACAACTTCAGAGAGATCCACACAGCCATATGACAGATGGCAGAGAGGCTGGAGCCCCCTTCTGAGGAGGTGGAATGGGGTAAGAGAAATCTTCACTCCCTCCCCTAAAGAGTGCGATCTGGGACTGCCAGAGGCCTCCAAGAGGGAAGGAATAGGGAAGGGCACATTCATTCACAGGAAACGCAAGGACTGCCAAGGGCCCTTGCAGCCTAGAGGGAAGCCTTCTACCAGGGCTAAAGCTTTCATGGCAGGTGACCTTATCAAGCCAATACCCCAGGAGAGCAGAGGGAGAAAACCCTGAGAGCATGCAGGAGAAAGTGCCCCTCCTCCCACTTGCCCAATGTCAGCTCCAGCCCCTGGGATTTTGGCTGAAGGCAGAGGGCTCAGAATATGTAGCTCTTGACCCCAACCCAGTGGCTATAGGTGGTAACTGCAGCCAAATAACATCAGGATGCATAAGAATCATGTCACTCCCTCTAGCAATATCAAACACTTTCTTAGATCTCCAGACCAGAGAGAAAATGACAAGTACCCAAAAATCAGTCCTGAGGTTGCAGAAATATGTAATCTAAATGACAAAGAATTCAAAATAGCTATCATCAAAAAACTCAAGGAGGTAAAAGAGAATGTAGAGAAACAATTCAACAAGTTCAGGAGCTACTTCAAAAAAGAGATTGAAACTATAAAGAAGAATCAATCAGAAATATTAGATTTGAAAGACACAATGGAAGGAATAAAACAAAATGGATTCCCTGAACACTAGAGTGGACACCATAGAGGAGCATATCAGCATACCTGAAGGTAGACATGTTGAAATGATCCAGAAGGAGGAAGAGAGAGAACTAAGACTGAAAAGAAACGAAGAAAGTCTCCAAGAAATATCTGACTCAATTAGGAAATGCAACTTAAGAATTATAGGTATTACAGAAGCAGAAGTGAAGGAGAATGGAGCACAAAGCCTGTTCAAAGAAATAATAGCAGAGAACTTCCCAAACTTAGGGAAGAAAATTCATATGGAAGAGGCTGCCAGATCTCCTAAATATGTCAATATAAAAGACCTACTGCAAGGCATATAGTAGTGAAACTGGCAGAACTGAATGACAAAGAAAGAATACTAAGGGCAGTAAGGCAGAAGAAAATGACCTACAAAGGAACCCCAATCAGGCTTTCAGCAGATTTCTCTGCAGAAACCTTACAGTCTAGGAGAGACTGGAATGAGGTATTCAAATTATTGAAGGACAAAAACTTTCAACCAAGAATATTCTATCCAGTGAAAATATCCTTCAGATATGACAGAAAAATAAAAACTTTCCCATATAAACATAAGCTAAGGGAGTTCGTAGCCATGAGAACCCCCCTACAAGAAATCTTCAAGAAGGTCCTCATACATGAAAAAAACAAAGTGGGGGAGAAAGGAGTAACAAAACGTGGAGTAAGGATTTAAGGAGTTAAATAGGTAGACAGAATCAGAGCAGGAGAGCAAATACTCAAGTATAGCATTAAAGACAAAGGGAAGGAAAACACAAAAAACAAAGATAATCTGGTCATTTTAATCACAAACTCATACCACAAAGGAAAACACCATAAACAAAGATAATCTTGTTATTTTAAACACAAACTCATAACACAAGATGGAATAAAATGTGGGAAAACAACTTAGGAGGGGAAGAGGAAAGGGACTGCATCGATTTAGTCTAAGGAAATTAGAGGCCATCAGAAAAGGGACTATCTTATCCACAAGATCTTGAATACAAACCTCAGGGTAACCACTAAACAAAAAAACAGAACAGAGACACAAATAAATGCAACATAAAAAAATACATAACTCGATTGGTAGACCAAAATATACAGGATGAGAAACAAAGAAAATGCAGGAGAACCAGAAAACGAAGTATAAAATGGCAGCATTAAGCTCTCATATATCGATAATCATCCTAAACATAAATGGATTGAATCCTCCAATTAAAAAAACACAGAGTGGCAAAATGCGTTAAAGAACAGGACCCAACAGTATGCTGCCTCCAGGAAACACATCTCAGCTCCAATGACGAACATAGGCTCAAAGTGAAGGGGTGAAAGACGATACTCCAAGTTAATGGCAAACAACAGAAAGCAGGTGTTGCAATACCTATATCAGACAAAGTAGACTTTAAGATAAGACAGGTAAATAAAGACAAAGAGGGGCAGTACATAATGATCAAAGTGACATTCCATCAAGAAGAAGTAACACTTATATGTAGGCACCCAACACAGGAGCACCAAAGTACATAAAGCAACTATTGACAACCTAAAAGAAGATATTAATAATAACACAATAATAGTAGGGGATCTCAACACTCCACTCACATCAACAGATAAATCATCTAGACAGAAAATCAACAAGGAAACAGTGGAATTAAATGAAAAGCTAGACCAGATGGACTTAGTAGACGTATATAGAACTTTCCATCCAAAAACAGCAGAGTACACATTCTTCTCAAGTGTACACAGAACATTCTCAAGAATAAACCATACGTTGGAAAATAAGGCAAGCCTCAATAAATTTAAGATTGAAATAATAACAAGCATCTTTTCCTATATAAAGCTAGAAATTAATTACAAGAAACAATCTGAGAAAAGGACAAAGATGTGGAGACCAAACAACATGCTATTGAACAAGCAATGGATCATTGAAGAAATTAAAGGAGAAATCAAAAAATATCTCGAGACAAATGAAAATGAAAACATACCATGCCAACTCATATGGGATGCAGCAAGAGCCATATTAAGAGGGAAATTTGTCACAATACAGGCTCATCTTGACAAACAAGAAAAAACCCAAACAAGTAATCTCAAACTACACCTCATTGCATTAGAAAAAGAACAAACAAAGCCCAAAGACAGCAGAAGGAGAGAAATAACAAAAATCATAGCAGAAACTAATGCCATTGAAACAAAAAAAGCTAGAAAGGATCAATGAAACAAAGAGCTGGTTCTTAGAGAAGATAAATAACATTGAGAAAACTCTAGCCAGTCTTACAAAGAACAAAAGAGAGAAAGCTCAGATAAATAAAATTAGAAATGAAAGAGGAGAACTAATAATGAATACCACGGAAATACAACAGATTATAAGAGAATACTACGAAAAACTACATGCCAACAAAATGGACAATCTAGAGGAAATGGATAAATTCTTGGACTCTTACAACCTTCCAAAGCTGAATCAAGAAGAAATAGAGAATCTGAATAGACCAATCACAAGTAAAGAGATTGAGACAGTAATCAAAAGCATCCCAAAAAATAGAAGCCCAGGACCAGATGGCTTCCCTGGGGAATTCTACCAAACTTTCAGAGAGGATTTAATACCTATCCTTCTCAAGCTATTCCAAAAAATTAGGGAGGATGGAACACTTCCTAACACGTTCTACGAGGCCAACATCACTCTAATACCAAAGCCTGACAAGGACAACACAAAAAAGGAAAACTACAGTCCAATATTCTGATGAACATAGATGCAAAAATCCTTAACAAAATATTTGCAACCCGAATACAGCAATACATCAAAAAGATCATACATCATGATCAAGTGGAATTTATTCCAGGGACACAAGGATGGTTCAACATCCTCAAATCAATCAATGTGATACACGACATTAACAAAATGAGGAATAAAAACTACATAATCATCTCAATAGATGCAAAGAAAGCATTTAACAAGATCCAACAGCCATTTATGATAAAAATTCTTAACAAAATGGGGATAGAAGGAAACTACTTCAACATAATAAAGGTCGTATACAACAAACTCACAGCAGACACCATACTCAAAGGGGAAAAACTGAGTGCCATCCCCCTGAGAACAGGAACAAGACAAGGATGCCCACTCTCATCACTCTTATTCAACATAGTACTGGAGATTTTGGCCAGAGCAATAAAGCAAGAGAAAAGAATAAAAGGAATCCAAGTAAGGAGTAAAGAAGTGAAACTCTCACTGTTTGCAGATGACATCATCTTATATACAGAAAACCCTAAAGAATCCATTGGAAAACTATTAGAAATAATTAACAACTACAGTAAAGTTGTGGGCTATGAAATCAACTTACAAAAATCAGTTACATTTCTGTACTCTAATAACAAATTTACAGAAAGAGAATTCAAGAATACAATTCTACTTACAGGAGCAAAAAAAAAAGAATAAAGTACCAAGGAATAAATTTAACTAAGGAGGCGAAGGATTTATACAATGAAAACGATAAGACATTATTGAAAGAAATAGATAATAACAAAAAGAGATAGAAAGAGATTCCACACACATGGATTGGAACAATAAACATGGTTAAAATGTCCATACTATCCAAAGCAATCTGCAGATTCAATGCAATCCCAATCAGAATCTCAATGACATTCTTCACGGAAATAGAGAAAAGAATCCTAAAATTCATATAGGGCAACCAAAGACCCCAAAAAAGAGCAAACCTGGAGGCATCATAATCCCTGACTTCAAAATGTACTACAAAGCCATAGTACTCAAAACAGCATGGTACTAGTACAAAAACAGGCACAGAGATCAATGGAACAGAATTGAAATCCCAGAAATAAAACTGCACATATACAACAGCTAATCTTCAACAAAGGTGCCAAGAAGATATGATGGAGCAAAGAAAGTAATGGTGTTGGGAAAACTGGACAGCCACATGCAAAAGAATGAAAGTAGGTTATCTCATGCCATACACAAAAATAAACTCAAAATGGAACAAAGACTTGAAGATAAGTCCTGAAACCATAAAACTCATGGAAGATAATATAGGTAGTACACTCTTTGACATGGAACTTAAAGGGATCTTTTCCAATACCATGTCTTCTCAGACAAGGGAAACAAAAGAAAAAATAAACACAGGGGAGTTCATCAGACTAAAGAGCTTCCGCAAGGGAAAGGAAACTAGGATCAAAACCAAAAGACAACCCACCAATTGGGAGAAAATTTTTGCAAATCATATATCTGATAAGGGGTTAATCTCCATAATATATAAGGAACTCGCACAACTGAATGACAAAAAAGCAAACAGCCCTATCAAAAAATGGGCAGAGGATATGAACAGACATTTTTCCTAAGAAGATATACAGATGGCCAATAATAAACACATGAAAAGATGTTCAACATCACTAATCATCAGGGAAATGCACATCAAAACTACACTAAGGTACCACCTTATGCCTGTTAAAATGGCTATAATCACACAGACTAAGAGTAACAAATGTTGGAGAGGGTGTGGAGAGAAGGGAACCAACATATACTGCTGGTGGGAATGCAAACTGATGCAGCCACTATGGAAAACAGTATAGAGATTCCTAAAAAACTAAAAATAGAACTACCATATGACCCAGCTATCCCACTACTGCGTATCTACCCAAACAACTTGAAATCAACAATCCAAAGTAACATATGCACCCCTATGTTCATCACAGCACTATTCACAATAGCCAAAACGTGGAAGCAACTCAAGTGCCCATCGACTGATGATTGGATAAAGAAGATGTGGTGTATATATATATATATAATGGAATACTACTCAGCCAAAAGAAAAGACAAATTCATCCCATTTGCAACAACATGGATGGAGCTGGAGGGAATTATGCTAAGCGAAATAAGCCAGACTGAGAAAGATGAACACCAGATGATTTCACTCATACGTGGAATATAGATAAGCACATGGACAAAGAAAACAGTTCAGTGGTTGCCAGAGGAAGCGGGGTGGGGGTGGGCACAGGGGGTGAAGGGGAGCACCTATGTGGTGACAGACAAGAAATAGTGTACAACTGAAATTTCACAATGATGTAAACTATTATCAACTCAAGGAAAAGAAAAAAAACAGGCCCAAAATGGAGTGGCTTATGCTAAGGCTCATGTCACAAAACCCAGACTTCCCTTAATCACAGTGTCACCTCTCTTGGAAATGGAATCTGAAACCAGTCAATCAGGGATAGCCTGATCAGCACTAGTGAGGTCATCAGCTAACAGACCCTGCCATCCCCTGAAGGACGGTGACCTAGCCATAACCAACCCTCTTTTGTCTTGTATGACTTCCTTGTCCCCGCTCCCTTCTGTCTATAAAAGTCTGTCATTTTGTACAGCTCCTGGGAGCTCCTTTCTGTCTGTTAGATTGGATGCTGCTGGATTCCAATCTACTTTTGCTCAAATAAGCTCTTAAAATTTTTAATGTGTCTCAGTTTATCTTGTCACAGTTCTGGCATCAGGAGAGGGAACCGAAGGAGACCCCTATCAGCCCCCAAGCACCAAGCAACCGGGCAGAGGTGCCTGCTGAGCCCTCGAGCTCATAGCTTTCTCGCCACCTCTGGAGGTCACGGTAAGTCCCTCTCTGGGATCTGGCTCCTTTGTGATCATGAGCTCCCTGGCTTCATGTGAGCATTGTTTTTTCCAGACTTGGTGAGGAAGCTGGCACTAGAATGACTAGGTTCAACATGAAAACCTCACCGGGTCCAAAACCAGCCGGAGGCAGACTGGGTACAACTTAAAAACCAGACCAGGTCTGACTTAGAAACCAGACTGGGTGCAGCGTGAGCCTGGATCTGACTGAAGCTGGACTGGGTCCGGTGTGAGGCCTCAGGGGAGTAAAATCTTGGTTTAGGGCTAAACAAGCAGGTTAACCTTACCAAAGATCATCTTGAATCATGTGGCCACTGTGGAGAACGGTTAACCTAGATAAGCTTACCCATTTAGCAGGTGCCCTAGAGAAAAGGGGGTCTCAGTCAGGCACTCACCATAAAGAGTGGAGAGAAAATTATTTTTCCTCCTCTGCAGTGTCTGGTGACCAGGATGAGAAGTGCTGGGACACCCCACTCCTCCAGACCTTGTAGACGGGATCCTGGGAAAATGCAGAAGCCAGCAAAGAGTAAGAATTCCTACCAGAGTCAGTGTTCCCAGATCTCCGTCTAAGGTAAAATTCCACGCAGTTCCTTCCTTTCCAAATCCAGATTAGCAGGAAAAAAAACTGTAAGGATTACATCTTTGAATGTGACTCGTGAATTAGCTTTCGGCACCCACTGGTTGTCGATCCTTTCTCTCGCAGAGACAGCTATTGCCTTCTTGTTTGTCTCGTTTTGTGTCCTGAGAGCTTGGCTTCCCAACTATCAAGCTGGGGTCCCCACATTACGGCCGAACTGAAACATGTGTTGCAATCCATTTGTACCTCGGGTCCTACTGAGAGCTGTTGCCAGCTCTCAGAGGAATTGTCTGAGTCTTTCTTTGGGCCATCTTTGGGGTCATCTCTGGATCTTGGGAGGGTAGTATCTTGCACGCTTTTTGGGTGTTGGTGATCCTGTATTTCTGCTTATCATAAACTTCTCCCTGATTTCCAACACCTCAGTTTATCGTTTAACACAACTCGTCTAAGGCAACTGCTAGGTAGTCAATGAATCCTTTCCAGCAAACATAGGTTAAGTTGTTGAATACTATTTGAGACAGAGTTAGAGTCAAATAACCCCCTGATATGGCTGGAACAACCAGAATTCGACTTTGAATAATTGAAGGCATCATTTTGGGCAGGTGCTCTCTTTCAGTTAGCTTACTTGGCTAAATCTGTGTGAAAACTGAATGATGGTTATGATTCAAACCATCAGATGGGCATTTGATTGTGTGCTGTAAACAGCATCCAAAGCTGAACTAAAGATGTTTAATGGCTCGGAACAAAGTCAGGCCTACAAAAGGCTGCAGGGCCTCTGCTGGCCTCATTTGGCCTCTAACTTGCAATCTGCCCAACCCTTTCCATCAACTGCATGCACTCCAGTTGCAGACAAAGAATGTGTGCTTCACAAAGCTTCGTACTTATCTCAGTTTACACAACTGTAAAATGGATGATCTCTCAGGCTTCTTTCAAGTTAGAAAATCTTCGGTGTCAAAGCAATCACCATCAAATACAAGAACTGTGGCCTCAAAGCACCAAGTCCTTTCAATGAAATGTCTTTCATTTTGTGAATGACTTGTTTTAAAAATGATTAGTTCAAACAAAATGCACGTCAATCCTCTTTCGTGATTCAAACCCACCAATGTGCATGCAATAATTTTCTCCACAGTGTTGCACTAAACTTTGAGAGTATTGCTCTCACAAGCCCCCTGCCATCTTTTCTCTCACTCATTTGAAGGAAAAAAAAAATATGTCCTTCAGAAGTTTCCAAGTATTCCCATGTAATCAACAATAATCCTTGACCAGCACCCTGCTAACCCCCAAAAACTGCGTGAGAAATGGCCTTCCGTGTGGCAGGAGTCATCTTCTGCAATCCACTTCTACTTTTGTCAGCTTATTATGCTTCTTTTCATGTTGGTCATGATCCAGGCCCATAGGAATTGCCTGGAAGGAAGCACTCTGGAGCGATGTACGGCTATATCAAGTTCATCTGTCAAGCCAATTTATGCAAATCGGGTTGCTGGCAGGGACCATTTTTTAAATCAGAAAACCAAGTAAGCGCTTCTTTTTTAAGAGACAAGAGGAAAAATGCAAATTCAGAGGAGGAAACTGGTGGGAGGGAATGGAGTGTGGGGTCATCAATTTAAAACTTTGGAAAAGACTCTCCTTTTTGCAAGTCCAGACCTCAAAAGGAAGCCAGATTGGAGCACGAACGTGACTGGAGCCTCTCAGAAAGTGAATCAGTAGCTCTGAAATTCTCGTTAAGCTAGCAGACTCCTATGGGAGCATCGTGGCACTTTTGTTTCTGTTCGTGTCAGGGGAAGGAAACTTGAGGACGAGCTGAAGACGATACAGTTGGTAACTTCAATATGATTTATCAAGTAGGGAGCCCAGTATTGGCTTTCAGTTTAATGACTACAGAAAGAAGACCCTACCTCGCACCCTTTCTTTTTATATGAAAAGTGCTCTTTACTGCATCTAGCAGGAATATGCCATCACTCCTAATTTCTGGCCGCTTGAGAATGTTCAGGAGAAGCATAGTGTTTCTAACATAATATACCTAAGGGCAAATGAAGCTGTGGGACACTTAAGGAGAAGGAAATAATTGCTTCATATTAAGAGACAGGGGCTGATTTTTTTTAAAAAAGTGAAAATGTATTAGTGGTTGGAGAACTTTCAGTTTTGACGTTTTCCTTTGAATAATTATAACACATAGCTATTTGTTTTGGAGAAAGTATTCATCCCACTGTCATGTTTTGGCTAAGGCCAGAAAATAATCTGTCTATTCTCAAGGACATAAATTGCTTCTTCAACTATTATTTCTCTATTATGCATATGTTGCTAGAGAGTTATGTAACATAGATAAATACAACACTTTCTTATTTAAAAATTCTAATTTTTTCAGGCCTAAGTCTCACTGTATTTTTAAAGTTTGCTTGTCGTATAAAGCTCATTTACTTATCGTCCCCTTGTTCAAATGAAAGAATGCTCAAGCTGTGGTTCTATTAAGTTTGTTTAGAAATGCTGTATTGTTGTAATAGTCATGAATCTCAGAAGTCAACTCCATCGCCCCCAGTAGTTTATCACTCCAAGCCCCAAAGCTTTCTTGCAGATAAGATACCCGGTAGCTCATCCTGATAACACCAAAGTCCTGTGGTAGGCAAGAAAACTGAGTATGAGCCCTGACCTCTCAGCCCTGGGAAGCAGCCAGGAATTTGGAGTCTGTCCTTGCTCTGAGGCAAGGTCTCTACAGTCACTGAGGCAGCAGCAAGAGAACACAGGAGAGCTGTTTCTGGTTTGTGGGGCATGACCAAACTTGCAACAAGAAGGCCAGAAGGATGGAATAGATCTAGATAGGTGGAGGGAGCAAAGAACAGAAAGGGATGGAACTGACAGCGTGATCAAAGCAGAAAGGAGAGAAGGGGTGTGGCACAGAGAGGGGTAGAAGTGTTTGCAATGGGGGGTTCCATGGTGAATGACGTTAATGCCGATGAATGGTAAAAATTCAGTTAGGTGTATAGAGTGGGACCAGATTGCTGAGCATGAAAATGTGAAGAAACAATTATTCATTGGATGAGACAGAACCAAAAAAAGGAACTAATAATGAATTCTGAAGCAAGAATGTGACATGATAAAAGCAGTGCTATAAAAATACCAGCAAAATTGCTACAGACTGGAGTCGGCCCAATGGCATAGTGGTTAAGTTCATGTGCTCCACTTCTGCAGCTTGGGGTTTGCAGGTCTGGATCCCAGGCATAGACCTACATACCGCTCATCAAGCCATGCTGTGACAGCATCCCACATACAAAATAGAGGAAGATTGGCACAGATGTTAGCTCAAGGACAATCTTCCTCAAGCAAAAAGACAAACATTGGCAATAGATGTTAGTTCAGGGCCAACCTTCCTCATCAAAAAAAAAAAAAAAAATGCTATAGACTGAATGCTTTTCTGTCTTCCTCCAAAATTCACAGGTTGAAATTTAATCCCCAATGTGATGGTATTTGGAGGTGGTATCTTTGGGAGGTGACTAGGTCTTGAGGGTGGAACGCTTAGGAAGGGGATTAGTGCCCTTATAAAAATGACCCACGGAGCCCCCTTGCCCCTTCTGTCATGTGAGGACACTGAGAAGATGCCATCTATGAACTAAGAATTGGGCTCTCACCAGACACCAAATCTGTTGGGGCCTTGACTTTTGACTTCCCAGCCTCTAGAAATCTGAGAAACCTTTATTGTTTATAAGCCACTCAGTCTATGGCATTTTTGTTAAAGAAGCTCAAACTAAGGCAAGAATCATCTAGAATGCATGGGAAGTGGAAGAACTTTCATTAGGTCACCAAAATAATTCCAACCTGAAAAATAGCACAGCTTGAATGGTGAAAGCAAGTGTGGAACGAAGAAAATAAATCTAAGAGAAATTTTTAAAGAAGAGTTTTTCCAACTAATCTGTAATGAAATAAGTATGAGATAAAAAATACAATCACCTTTTAAGCTGGAGTGAATCGTTTTGAATTCATTATACCATTAATGGGAGAAAGTAGTATATTCTTGTTTTACTTGGCTGGCCAGATGTGAGAACAAGACTATTCTTATAGCTCTTAGTATTGCCTAAGGTTTAACATTTCCTGGCATTTTTAATCTTGTACCAGAAATTCTCTAAGCTATAAGTTACCCAGAAAAATAAGTTTATTTTCTTCAGCTTATCTGCCAACAGCGAGCCTGTTGTATTTATATCTTCACTTATGCTTCATTTTCAAGAAATTGCACCAGAGTATTCATGACTATTCAATCAACACAGGCGGATGGGTGGGAAATTCAATGTCATTTCATGATACGTTAGAGAATAGTATTCTCTCCCTTAAAATTTGAATAAACAGCATACAAGGACACCCAGCTCTGATTTTACATTCAAATTATAAACCTGCGGTAACGTGGATGTTATAAAAGAATACATCCTATTCTTCAAACGTAGCTTAGGTTATCTCTCTTTCTTCATTTCACACCATTCTTCCAATGCACATAACCACAAATAGCTTTTATATGACAACTTAGTAGAATGTTCAATTCCAAAGTCAACGGAAATGACCATATAAAATATCTCTGGCTGTAAAACCTTCTCTAAAATAGTCTATGGTGAGACTTGCACCTGGCCAAGTGCTCAAGTGAGAAGGTGAGCATCAAGTATATTAGCTTAATTAAGCATTTTAGCTTAAGATAATATCTAGATTCGTGCAATTAGGGAGAAACATTTATTCTGTAACTCTGTGGTTCAAAAGATATGATAACAAATGAATTTGATTCCATCCCTGATCTTGTCACGGAAAATATAGGCAATATTAACAATAACGGCCAGTAACGTTTATGTATTTATTTTCCAGCTTTATTGAGATATAATTGACATATAACATTGTGTAAGTTTAAGATGTATAATGTGATGATTTGATATATGTACAAACTGAGAAATGATTTCCACAGTAGGATTAGTTAACCCCTCTATCTCCTCACATAATTATCATTTCATTTTTGTGGTGAGAACATTTACGATCTACTCTCTTAGCAACTTTTAAGTACATAAGACATTATTGTTAACGTAACCACCATGCTGTACATCAGATCCCCAGAACTCATGCAACTTATAACTGGAAGTTTGTGCTCTTTGACCAGCATCTCCCCATTTCTCTCCCCTCAGCCCGTGGCAACCACCGTTCTATTCCCTTTTTCCATTAGTTTGGCTTTTTGAGATTCCACATATAAGTGAAATCATACAGTATTTATCTTTCTCCGTCTGACTTATCTCACTTAGCATAATGCACTCAAGCTCGCTCCGTATTGTCACAAATGGCAAGATTTCCTTCTTTCTCATGGCTGCATAATATTTCAACGCATGTGTACCCATCTTTATCCATTCATGCATAGATGGATGTTCAGGTTGTTTCCATATCTTCACTATTGTGAGTATTCCTGCAATAACATGGAATTCTGGATATCTCTTCGAGACAGTGATTTCACATCCTTTGGACATATACCCAGTGTGCTGAGTTTGCCCATGGGCCAACTGGGGGGATCTATGGGTAAGGCATCCACAGAGGCTCATAGGCAGGCTTCTTGATGGAGTCCACAATGCAGTTAGGAGGATCAGAGTCCCTTTAACGCCCTCTGAGCGGCCTATCTACTGCTCTCCCAGCCTCTTCCCAACCCCTAGTCATGCAGCTCACGATTCTTTGCTCTGGATGGGGTGAGAGAGAAATAGGTGTCTCTGGCAGCATCCCGCACAGCTGGGGAAGGCAGATGCTCACCCACATGCTCTCACTTTCCCCCTGGGGAGAAATCACGGGCGAGGAGGTCTCTGAGTTGTGTTGCCTTGGGGGAGGAGTGGTGGGTAAAGTCACACTGTTCCTCTTACTCCCCAGTGCATCCAAATCCGTATTTTTTTGTTCCAATGGTGTGGTGGAAATTCTCCACTGGAGACCTGGACTTCCACAAAGGCTTTCTCACCTGTGGGCGATTTTCTAGGACAATGTTATCTGCGGATTCCAAGAACACGGTCAAGTGGGGCTGGGGCCATTTCACAGGCCACTGCAGGGTCCACAGCTGGGACCGAGGTCTGCATGCCTGTTAGCCAGCACACAGCTGGGCAAGACTCCTCCCCTCCCTTGTGTGTATGGTGCTGGATCCCACAGCTCCCGCAAAGGCATTATGGTTTATGGATTGATGCCAAATTGTTGTGGGGAGGCACAGACAAGGGACACCTTATTTAGCCAGGGTATTGGCATCACCCCTAGAACCACTTTTTAATAATATTTATTTAGAGCTTACTTAGTGGCAGGCACTGAGCTAAGAACTTTACAATGATTATCTCATTTCATACTCTAATAACACGAGGAGATGGGTAATATTTTTATCCTGCTTTTACAGATAATAAACTGAATCACAGAGTTTAAGTAACTGGCCCAGGTTCACATGGCTAGCAAGCTACTATGTAGAAATTGCTAATGAAAGTCCTGTAGGGAGAGTTATAAGCAGTCTACTGCATGTGCTCCAACAGAGAACGAGGTAACCAGGTACAGGAACACATCCCAGGGACACTGACATTTGAGCTGAGTCTTAATAGATATTGAATTTCTGGGAAACAGAACAGTAGTCCAAGTTCTCACATTTAGGATCCTCATATTCGTACTCAAAGGAGAAATACACAAATTCCCTGACATACAGGGTGAACAGTTGAATTGTTCAGTCCCGGCATGCTGAAATGGATTCTCTCATGAGTGAAGTTCTGAGATCTCAATCTTTTGAGCAAAGTTTCTCTCTCTCTCTCTCTCTCTCCCCCCACCTCCTGTCCCACGTCCAGAGGCTGCCACAAACTTCCTGTATCTTCAAGATCCCAAACTCCTACTCCTCTGCTTTCAGCAGTTTCCTTTGTCTCCACATTCTCTGTGCACAAAAATACTGTCCACCTGGACACCCTCCTTGCTTGGCAGCCTGGGGAAGAGGAGGGAGCGGACTCTCTGGAGAGAGGAAAAGTGTCTGCAAGAGCATCATTACAACCCAGGAAAATGAGTTCCATAAATTTACCATCCCTTCAGCAAGAAGCCTTTCCATCAATGTTTCCTGGTATTATATTTTCCATGCTTCAAGGACTACCACATGGTTGTAGAACTCATAAATTCCAGCAATTTTACAAAAACTGCAGACATAAGATTTAAATAATAGCAGACATAAGATTTTAATAATATTCTCCATCACAATTTGAGATTAAAGAACCCTAAATGTTAAATGTCTTCATATGAACCCTTCTCCCTCCTCATAACACTTGCCTTTCCTACAAATATGTTGAGCTCAGTTAAGTTTTTAATGAGTCTATGTGCAAAATGTTGGACATTTTCTGCTTTGTTCCTATGTCTCTGTTGAGTTAACATTTTTGACTCCTCAGTCACAGTAAAATGGCTCTTATTTCTGATCCTCTTTTTAAAAAGTTTTCCCAAGACCACTATCGAAACTCAAGAGTTCATTGTCACTGACCTAAGCCAGTATAATAGCTTTATAGTCTTACATGAAGCATCTCTGCCTCCAGTCTGCTTGCCTCAAGGCTCTTCCATGTTGCCACTCAGGTATCTCCTAAAACATCATACTAATCAGATTATTTTCCTGCTCAAAAATCTCTGATGGATCCTCTTTGTATATGGAACAAAATTTTTAGCAGAGTACTAAACACCTTGCATAATGTGGGCCTAATACACTTTCTCTGTTTCATGCTCTACTTCATTCTCAAGCTGTCTATGCAATTCAGGTACCAATTTGAACATACCCAACCACTCTTGCCTCTGTTATTTCACTCAGCCAATTCCCTTCCTCCTATTGTACTGGCTTGTAGTCCCTAGGTTTGCCTACATAAGTCCTACCACAGCTCGTGGCCCTGTTAGATTCATCCTCCCCCGTACAGCCTGCCCTTAAGATTTTCCCTTCCCAAAAGGATTTTGTCCTTCTCTTTATGGTGGACTTCGTATTCTGAGTTGTATTACAGTTACTCACACACACGCCTGTAAATCATAGAGAGCTTGAAAAGGCATGCCACACACCGTGCCTCACCCTTAGCATGAGCTCAAGCAACATTTCATGAATTTAATTATTTCCAATGTTGAACTTCAAACTTTTATTCTGGAAAGTTTCAGGCATTTGTTGGCCAACTGAACTTCTCTAGTCAATGAGAATAGAGTCTTCGAGACAAAGTCCATCTATTGTCTCATTGGCAGGATACATATCCAGCCCATCTGTGGCTGATGCCATTGACAGCTTGAATAACATCTGTTAGCCCCAGACATTAACAAGGTTCTGTATCCACCTATCCATCAGGATCAGCAAGGCAATGAAACTAATTTAATACACTACATTCTCTCTCCAAAGGCTCACTAACATGAACCCCAAAGATATATTATGCCCTCAGTTAATTCCTTTCAGTTGCTCTGAAACTTTGAAACAACCCATTCCAGTTGTCTCATAAAACTAAGCAATCCAAGCTATACACAGAGATGACTAATGATATATTTATTTCACAATGACCCAAAAGACTCGTTTAGTCTTATCTTCAAACAGCCTTTCAAATCTATATACTTTGGCTATCATTCTGTTTCTCCTCCTCTAAGAACTTATCATTACTCTGCCTTTGGGAAGAGCAATTTATTCCAAGCATCTGAGATTATTTTACCCTGCAATTTCCAGGAAAAGATTTCATCTTGCTTATATTTTAGAAGGATTTTAATTTAACCTTCTTCTACAGTTTGAACTACCACCTCATGTTGTTTTCACTGAAATGTTTACTGGACATTTTTTATACCAGTTTTGAGAGAAGAACCCTGTTAGAGAAAATTTTATTTTATAATATAGTTTGATTAACTAACAAATAATTCTCCACCACCGGCAGTAATCTAATTGATAGATGGGATAATATTGCAGCCAGCCACATATTGCATCTATCAATATATGAAATGGAAATCTAAACACTGATCTAATATCTGAGACTGGACATTGGTTGATGAGTTCATACATATATGTATAGCTTTAGAATGAGGAATTTTTAATAGGTGGATTCTTCTTGTAATAGATAATCTTCATAAAGTGGCTCAATCATAAATGAGTAGTGATTCAAGAACTTTAATCAGTTTTTAATGTCTCTCGTTATAAGCGTTTTGCTGTGTGCTTTGCAGATATATGGAATTTAATGAAGATATTGTATAGTAAGCAAAATTCAGCTGGAGAGTAAACCAGTATAACAAAACCCAAATTCAGGATAGAATCTTAGCCTCAGTTGAATGAATCAGCTGTGTACAAAGGCCAGTCAAAGTCATTTAATATTTAAGCACCAATTAATTGAATGAATGGAAATTATAAATATTTAGAAAGGCCTAGAGGCCCATCCAGGCTAAAATGTTAGAAAATGAAAAATAATATATGCTGGCTTCTTAAGCCCTGATAGCTTGACCATTTCCACAAATTCAAAACAATCAAACTCATTGAGGTAGTATCAAGATCAAAACTAGATATCATCATAACCTGCCAAAAATGAGAGTTAAATAAATTTTGTTAAATACAGTTGTACTTGGTTATTCCTTTGGGATACGATGGTAGGATATAATTCTTCCTCATATAGTCAATGACGAATCACTTACTTGTAAGCAAGAAATGTAAACGGTAGATATGCCTACCGAAGTGTGGCACACTTCACTTCACACTTCACTTTTTAATAAAAGCATCTGTCACTATCATTTGATGATTATCCTTCCAAATGTTCTCAGTGGAGGGTTTAAAATAATCCACAAGCTAATATGGAATCATTGTTAAAAAGTAATACTATACTCATTTTTCTAAGGCCTAAAAATGTGTCCGCAAAACACCAGCAACCAGGTTGGGTAGACTAAATCCATGTACTATATAAAGGACCTTCAATCTAAAAGTCTACAATACATGGAAGAAAATTGACACACAGCCAATGCTAAGTTGCATCTCGTGTATCAATAAGCTCCATAATTACTATTTTCATAGTGTGAATTGTCCATATTTATGAACTATACATACATGTCCACCAAGAGCTCTCCAAATCTACCTACATTTTGGAAAATTGTTATCATTTCTCCTTTTACTGTCAACTATACAGTCATAAAAATGTAATGATTCTGTACTATCAGAATGGAAGCTGATTTACAGCCTTTCCAGAACTATTCTGTTAGAGTAAAGGGAGGATCACGGTGGAATTTAAAGTTTTAAAGGATTTGCGATGACAATTTGGCTCTTTCGTTGTCTGCTATACTTCATTTTAAGAAAGAGACACAGGTTCCTTGCAGGCATTTACTCCCTGTGTGCCCCATTTTTTTAAGCACTTTCCATGCTTTTCTTTCTGACTTTTGTAAGGAATAAAAATGGCCCTTTGGAAGCTAAAACTCATATTGCTCCTTTAAGCTATGAGAAAGCCCGGCGTCATCATGGGTATAGTGCGAGGATATCCTTAACCAGAGAGCTAAAACAATTCCAAAAGCACGCTGGTGCTTTGTTTTTGTGAAAATCATCAGGGCAATCTTCCATGGTAATTTAATTCTGGTGGTTACATTTCCAGGTTTCTGTGGACTGTGCCTTCGTTTTGGTTAAACAGACCTAAAATCAAAACTGAATATTGTGTCAAGGAATATGGAACCAGCAAGCCACGACGGTTACAGAAAAAGCCAAGAATATAACATTTTAAAGCAGAAATGTACACAGGATAATATCTAGTGAGTAGTACAATAAATGCCCCTTTTTGCCAAAAAAAAAAAATATTCTGACTATTAAAAAAATTATGGCAAGGTCTTTAACTTGTCTGCTTCTGTACTCTCTTATTTGGAAAAACAGATGATTAGAGGCAGGAAGGAAGCTGGTTGTTAGCAGCAGAGCAGAAAGTGGAACCTGTGTTCTCCTATCTTGTTAACTTAGGACGTGTTTTAAGATTCCATGTGCTAAAGCAGTCAATATGTTGGATACTAGCTGTATTAGTTTCCTATGGCTGCTGTAACAAATTACCAAATGTAGTGACTTCAAACAGTAGAAATGTATTCTCTCACAGTCCTGGGGCCAGAAGTCCTAAATCAGTATCACCGAGACACAATCGAGGTGTCAGAAGAGCTGTTCTACTTCCAGGGGCTCTGGGGGAGCATCCTTTCTCTTCCAGCTTCTCGTGGCTGCCATGTTCTTTGGCTTGTGGCCACATCACCCCAATCTTCAAAGGCAGCAGTGCCTTCAATTCTCTATTCCATCTTCACATCCCCTTCTTCTCTGTAGTTGTTAAAGCTCCTCTGTCTCTCTCTTTAGGACGCTTAGGATGGTATTTAGGGACCATCTGGATAGTGCAGGATGCTCTCCCCATCTCAACATCTTTAATGATATCTGCCAAAAATTTTTCCAAATAATAAACATTTACAGATTGAAGGGATTAAGACCTGACATCTGTAGGGGGCATTATTCTGCTGACCCGCTAAGTAAGTAAATTAAATTTTTAACCATGTGTAAAAAGAAGTCAACCTTATATCGACTTGTCAACTTTTTCTCCTGGCATCATATGACAAATCTGAAATGACATGAAACGTATAAAGAGAACCATAGCAAATAACCACTGCTTCTGCCTGTCCGACATCCATTTACTCTTTCATTATGTGACAGCAAAAGGCAGTTACCTAAAAGCAGCCTGTCTGCTTTGCATTGTCCCGCACACCAGCACACGTGATGTTGTCGTCTTCACAGCCTGTGTGGAGCCACTGTCCTTGGAGCAGGAGACTCAGTGGCTACTGAGGAGCCTTGTCAATGCATATAAATAGCACAAGATGGTCACGGTCCATTGCCTTGAGGACTGTGCTCTCCTGGTGTAAGTCAGAAGTTAGACAGACAAAAATTCCACATGTGCTGATTTCCCCTGTAACTGTATTTCCCAAAATTCTAAATATGAGTGCTTCTTCCACTCTCGTCAGCAGGGTGAACATGGCCGTCTTTTGGTTGCATAAATGGGGTCTCAGACAGAAAATCAATAAGGTTGCTTTAAGGGACATCAATTTTATGCTGCTTTCCAAATCCTGCAAAAAAATCCACTCCAAAGTGCTTTTTTCATGAGCCAAAAAGATAAAGGAATATTCTTTTACCAGTAGCTACATGCAATGTTGATGGTTAGCACTGTATCAATTTTAAAAGAATGTAGATTTGTTTCCTTGAACGTTTATTCTATCACTATCCCTTCTATTATGAGCTGTTATTTGTTTGCATATATTTTTAAACCTACTAGAAAATTTATCTGAAATTAACTTAAGCCAAAATTAAATAATATCACGGCCTCTATTTCTCTACTATCATTTACCTGGTAATGTTGTAGGTAGTAAGTCATATTAGCATAGTATCTTTCAGACAGCATGTATTCAATCAAAATTTGTTTAGTAATTATTAATGATAAGTTACTTAGTACACAGGATAAAAATCAGAAGTTCAAGGTAAGTTCATCCTCTGAAAGTTTATTGAAATCAATTCACATTAGATTAGATCAGCCATCTGCAGAAATCATTCTAAAAGTCACTATGTCTCTTAGGTCAAAAGCAGAAAGGGCAGGTCTAGCTATTAAATAAAGGCTTGACAATGAACATGACTCTTGGTGTGAGTGTTGAATCCCAGTGTCCTTCTTTATTTTTTCTGAGGAAAGACAATACTAATCATTAGGCCATAATTAGCATGGATTCTAGAAAAACGATCAGCCAAGAAAAAAATAAGTTAGGTTGTTTCCAATACCTTTCAAGGAAAGGATATCCCCATTGATCTGTCTAATTACCATGAACCGTCAGTTCCATGTGGAAAAACAGCAAAGGCACACCGGCCATTGTATCACACTTCTAACAGATAAGCAGAAGATAAAGGCAAGCAGGAAACCTGTCTTGCTCTCAACAAGCAGAAGTTATCATGAACGTCAACCCAGTGCCTATGGACCATATTCAGCCAGCAATTGAGTTGTATTTGTGGAATAGAATGTAAATGTTTTAACTGGATTAGAGTGCCTTTAAATTGGCCACCTCTCTCCAAGTTGACCTCAGGTCCCACCATCATACTGTCTCATGCATCACCTCCTTCAGCTATTCACTTTACCTGCCTGGCTGCTGAGGCCTTTTGAGTTTATAATCCATATTCAAGTGATTATGCTGTATGAAGTATCAATCTAACGTACTGAGAGGAACCAAGCTGGATAGGAAAACAAAAGAAGTAATCATTAACCTTCCTTGGGTCCCAGAATCCTATGAAAATGTTTGAGGCTTTCCCCCAGGAAACTGTGTGCATGTACACAAAAACACAAACACACATTTTTGTCACATAATTTCAGGGGAGTATACATAACATATAAAAACCATTTAAAAGACCCAGTTAAGAAACTCCAGAAATGAGCAAGTGAAACCAGCTGAAGATGAAAGAGAAAGGAAGGAATCAAGAGGGCATGGCTGGTGGGCCACCCCAATGGGTATTTTCCCCATGGAAGAGAGGAGGGAGAGAAGCCGTGGTATCCGTAATGACAGGTTCCAGAGGCTTTCCTTAAGGCCACTTCTCCTTTCATACATGGCCCAACATTTCCCAGAATCTATTTTGAAAACTCCCTAAGAGAAGAGAAGGATTATGCAATTTGTGTCCATCCTTATAAAGGTGTCGAGAAGGCCTATGTACCCTGGAAGTATTTGCATGGGCTCTCTAGTCCCAAACAATCAGACTTTATATGCTCCTAATGATGATGGACAGGCTCTCCAGGTGGAAAAGAAGAGCAACAACAAACCCGAGGATAAAAGTATTGTTCTTTTTGCAAGCTGGCTTCTATCCACTTTTGGCCCTGCTGCCCTTATTGAAGGTTTAACCTCCTCAAAATAAGTAAATTTATTTTCGTTTTGTCCTACTCCTTCTTACTGTCTCCATCTCTCACTTTTTTAGAAGCAAAATTTAAAGAATTTCTCCAGTTTTCCCAGAAATTGTGTAAATGACTTTATAAAAGTCATATTCCTGAAAATGTGAAAGTGTGTCATGTTAGTTTTTCTCAAGTGTCATAGCCAAAAGTACCAGGGTTCGCTACTGAAAATCACCCTTGCAAGATTTCCAATGCAAGTTGTGCAAAAAGCTATTAAAGAAAATATGTGTAATTCTATCTAAATCATGAAATTCATCCCAAGTAAAAATGTCATTCATCTCAGAGTGTTGAAACAGAAACATACAAATATGCGTGCTCGAATTGGGTGGTTCAGCAGGCACGCTCGACTCCATACTACGTTACATGGAACTTTAAATGCCTTTACCTCATTCTCACATTTTAACTCACAAAGCTGACAGGGGATGAAACGCTATGCAAAACACTGTTCTATAATACTTCCAGCAAGAGAAGACAAGCGAAGAAGCCAGCCCAAAACTCACAGAAGAGTTCCTTACAAAGGTACACATTTCTTTTCTATCGCTAGAGGGATTTTCTATGGGCAGAAAAAAAATGAAATGGACCATCTGTCATTGGAGACTTCACTAAGGAAATATGTTTTCAGCAAAATGGTAAGTTTTCAGAAATGATTTCAAAGCAGCTTGGCATTAAGCATTGGAAGCAGAAGTATCTTACAGAGCACACTCTGGAGTGAAGGACAGAAAGAAGATGTCAGCAAAGACTTGGTGAAGGAAGAGTGTGATGTGCTGCCTCTGAGATATAGGACTTAGCAGAAAATTAATATGGCAAGTTTGAGAAGCCAGGAAATGTATTTTAAAAGCAGCATTCCAAGGTAAGATAATTAAGAGAGCAGGGGAGATGTATGAGAGATCCAGAACACTATGCAGCAAAGGAAATGGAGAAGAGAGTTCATTTAATGTGGTGCCAGGTGGCCCATATTTATCTAGGATGCTCAGATCCTTGGTCATTGCAAAATAACATAATTTAGGAATTATCCACATGCTTTGCTAAATCCTGTGAATGAGACTTACACAGACCTCATCCCTCCCTCCCAAGGAAATAGCTGTGGATGTTGAGAAAAGAGAACAACTTTGAAGAATGTGAAAGACTGAGCAATAGGAGTTAGTTAAAGCTGATTTACAGAGAATGGGGAAGACGGGGATTAAAAAATTACCAAACTGCAGTTTTAAGAAAGAAGGGTGTGTAATAATGCTGAAGTCTATAAAGAAAGAATGAGACAGAGGTGTTAGGAGAAAATATGAAGATGTTCATAGACAGGCTTCAGACCCCTATTTTGACAGTTAAATTTTCCCTTACAGAGTGATGCAGAAAGTCCCATTGTGTGAGAGCAGTTGGACGACACCACAGCCAAGAGCAGTCCCTTTGAAGTCGCTCATCTGTTGTAGGAAACCCTACCTGCCTCATGCTCACCTGTGCTCAGGTGTAGCAGTCACAGGTACGATGGTGACAAGAGCCTGGGGAATGACAATGATGCCATTGAGGTCACATCCGCTGGAGTAGCCCAGTTGGTGGGAACTGCTGCCCAGTCCCTCCTGACTCGTGGGGCACAGCCAGCCTGTGACCCCGAGTCTCTCCATCCCAATGTCTGGTTCACTCCACTAACCTCTGCTCTTCCACACCACAAAGTCCAGACTGAGAGGACCACTCTGTGCTGCACACTGGGCTCTTCCTATTCTGGAGTAGAATTCTGTGACTGGGTGACATTCAGCTGGGGGAGGGAGAAGAGGCCAAAAAACACATTTTATTAGCACAGAGTAGAGTTTTCTTCCCTTCTATTTGTTTCTTCTCACAAATACCTGAGCAGTTTTTCCACTCAAAGGTCATAAAATACTGGACAGCCCCAGTGACCTAATGGTTAAGTTCAGCACACTCAGCTTCAGTGGCCCGAGTTTGGCTCCGAGTCCTACACCACTTGTCTGTCAGTAGCCCCGCTGTGGTGGTGGCTCACGTGCAAAAAAAGAGGAAGATTGGCAACAGATGTTAGCTCAGGGCGAATCTTCCTTGGCAAAAAAAAAAAAAAAAGTCATAAAATAGTGTGTTGGAAAGTAACTGTGGTCCTGTATAGCCCTTACATTTTAAGTGATAAAATGCTCAGGGGTCACAGAGCCATGGGTGGGTGAGCATCCAGGACCACCATTGTCTTCTCTTTTCACACCCTCCCGTATGACACTGCATCCAGCCCTAAAGAGTCTCGGTAACCTAAAACTAGGGACCAGGACTAATGGCAGAAGGAGAAATACGTCATTTATATTTTATATCTTTCTATCTATCTATCTATCTATGTAGGATAGCACTTTTAAATCAACAGGAATTCAGCAAAGAGTATAACTTGAAACCTGTAGGATGCCTTCTTTTATTCCCCATGTATAGGAAAACAGCTGAAACAATTCAGTTTTAGATAAAAAATAGAGAAACTTCTTTCCCAAGGTTAAAAGATAAAATGAAAATAAAATGATATAGTTTTGCCACTTAAAAATGCTCTCAAGGTCGGTAATAGATTTTTCGAACACTACCAGAAAATTTAGCAGGAAACTTTCACTTACCAGTAAATCACAGCAGAGCGCTACATTCTTGACCCTGGATGCAGGCACCACCTCACCCTGGAACAGCAGCTTGAGGAGAGAGGAGAAACTCGAGCTGCGTCGTTTGAGTGGGATTGTCAGAGCAAACCTTCTTCTCCTTCCACGGGGATGGGATTCCAGTTCTCCAGAGAGTTGTCAGTGCTATTTTCAAACGTTCCTAAGTAACAAGACCACATGCAAAATAAGACTTCTTCACTCTAAGGATTGGTTCTAAAAATAAAATGAAAATGTATCTTTTTAGCAAGTTTCCTGAGAAGTTTAATCATGTCCCTTTAATTTCTAATGATAGTGTTCGACAAATGTATTTTTCTTTTTCTTTTAAAGATTGGCACCTGAGCTAACAACTGTTGCCAATCTTCTTTTTATATTTTCTGCTTTTTCTCCCCAAATCCTCCCAGTACATAGTTGTATATTTTAGTTGTGGGTCCTTCTAGTTGTGGCATGTGGGACGCCACCTCAACATGGCCTGATGAGCAGTGCCATGTCCACGCCCAGGATCCGAACCAGAAAACCCTGGGTGGCGGAAGCGGAGCGAGAATTTAACCACTCGGCGACAGGGCAGCCCTTGAAGAACGTTTCAAAGTCGAAAGCATGATGAATTCCAACATCTTCATGACCTTCCTCACAAACCTTCCTCACCGTTTAAACAAAGGCAAAGAAAAATGCTCTCCACACAAGACTCTGTATTTCATGCTTTGAAATAGCAAACTCAGCACAGGCATGAGAGGACTTCAGTCACCAGCCGGTAGAATGTGTTTGGTCCCTTCGGGGTCCACAAGGGATTCAGTGAAAACGGAGACCCCGGCCAGAGAGGGAAAGGAACCACAGGTGCCTGTCTTCACCCAGACGCCCCTCCTGTTGCCTTCCTTGTTATGTCTTGTGGAAGTCGGCAGCTCAGCAGGAAACAGATGGCAAACTCAAATTCCTATAAGATGAGGAACTTAACAAGAATGCTGTTTACAGGGTGGGCAGGGTAGAGCTCCCTTCCCAGCCCCAGGCCTGAAGGGAAGAGGGAGGCCAGTTACCAGAATGTGAGGAGACGAAACCGAGGGGACCTGGCCGAGGACACGCCCAGCCCACAGAGACCATCCAAGGAGGAAGCTTTGGGTGGAGTGGAAGGTGATAAATCCCCCAACGGCAAGTTCTTGCTCCCCTCTGTATCAGTGTCCTATTGCTGCTGTAACAAATCACCAACAAAACTTTAAGGGAGAATCTGTTCCTCGCTACTTTCAGCTTCGGGAGGTAACCTGTCTTCCTTGACTTACGGCCGCATCACTCCAATCTCTGCTTCCATCATCACCTGGCCCTCTCTGCCTTTAATCCTCCTGTCTCCCTCTTATAGGACCGTTGTGATTACAGTGGATCCAGCTGGATAATTCAGGATAATGTCCTCATCTCAAGATCCTTAGCTTAATCACCTTTGCAAAGTCCCTTTTGCCACAGAGGGTAACCTTTGCAGGCTCTGGGGGTTAGGATGTGGGCACCTTCAAGGGTAAGAGCACTATTCAGCCTGCTCTCCTCTGATCTCCCGCTGGGGCACCCCATCTGAATCCAACCAAGGCCAGAGGACAAAAGAACCTCTTGATGCACCCCATGAAGGTCAGCATCCCTGGGCACAGACCAGAGTCGAGAAGGGGAGATGTGCTCTTGTAAGGCAAACAGAAGTCACCCAGTGCGTCTCTGTCACCCCAGTGTCTTCAAAACTAAAGCTACAGGTATGTCTGCCTGCTTGTAGCTGCACCTTAGTAGACTCAGGACAGGTTAACGGTGATCTCCTTTCCCATCCTGTTGGACCCCTAGCCCAACCCATGAGGAGGCTCCATCTTCTACACATAAAATTGGAAAGAAAAGGGAGCTCTATATTTTACAATGTGGACCCCATCAAGTGGTTTTCAATTCATTTCCATTTCAAAGGAAAAAAAAGAAATTATTTTTTGCATATATTTCAAAAATTTGAAAGGTTACCATTAATTTAGTTGTTACAGAAATCTCATTTCATCTTAATAAGCATTACATTCCTAAAGGTCACAAATGGGCTCAGTTTGAATCAGCTAAATTTTTGATGACAACTCACAACTTATCTTGTCCAAGGTATTTTCAAATCAAGTGAGCATTATTGTTTACATTTGTTGGAGTTGAGGTTTGGTTTTCAGTATTTGATTGTGCGTTATCCTCAAATTAAAAATAGATGGATGGATGGTTCAAAGTTCATTCGTTGAGATAAGGTGTAGAATTAATGATGATAATGGTAAGCTGAATTCTAAAATTCAAAATTACCTACAGATTCTTATATTAGTCTACTGGAGCTGCCATAACAACATGCTACATTCTGGCTTAAACAACAGAAATTTATGTTCTCATAGTTCTGGAGGCCAGAAGTTCAAGACCAGGGTGCCATCAGAGTTGGTTTCTGGCAAGACCTCTCTCCTCGACCTGCGAATGGCCTTTGCTCTGTGTGTGAACATGAATAAAGAGATCTGTGGTGTCTCTTCCTCTTCTTATAAAGATGTCAGTCTTACAGATTTGGGTCTCACCCCTTACGGCCTCTTTTAATCTCAATTACCTTTTTAAAGGCCTCACTTCCAAAGACTCTCACATTGGGGGTTAGAACTTCAACATCTAAATTTGTGGGGGTGGGGGACACGATCCAGAATATGACAATTTTATGTGTTGGGACCATTTCATCCAAAACTGTGATTTCCTACAAAGAGCTAAAAAAGGGAGAATGGGAGAGCAAAAAAAAAAAAAAAAACCAATAATGATTACCTGAAAATTGGACTTTCATGCACCAATGATCCATTTGCCCCATTTTCTCCCAGTGGATTAAGATTTGTGAGCTTTTCCTAAAGGACAGCATGAAGGCATCAAACCCTCCCATCATGTTCAAGAAAGTATAGTAAACTCTCTGATAAACCAGTCGATTTTTTCCAGAAAGAAGTATAAAATAATGTCCTCCATCCAAAATTAGTTTTCCATCTAAAATAAGATAAAAAAGAGACCAAAACCTAAACGCATTCACAGGATTAAAAAGACACTATCTAGTAGCAGAAGAAGTCCCATAGGAGCCCAGCCCTGTTTACTGAGCGCCTACTATGTCCCAGGCACTGGGAATAGAGCTGTCAATCAATCTTGACGCTTGTGGATCTCACATTCTTGTGGAAAACACAACAAACAAGTGAACTAACAAGGTCACCACAGACTGCAATCAATTCTACAGGGAAAATAAACAGGATGATGAGACAGAACGTAGCTGAGTGAGGGCATTCTAGAATGGCCGGTCAGTAATGGCCTCTCCAGGGAGGTGATATTTGGGACAGAAACTAAAGATGAAAAAGAGCAGGTCCTGCAAAAGAGTTAGGAAAGAAACAAGGCAAATATTCAGACACGAGCCGAGCCTGGGTATCCGAAGACCAGAAAGGAGCCAGTGTGGCTGGAGACTCCAAGTGGGGGCCAAGTAGGAGTGATCTTTTCTTCTCTGTTTTCTTTTCTCATTGGAGTAGATATGACGACATACTATGGAGCATCTTTTGGAATCACGTTCCAAGGTGATAACTGAACATGCAAATACACCTCGTAGGCCCAAATGTTTCCACAACATGAGTTCAGCATTCATTCCTGCCATCTCCACGTTGAAACATGCAGTAAGCTCTGGAGAGCGATATGGGCTCATAGATCTAATGTCTCATAGTGTCCTGGGTAAGGAAACGCCCTATGACTTCTAGGACCATGTTTAATAAAATATCCAAAACCGTATCGCAGCCCCACCAGACAACCATTCCATTCCACACCACCTCCAATGAGGAAGGATTTTTCATTCTGTGGAAATAAAAAGAAAAGAAACTGGATTTTCGTGGAATGTGACCTTCCACCCAGACTCTCGCCTGGGAGCTTGATTACAGATATTGAGAGAGACACTTTCAATGATATAAAGCAATTAGAAGTATGATGCTATCATTTAAAATATTTTACTTTTGTTATTTTAAACTGGCAAGTTTTAAAACGAATTTACTGCAGACCAACAAATCTGACAGTTTGAGAAACACTATTCTAAATATAAACCTAATTTTCAATTAATTAGCAAATCCTCTCATCTATTTTTTTCTGTCTCATACACACTAATTTGAGTCTCTCTAAGTTATGAGGAATTATATGTTTCATGTCACATCTTTATCACTTGTCAAAGATCAAACAGTGCTGATAAGGGGAATGAGGCTACATTCCTGTAAGAAAACCAAGATGATATATGGTGTCTAAGATGTGTTTTGTCCAAAAAATAAAAGGTCAGAGAAAAAGGCGAAGCCCCTTTAAGAAGAGATTTGATGAGTGCTGAATACAGATAACACCTTCCAAACCAGACACTTTCACACTTGCACAGTCGCCAAAGAGAGACAGTTGCCAACATGGAAAGAAAAGGCCTTTCAGAAATTTCTGATGAGTCAGAGGACTGGAGGCATAAGAAATGGAGAGCACCTGTTTGCTTACAAATAAAAGTAAACAGGTCAAGCTAGAGGAAGAGGAAAGGGTGTCTTTGTTTCAAGGATTCAAGGATGTCTCAGAGAAGCCAATGGAAGAAATTTAGCCAGGACAGAGGAATGTATGGGAACCAGCAGGACCACTATACAGTTGTGGAGATTGTGTACTGCACAAATACACCTGGCCAAGAGAGCAACCGGGCATGACTGAACACCAGCCCAGTCTCCTTTCTATAACCCGTGCACGCTCGCATGCAGCTACATTCACCTAAGTCGGTAGTTCTCACAGGAGGAGATATTTCTCCCCAGGGGATATTTGCACTGTCTGAACACATTTTTGATTGTCACAACAGGGGGTGATGCTCCTGGCCTCTGATGAGTAGAAGCCAGGAATGCTGCTATAAACTCCTACACACAGGACAGCCCCCATAACAAAAGATCATGTGGCCCAAATGTCCACAGTGCTGAGGATGGGAATCTCCAACCTGAATGGGGTGACCTTTGCTAATTTGTACCAAGGGGCAGCCCAGGGGCCAAGCCAAGGCCCCCGAGGCGGGCAGCACCCCGGAAGGGAAAGCTTATTCTGATTCACACGAAGAGCCTTATGAGCTGGTAGCAACCCTGGCACCAGGGGTTCTGAATCCACTGTCTATACCTCAGCCCTGGCTCCCTACCCCTCCTCTTCTCCCTCGCCCTCCCTCCTCCCACCTCTCCTCCCCCTAGACCTCTCTACCCCCATCTCTCTCCCTCTAGCTCTCTGTGTCTGCCCTAATTCATTGAGATTTCCAGAAACAGTCAGGGGTCCATCCCTAATGCAAGACGGTGGAGCCACATTTTACACAATGGCTTCCAGCACGTTTCTTCCCTTCCCACCATGGTGGGCAGAACAGACTCAAGATCCATCACTTGAGCTGGGCAGATGATCCAGCATGTACCCACCATAACACCCTTCACTCTTCCGTTTGTGAGGCAGTTACTGACTGACCACCAGCCATGTGCGGTTCACTGTGCTGGCAGATGAGGAACAGAACACAGTCCCTATACTCTAGGAATCGGATATTTTACAGGACACTGATGTGTACTCAATACACACATGTCATAGGGTCACTAGGATTCTCTCAAGCAGTCTGAGTAGAGAATAAAATTGCAGAGAGAAGAAAGAAAAGGAAACAAACTGGAATAGGTTTGTTTATAAACAGAATAAGCTCTGGAAGGAGACATAACTGATTGTTTCCGCTGAAAGGACAAATACAGTGAGAGCTGTGCAATTTCATTTTTCATTTTGTTATGTTACGAACTAAGGTTTATAAGGAACTGGATTAAACAAAGAATCAGGTGTCCCTGGACAACAGAAATACAACATGTCAAGTCTTTGTATATATTGCAACAGCTTTGGGGTTCTGAAGACAAACATATGGAGAACAACATTAGCAGGAAACATCAAGCCTAAATAAAACAAGCACGTAAAGTGGGCATAACTGAGATGAATTTCAGTTGCCTGAGGGAGAAGGCATCCAATGGTTCCTAGGTGTTGGCATTTCTTCATACAGTCACGTGGCGCTTAACGATGGGGTGTCTTCTGAGAGCTGCATTGTTAGGCTATTTCATCCTTGTGTAAACATCATAGAATGTACTTACGCAAACTCAGATGGTACGGCCTACTACACTTCGAGGCTATGTGGTACTAACCTTTTGGGACCACCGTCATCTATGGGGTCCATCGTCGATCTAAACTTCATGATCAGCACTTGATTGTAGTCTGCTTCTGGTAGAAGTTCCACTTTTTGTTTCTATGTAAGTGCAAATTACCCATAATAATAATATATCCTTATTTTGTTAGGGACATATTTTAATAGAACATCAAGAATGGCTTAAAGTATGCCTATTCATTTCACTTCCTTAAGCACAATCACCTAAGAGCAGCTTTGGGAATTGATGACAGAAATCTACCAGTCTGAACTTGGCCACGAGGCGCTGCAGGCTGGGTCTCCGGGGAAGCAGATACTGAGCCTGTCAGGACACAGGTGTTTACTGAGTAAAAGATGAGGGGAAAGGGAGGCAGGAGTGGACAGAGCAGAAGTCCAGCTGTGGGGCAGGCCCAGGACAGCCTCTTTAGTCCATGGGAGCTCTGTGGCTGGACAAGCCCTCCTGGATGTCCGGGCACATGTCCCCTGCATCGATCAACCAAACATGTGGCTGCTGGAGAATGCAGAGCCTGCAGCTGCGTGAGCGTGCAAGGGACTGAAGACAGGAGTCCGTGTATGGACTGCTCTCCCAGCAGCTGGAGCAAGGAGCTCTTCCCTGAAGGGGTCTTGGCAACACATCACAGCATGCACCAGACACGCTTCACCTAACTTAATGTACCAACTGGCAGACTGACACCTTTAAAATGCTGATGTAATTCAGTGAATATTAATACTCTCATATCCACTTATTTGTTCATTCAACCAGTGTTTATTAAGCACTTGCTATATGCTGGGTACTGCGTCAGGCACAGTTATCCGGGAAACCGACTTTATTCAGTGTCTGCTCTGCCCACTAGCACCACTGTCTCAGTGAGCTCGGGCTGCTGTAACAAAAGCCCACGGACTAGGGGGCTGAAAGAAGAGACATTTGTTTCTCACAGTTCTGGAGGCTGGAAGTCTGAGCTGAAGGCACCGTAGATCCAGTGCCTGGTGAGAGCCCGCTTCCTAGGGTATAGGCGGCTGCCTTCTCCCCGCGTCCTCACAAGGCAGAGAACAGAGAGAAAAGAAGCAAGCCCTCCCCTGTCTCTTCTTGAAGGGGCACTAATCCCATCATGAAGGCTCCACCCTCCCAACCTAATTGCCTCCCACGGGGCCTGCCTCCTAATAACATCACCTTGAGGTTTAGGGTTTCAACATATGAATTTGGAGGTACACAAACATACCGGCCATAACATCCCCCGACCTACCCACACCCAAAGAAACGCAAGTCCTTCCTGCTTAAAACACTCCAACAGCACGCTGAAGTTAGAGCTTATGCAAGATTAAATATCTGGTTGCAAATTTAAGAACTGATTAAGACTCAGGAGAGGAAGTGGAGGGGAAATGAGAAAGAGGAAAGCCACCGCTTATATGAACTTGCTTTATGAGACTATGGGACGAGGTGGTAGGGACATGGACTTGGTCCCCATCGGACCTGAGTCCAAATTTCATCTTTTCCACATACTGTAAGCCACGTGATCTAAACTTCTCTTAACTTTATCTTTTTCTTATAAAATGAATGCCTATCTTACACAATTTCAGGGGAGAGTTGATATGTGCAGAGCAGGGACCTAGCCCTGAGCAGTCCTGCGGCCAGTGGGGCCACACCATCCTCATTAGCATCATCACCAGCTTCACCTCCACCTTTACCAAAGTCGTATGCGATCACATTAGGGCCTTCTATGGCTCACACAGCTGCAAGTATACTTCAGTTGATCACAACTATCCTAGAACATGGAGCCCATGGAATGGATTTAACATTACTCATCAAGTATCAAAGAACCACGTCTCTGCACAAAAAAGACCCTTTGCAACTCCACTGTAACCTGAAATATACTCTACTGAAAATGGGTTGAAGCACAGCCATGTCCCTGCACTGAATTGTGAGCAGAAATAGAGGCTCAACAGCACTCAAAGAAGGAACCCAGAGGCTGGCCTGGTGGTGCAGTGGTTGAGTTCAAACGTTCATCTTTGGTAGCCCGGGGTTCGCTGGTTCAGATCCCGGGCGTGGACCTATGCACTGCTTATCAAGCCATGCTGTGGCAGGTGTCCCACATATAAAGTAGAGGAAGATGGGCATGGATGTTAGCTCAAGGCCAGTCTTCCTCAGCAAAAAGAGGAGGATTGGCAGCAGATGTTAGCTCAGGGCTAATCTTCCTCAGGAAAAAAAAAAAAAAAAGAAGGAACCCAGCACAGAAAGACAGTGCCAATCTCAGATGGAATCAAGGTGTCCTTACTGCTAAGCATCTAACAGTGCAGATTCCACAAGGCCTACTAGAAGGCAGCAGACCCTTTGAAATACGTTGAGAAGAATTCTTGCTTAAAACCCCAACTTGGAGAAATTGTAGATGCTGGGAAGTTTTCGCTGATTGTAATAAGCACCTTGAAGACAGGAAGCAGCACTCCAGCCCAGAACAGCCTGGAAACCAGAAATAAGATCCGCAGAAATTCAAGGAGGAAAATAGTGCCATGGCCCCAAGACACGCTTATCAAAGGTGTTAACTTGGTGAGGCTGAACCTGGAGTGGGGTACCTGTACCTCAACACGTCTGTCACAGCTGTGTGTGTGGGTGTGGGAGACTGTGTAATTATTACTCTCAAGTCCACTGTGTATTACTCTCCTCCCATAGCATAATTTTGGTCATTTTTGGTGCATAGATTTCTTATCTTCATGACTATCTAAATTTAAAAAACCCTCCAGGTATTGTCACACAGTGATGTCCTAGCACTGACTGTTGCATTTGAGGATTTTTCTGTACTCATCATGAAGAGTCACGCATGAACCACACCACAGGCAATGCTTCCTTAACAAGTCCCAGGCCTTGTTTTCAACACATTTTAAAACATTATGTCTCATTTGTCTTCACAACCACCACGTCGGGCAGGCCTCTGTCCTCCTTCCATGCAAGCAGACAATGTCGTTAAGAAGTCGGTTCACCGTGGCACAGCTGTGGCCAATCAAGGACGCCTCCCATTGCTGCCTGGCTCAAAGCCTACACTCTTCTGATTCTTTTCACTTCTTTAGCTAGTTCTTCCCAAGAAAACTTTTTCCGTTAAAAGTTCTGGTTCAGTTCAGTGAACCTCTTTGGTTTACTGGTCTTGAAGAGCTCACACTGACCATCACATGGTCTTGAAGAGCTCACACTGACCATCATGTGGTCTTGAAGAGCACACACTGACCGACACGTGGTCTTGAAGAGTTCACACTGAACCATTACTCCTTTGCACGACTCAGCAATGCTCACGGACTTCTCACCTCCTGCCCCTCACTGCCAATAAAAGGTCCCGTAGAAGAGGGACCACCATGGACTGTTCAGGCTAAAACCCTGGGCCCCATCATACTGCAGGGGGCTGCAAGACTGAACCTTATGATCCATATGATGAATAATGTTCCAGTCTCAAGTATAGAGTTTGCACCTCTGTGTGAAAACCAAAATCTTTGAGTAAATACCAATTGCTCCCCACAATGTCTTCCAAGCTTGTGTCTGAGACAGGAAACAGTTCATAACACCACAGACGACTTAGAACGACACTAAGAGAATTAAGCTGTTAAAAGAACAAATCGGTACTCGGAAGAATGTAACGGTTTTTACACCCTAACTCTGGCAACCGAGGTAGATGTTAATAATGTGAAGAAATTAGGTGTGAGCGTGACATTTTGGTGTCAGGATGCTCAGCATGAACCATCCTTTCAAAGGGACATAAATCCTTCTCCAGATTTCTTCAAACATCGCTCTGCCAGGAAGTGGCACAGAATGGTTTAGAAGAGCTGCCCTGTAAAGGAAAATTTCCATTACAAAAGTCCAGGTTTCCTGATGGTTCAAATACCAGTCTTGGAAGACGGGCGGCTCATTTAGCACTTCAATCACGTTCAACAGACCCCCGCGTTGTCTTCTTTTTAGTACATCAATTTTTTTCTCTAATTATATCAATTTTAGCAAATTGCTGTGTCTGTCGGAGCTGATTTTTGAATATGAACAGCAAAAACTTTCAATGAAAGGGAAGAATAACTCCATTGTGCTCCAGTGCGATGCATTATTCCCTCTAACTTTCTACAGGACGACAATGGGCATTATAAGCAGGGTAAGAACTGCCTGATGAAATGATGGGATTCTGAGAAATAAACAGCCACTTCAATTCCAGGCAATCATAGTTACACCCCTTAAGTGTTCATTATTCTTCTTGCCTGAAAACTAGGTAAAAATCAAGGGTTGAATCTCTATTTACAATTTCAAGTTTATGCCTCAGAGGGTGATGAGGTGGCAAGTCAAAAACTAAGTGATGTTTTAAAATCAAACTGTTGAGTCCTTTCATCAGCCATAGAGAAGAATGGCCTACGCACTCCACTTAGAATACCTGCTCTCTTTTTAAAGACAGAATACATTTCTGTCCATGCCTCATTGCCACCCTCAAACAGATCATCTTCCAACACTCAACCCCACGCCACTATCTCTTTTCCTGTCTCCAGCCGGGACCTCAGTCTTGAGCTGCAGACTCATCGTCCCAAGAATCAGCATGATCCAGCCGCCCTGACGTCACTCATGCGTGCATGCATGCAATCATTTATTTTAAATATTTAACAAATATTTGTGGAGCACCACCTCTTTGCTGGGCACCGTGCTAGAAACTTAATGATATGGTGAAAAGAATAAATATAGTCCCTACTGTCATGCAGTTGCAGTCTCCCAAAGGGGGGCTTTGAATGGACTTGCCCACAGGTAGCTGCTTTTCCTCCCTGATCACCCATTCTGTCTGTGGTAGCCCATTCTCTCAGTCACACAGACAGGAGACCTAAAATGGACATTTTCTCCTCTCTCCCCACGTCCCGGCAGTTGCCGAAGGCCCAGCCCCACACAGTCTGGCCCCCGCCCCCCTCCCCTGGATGAATGCAGTGATTCCCTCGCTGGTTTCTCACTTCTTATCTTGCTCCAGTGCCTTAATATCAGATCAAGTATCCTCGGATGGGGCAGTAAGCACGTGGTCTCGGGCTGTGCGCTTGCCTCGCTCTCTCTCTCACCATCACCTGCACACAGTCCCAGGGAACATCCTGTCTCCTCTCCTCTATGGTGAGTGACGTGGATCTTTTCATACCTGGGGAGAGGGGGCAAAAATTCTAACATTCCTCAGCATAAGCCATTTTTGTCCAGCACCACCCCACCCGGCTGTTCCTTCAAAATTCCATACTATGGACGGAATGTTTGTGTGCCCCCCAAATTCATAGATGAAATCCTAACCCCCAATTTGATGGTGTTAGGATGTGAGGCCTTTGGGAAGGGATTAGGTCATAAGGGCAGAGCCCCATAATGGGATTAGTGTCCTTATAAAAGAGGCTCCAGAGAGATCGCCCCTTCCTCATGTGAGGACACAATGAGAAGGAAGAGGGGTCTTACCCAACCATGCTGGCCCCCTAGACTGCCAGCCCACAGAACCATGAAAGATAAATTTCTGTTGTTCATCATTTGTTATAGCAGCTCAAATAGACGGAGACAGGCATATCCACGTCCTTTATCAGCTTGTCTTCATCACCCCAAACTTTATTGTCAGAGCGCTCTCAGACAAAGACTGCAGCCCCTTTTCTGTTCTCTCTCTCTCGACTCCATCCCTTCATACTGCTGCCTTTCAGTCTCTCCCCTCACCTCAGACTCCTTTATCCAACCAACTGCTTGGCATCCCTAATAAGACATTTAATCAGCGTCTCAGACTTAACGTGTCCAAATCCTGCTCCTTTCCTCTCCTCATCAATCATGCTTTTCCTGAAGTCTTTCCAATTCAGTAAATGAGAATTCCATTTACTAGAATTACTTAGGTTCAAACCAAAGAAACAAACAATCACCAGAGCCATTCTCCACTCCCTTCTTTCTCTCCCACCTCACAGTCAGTCCCTTAGGAAATCCTACAGGCTCTGCCCTCAAAGCATGTCCAGAATCTGCCTGCTTTCCATCTCCACGGCTGCTGCCCTGCTGCTAAATGTGTGCTCTCCCCTGTCCCCATGCTGCTGGCCATGTCCCTAAGAGTCTCATCCAGACACCGCAGACACTGTGAGACACTCTCCGTCCTCTGCTCAGAATACTCCCAGGGCTTCCCATGTCATGCAGAATTAGAGCCAAAATCCCAACGAAGTCTGCAAGGTCCTTCCTAACCTGCAGTCCCACCTGACCGCATCCTGGCCTCTTATCGCCTCTCCTTGAGGCTGGTGCTGGGGCTGGGGGCCTGAGGGCTCTCTCCACACCCTGCTCCTCTCTCTGAACTGGGAGCACTTCTAGAGGCTCTGTGCATCCACTGCAGAAGCTGTGTGATGATACGCCTGCCTGGTCTCCTTCAGACTGAGACAACTGTGACAAGTCATCACCACTTGTCACCCCAAGTGAAGGATGTTCCCTCCAATGCTGGGTTTGTGTGGGTGTGTTAACTAAATGTTTGTCCTCAATGTCTTTCTCACTTTTCTTCTGCCTCTTGATCAGCTGGAAAAACAAAAAAATAATAATAGGGAATGTGAACCGTTGTGGTTGGTTTTTATTTTTTGCTCAAGTTCAGAAAAATTGTCACACACAAAACATGTGAACGATAATCAAACATAAGTTTATATTCAAGGTTTGTGAACAAAAATGAATTCAAGAGAACGCGAGGCTGGGAAGAGCAGATTCCTTAATTTTCTTATAGATACATCCCTGCTGTCTCTCAGATGCCTGTATGGGGACAGTAAGACATTTGCTGCCATCACATTTATTTGATCACCTTCTAAAGGGCCAACATTGATTGCTACTGATGATTTATAACAATTCTCAGTAATAATATGCGCCCAATCAAAATAATACCCAAACCCCACCAACATCAGCAAAAATAGGAAGAATCTAGCTTGTTGGGAGAATATTATCACACTTGGATGCCTTCAGAGAGCTGTCCCTAATATTAAAGCAGTTAAGTATATGTTTATGAATAAGTCATGAACTTGAACCAAAGTGGTTGCTGGCCTCGTCAATAACATTCTGGCAGAACTCCGGAGGCCCCAACCTGCCGCGAACAAGGGAAAATCCAACTGTCGGTCCTCCTGTTCATGGTGGTTTTACAGATATGGTCTGAGATCTTAATCTTCAGCAAACTCCTCTGACCTCAATTTCCCCTACCAATTATGAAATTACAGTAATGCTGCAGATCCTTCAAAGGGATGCTCCTCTCTCACAGAAGCCAGTTTGTGCCAAGAAGTCATCTTGGCCGGTGGGTGGAGGAGCGTCACCATGTGCCTCTTATAAAGCTCTGCAGGAATCCTCTCAATTCGCTGGAACAGGGAAGAGACAATGATCTAGGGTCTCATGTCAGTGAGCAAGGGAGATCTGTTAGCAAAGCTTCTTGAGTGATTGGAAAATGAGAATTGCCTTAGGAGCACTAGGTATTATTAGTTTATTATATTTCCTATGATTAAAAGCCACTGAGGTAAAACTATTAATCAACCAAGGACACATGAAGTCAACTAGGAGATAAAGCCAATTGGAAAGTGCTGGGAGTCGAAATGAGCTGTGTCCACTCCCTGATGCTGATGAATGTCATTAATCGTGTGCTTTAAAGAAAGAAGAAAATGATAATTAAAAAAAAAGGGAAAAGCGCCGAGGAATCCTCAGAGTGATTCCTGTTACGATTGGTGTCGTGCATCGAAATGGCTCTCTTCTCCCCTGTTACTCTATAGGTGAAGGAGTTTATTATTCTGGCAACCACTTTACTCACTGTCACGGTCGTGCTTCCCAGATCTGGAGCAGTGGTGCTTGATCCATCACTCTATATTTCATGCTGGTTTTGAGAAAAAAAAACATCATTGGTAGAATTTATTTCACAGATATTCACGGCAGTTCCTTATATATTAACTCTGCAAGTTTTAACTACATTTCAAATCCATATAAAAATCCAGAGCGATCACTGTAACTTTAGGAGGAGTCCAAATTCCACGTGCCTGTTAAGGAACAGGGTGTGGAAGCAAAGGTGGGACTCAGGCTGAGTGAAAGGCAGAGGGATTTTGGGGGGCCGTGGCAGACAGGAAAGTGCATTTCTGAACCAAAGGAATTCAAAGATATACATATATATTTTTAAACTATTATCTAGGGGAAAATATTATATGTCTATGGAGTGATTCAACCTACCAGCCATCAATTTGTAATTTCTCACCCAGAACCATTAGAAGACCACATTTTTACCCAAAAAAGGGTAGTGTTTGTGTGTGAACAAATATTTTAGCATAAGTGGAATGACAATATATTTCCTTTCTACCTGTTTTCTGGAACAATTATTAATAACATTCCCTTTCATTTTTGACAGTGTTTGGATGATAATTAATATGATCACCATACAGCATTTACTGCTTGGTAAAAAGCTAGGTGCCTCAAAAAACAGAAAAACAGTCCTACACTAATAAAAGTTTACACAATTTCTGAATTATGCTTCTACCACACTTTAATTTGCAAAAGGCAGCTGTTAAGGAGGTTTTGTTTAAATCTAAAATGGGGAAATTAACAATACATATGTCTCAATAGAGGCATGAACTAGTGAGCGAAAAAACCTAATTGAAAGGAAGTAAACTGCTGCTCTGAGTGAGCATTACTCAGGGCATTAAAAAGCACTATTTTCTTCTCGTCTCTCACGTCCCTCTTGTCTTCACTGTCCTGGGTGGTTTTCTCCTGGCTGTGACAAAAACTTCTGTAGACCTTGCTCCTCCTGCCCAGACGAGGTAGCTGGATGGATCTCTGCTCACGAGGAGCCTCAGCTCATTCTCTCCTTGGAATGTCTGGCCCAAGATACCAATCAAACCCCTAGGGACAGGGCCATGGGCTTCAACACACACTCTCACTCCCACCTCACCCCCTCACAGGCGTTGGTTTTGTTTTCATCAAGGTTGAAATTGGGGAGAAAGGGGAGCCTGGAAGGTGGTCACAGCTTGTATCCTGGGTGGGTCTGGCTGACAGTCAAAGCTGCCTCTTTCTCATGGTGATGTTTTGGTGGCCTTTCTGGGGTCCCTTGGGGACCCCTTTTCCTGCAGTTCTTGCTTGGGGCTGATGCAACTGGACCTCAGATATTCTCTGGACCTGGGACCCTTCTACTGAGGTCTCTGTCCCCTCAGGTGGCCCTATGACAGAGGCTCAGAATAACACCCACGGGGCCTGCATTTGGTCTACAGGAAACACTCATGTCCCAGTGCCTGGGACATGTGGGGAGTGAAGGTAAAGAGCTGGACCTCACAACACAACTACCCTCTCTCCTAAGAAGGCCCTCACTAACCTCTTCTCCCCATATTCGCCTTCCTGGAAGACCCATTTATGTCCTCCATGCATCCTGAGGAGGCATGAACAGATCCCAGAAGCATTTGCATTGCATTCTGATGTGCCTGGGAGAGGGAGTGGGGTGAGAGGAGAGGGGTGGTCTCCGCCTCCCTTTGAGCCTGATATTAATGCCAGTGCCCCTTGTACGTTCAGGCACAAGCAGAAAAGACAAATACATTTGCTTGCAGAGCCAGTCCTGGGGGAGCAAAGGAGTGAGCTCCGGCTCTCAGCCTTATGGCCAGACTTACTCCCAGTTCCTACTACCAGCCAATCAAAACACCTGTAACATTTTCTCCCGAGATTGTAAGCAGGTTCTGGCAGTTCAGAAACAACAGGATCCACAGGCCATTTTATAACAATGCTGACCTGGAACTCTTTCAAAGTGGGCAGACTGTTTTCAAGAGAAAAAGAAAAAATTGCACTGAGCATCATGACCTAAAATGAGAGAGAGTGGTGTAAATAAGTGCTTCCTTGGTGTACCTGTAAACACACCACCCCCAGCAAGGGGGAGGACACGAGTGTCTTATCTGATCCACTTCATTCCCTCGGCTGTTCATCCATCCATCTGCCAGTATTGTTGAGACACTGCTCTGCACCTAATGTCTCGCAGAGCCTCGGCGGGGGAGGGGGCATGAGTAAATGTGGCGTGATCCTGTCGTCAAGTACTGTACAGTTATACTGGGCGGAGAAGGGGTGAAAAGTTAAATCAAACAGCAAGATGTCATCCAGCACCTGCAGATCTTTGTCTGTGATATTATTCTCCAAATAAAACAACAAACAGGGCTCTTTGGAGAAATGGCTGAATTTGGGGTTGGGGCAAGAAATACACAAGAAGAGGTAGAATGAGCTTGCAGCGCAAAGGATCGGGGCATGCCAAATGGACCCAGGAAGCGATCTGAAAGAACTCTCAGTGGCCATGGCCAGAGCAATTTGAACAACAAAATAAACAGTGTGTTACTGGATTACAAATCAAAGTATAAAATAAACATACACAAGTCTGTGCTGATCTGTGTGTATATGTGTACATACATATATATAAATATTTGAATAAATGAATAAATAGTAGAGAAGGGACAGATATTCCTTATAGAAGAATTGTAAAAAATATCTATGAATACGCCCCCTCCAGGAGGTGGAATTCAATCTTCATCTCACCCCTTTGAGTGATGGCTAGACTTTGTGACTCACATGCAACAAATAGAGTTTGGAAAGGGAGAAAAGCTGTACGGTTACAGTAGAGAAACATGACAAACACTCTACTGACCAAATGACCAAGGTTAACATGCCCAGAGATAAGTCATGCTGATGTCACTCATGACCTTCTGATGTAACGTGATGAGAAGGGAACTTGACCTCTGTGGCATCTTCTCAAAAAGCAATAGCCCCAGTCTGATGATGACAAAAAAAAAATTCAGAAAATACAAATTGGGGGTCATTCTACAGGATACTTGCCTAGGACTCCTCAAGACTGTCAAGGTCATGGAAAATAAAGAAAGACTGCAAAACTGTTACAGATTTGAGGAGACATGATGAGTGAATGCAACATGGTGTCCTGGATGGAGTCCTGGAATAGAAAAAGAACATTTGTGGGAAAACTAGTGAAAACCACATGAAGCCTGGCATTTAATTAATAGTGGGGTAGCAACATTGGTATCTTAGTTTTGACAAATGTAACACAAATATTAGATGTTAATGTTAAGGGAAACTGGGTGAAGGGTGTGTGAAAACCCTCTCTATTATCTGGGCAACTTTCCTGCAAATTTAAAATTATTTCAAAGGAAAAATTTTATTTAAAAAAATAAGAAAAGAAAAAGAAAGTCTGCAAGTAATTGTAAGTAAAAGAAGAGGAGCTTTAAGTGGAGAAGTTAAAACTATCACTCTGGAATCTAGGTTCTTCATGAAGTCCAACTTTAAGACTGGCTGGCATCTCCTTCTGTGAGACCACGTTGGACCTATTCTGGGTGGGCGTTTTGTCTTCCCTGGTTTGGCAACACTCCTCCTCTATTCTCATCCCTGAAGAGGAGGAGATAGTCTCAGTCCTGATACCTAAACACAGGAAATGTTCCATGGTATCCAAGGAAATAGGACAGATTCATTCTCCAGCCCCAGATTACACCATTAGCATACATTATTATGACGTCTTTGGCTACTAAGTAAATGGAGAACTTCTGAGCCTCTCCAACCAAGTGCAGATGGGGATCCACCACCCGTGTCCTGTAGTGCACTCTCACCAGTCCTAACCAGCAGGAGGGAGGTGAGAGAGCCAGTTGTCTTAATTAGCAATGCCCATTGTGATAGTCTTAGCAGCCTCCTGCACAAGGTACCTTCCTCTTTTCTCTTTAGGACATGAGCCAAGTAACAGAGCCTCTTATAAGAAGCCATCTTCCAAGGCACCTGGAACCAGCTATTATGGTAGGCTTTATGCCTATTCCGAGAATCCACTATTCCAATCTTGATATATCGTTCATATATTATTGCATGAAAAATTATCTCAAAAAGTAATGTAATAAAACAATAAACAATCATTATCTCTCAGATTCTGGGGGTCAGGAATCTGGGCACAAAGTCTTCCTAAGATCCAGGTGAGCCTGGACATCAGAATAGACATTTACTTGCATAAAGGGCTCAGGAATCTCCAGTGATAAACACTGAAGTCTCTTTGTGTGTGGCTGGGAACCTAACACCTTTCATAGCAATGTGTCTGTAGGAAATTCATCCAATTCTTAAAAAATAACTTGTAACAACTTTGGCTAACGATTTTAGAGAATTTCAGCTGAAATTTGAGTATGCGTTAAGGCCAGAAGGTTACAACGAATCAATTCAACATAGTGCCCTTCCCTACTTGCTCTGTGCCTATGGAAGATGCCAATATTTAAACTTGTTTAGTCAAACGTTCCATCCTTTATAAGTCATTTTTACAGTAACAAACTTCTAAAATTCTCATCATTATAAATATCAATTCATTTGGGAAATAGACGAGTTCATTTTAAATCTCTGTCTACTTTATGTTCAATATATGTAAAGCCAAATATTTTAAGTCATTTTGTTAGCAAACCTACACCACACATCACCAGAGGGGAAAACAATTGGCACAGTTGCATCAGTAGCATAAAGTAAGAAAGAAAAAGGAAGTTCATAAATTGTAACTAGGAAATAGCATAAATAAAAAAAAATGAAGAACATTATCAGAAAATTCAGGGAAAATAATGAAGTGAAGGGAAAGGGGACTAGATATATAAAGGGATGTGATGAAATGTGAAAAAGCAGACCTCCCAAAAACATCCGCTTACAGACAAAAAAGAACGTGCCCAAAAAGGAGTGGTTTGCCTGGTCTTTCACAGAGATAAATAAGACAGTCTGTTCCCTCAAGGATCTTACAGTTCCATGACACACTGCTACATTACAGACAGCAGAGGGGTAAAAAGAAAAACAGGGAGGGAGGAGAAATGATGCTCATTCTCCCAAGCTGCCCAGGCAATTAGGGACGAGGCTGGAACTAGAAGTCAGGGCTCCTGATCTCCTCTCCAACATTTCATTCTGATCCGCAGCCCCTTTATGCCAATAGAACTAATCACCAAGCGCAGTAATTACAATCTCCCTCCCTCCGTTGCAATTACATAAGATGTCATTCCTCCAAGTCAAGTTCTTGCTGATCATAAATAAAGCTCTTGCTGATGATAAATAAAACTCTTAATAACCTAGGCTTGAAGTGAGATGCAATCTCGTCCCCTTGTGACTTCAAGAGCCCTGGAGAGTTAATTTAATTCTCGTTGCTCTCCAGCATGAGGATACGTGTGTGCAGGTAGAGTATTGTGGCTTCCCCACTTGTGAACCTGTCCCCGGGGTGCCTTCTGAATAAATCTACAACTCTATGGGTTTAGGTTTTATTGTCATCGTTTCAAAACACATCTATTACTGGTAGAATCTTGAATCGATATATAACCAAAAAATTCAATTCAAGAGCAAATGAATAAAATTCCCCCAAAAGATGAGGTGGAATGACAGGCAGTGCAGAGATGGAGAGAGACTGAAAAGAGTCCTAAGAGGTAAAGAAGATTAAAAACAGGGAAGGTTAGCTTGAAGAGATCTACGAAAGCCACATAGAGCTGTGGGAGAGAATTTCCATAGAATACCTGATTTCTTCAATTCCAACGGCACCAACTGGGACCCCGGGCTCATTCTGACCTTAACTGTCACTGTGGGGGAAAGGTGAGTTCTCTGGTTGCCATAGTAACCTTCCTTTTCAGCTTTGCCTCTCATTTTCTTCGATTCGTCTTCTGTGAGTAGCTTATCTCTCCTCTTTATCAAGTTACTAGCTCCTCTTCAATTACTTTTTAAATTTGAGTTGAAATCCCAGCTGTATTGTTAGGGGTTCTATATACATTAGTAAAATTAAATCACTTCCTGTCATAAACCACTGGCTCATTGTGATGAACTTTATTAAATAGCTACCCTCCACGGCTCATTCTACTGATGAGTTAACATCCCCAAGTAGACTGTGTGTGTGACAATGTTGAGGGTGGAGAATTCCAGTTAAAAGTCTCATTTATCTGAACAGACTTTCGCTCCAGGGTTCTACTAAATAAACCTGAATTTCCACAAATTTTTCCTTTTTGCATTTATCTCCTCATGGATTTCAAGGGGGAAAGAACAAGAAGAAAGAGGTCATCAGATCAGAAGCAGGGAGGCCACCCTCCTACTGATCAGCTATGTGATCCTGGGTAAGTCTGTTCACCCCACTGGCCTCAGTTTCCCATTTTATAAAGTGGAGAGAGTAACACCTACGCTATGTATGTCTCAGGGATGCTGCGAATGTTCAAAGATATAGTCCACATAAAGACGTTATACCAATGTAAGCTATTATTATGTAATTTAGATGTTTTCTACACCCCTCAAAATTCATTTCAGCGTGATGCTGGCTGCTCCTCAGTGATGGCCACGTGAGCTTCAGTAAGAAGAAACAGTGAGCCATCCAGCATCCCGGATTAGTGAGTTCTTGTTTATGAAGAAGTTCCTGATGTTTAGAATTTTTTTCCCTACTTGCTAATTGGCCTTACACGCTAGTAAAGAAAAAGCTGCTGCTGACAGAAAATTAAAATTGCCTTCGTTTCATTCTTTTTAAAGCGTGTTTATCCTAAGACAGGATTTATTTTTGTCCCACACTTTTAAAACTTTTTTTTTAATATGTTAGGTGGTAAAAGTATCAAGAAAAACATGATTCAATGCTTAAGCTCTTTGGGTGTTTTAAATTCCATAACAGTGTGTGTGTGTATGTGTGTGTACATGCATGTATGCGTGTGTGTGTGTGTCTGTGCATATGTGGAAGGGTTTGACAACATTTTGGATGGCTTTAAGACCTTTTTATACAGCCATAAGGTGAAGATTTGGGATTTATTAAGCACTTTGACACTTAAGCTTAAAGTTTTGTATCCTAAGTCAGACCTTTTATGTATACTATATTTTCTCCAGGGTTTTATCCCAACTTGGGACAAAACTGGTCTCTGCCATTTATGATCTTTGGAGTCTGAAAAATGTTACAGCCTCTCTAAGCCTTGGTTTGCACATCTCTGCAAGTGAAGATAGCATCACCATCTCCAGCGTTGGTTGTGAAATCAAGAGCAGAATGTAGAATGCCGGGCACACAGTGAGTTCTCAGTAACCCATTACTGTGGGCAGAGCCAGCATCCTGGGCCACTGCTGGTAAAATCTCTTTCCTACGCAGTCCTCCGGAGAGGGATGGAAATTGGAGCAGCTTTGGCTCTGCCACATTCTCGCTGAACCTCAGCCGCCTCCACAGAAGACAAAAGCAGAATTTCCACACTCCAGGCTGTGTCTCAGAGACCATTTAGAACTTATCTCATGCTGCCCTCAATCTTAGTACCAATCTGTCTATGTTCAGCAGGATAACTCATCTGAGTGTGAGGACCTCTAGAGAAAATAAAATGACAGTTCGTCTCTCTCACATACACACACAAAGCCCCTATCTTATACCATAGACTTCAAAACCCAGATCTGTAGTCTGGAAACTTCTTCCTCTTACTAAAGACAAGAGAATTTGAGACAAAGTTTCGCCATCATGAGAACATTAACTGAAAAGCAATTATCCAAATCAGTGGCTCTGGAGAAAGGCATACAGAATTCATTAGAATCTCCTCTTCAAGTTAAAGAGACAGAGAGCCGCCCCCAGAGCTGTAGGAGCGTGGGCTCTGGGCTCAGTGGCCCCATCTCTAATCCCAGGCTCACGTTCACTAGCAGTGAGGGATCGACCAAGTTGCTTAACCTCTTTCCCTCAGTTTCCCCAAAGTGGGATGAAATAGTGTATAAGAAAAGTGAGTTACTATACATCACACACTCGGAACATCCTGTGGTGAGTAGCAAGCTGTGAGTGTGAGCTGCTATTGTCACCTTGATCGTAACAGCACAGGTATCTCAAAATACTGGAACAACGAGGACTCACAGTGAGTCGAGACAGGTGTGAACAACATGCCCTGCTGCCAGGACATGCCCTTAGGGGAGGAACAGAATCACATAGCTCTATCTGGGGGGACCTGCCAAGATTCAGGCCACACTGCACATATATTGTCTGAACCAACATCACAACCAACCTGTCAGGCAGGCAGTGTCCTCCCATTATCACCCATCAAATGAGTTAAGTAATTGGCCCAAAACCACATCGCTAGTAAATGCTGGAGCAGGGATTCAGACGCAAGTCCTCATAGAAGCTAAATGGAAAGGCTTAATGATTACTCCACAGTGAGGATGAATGCTTGCTCCAGGAGCCCGGCTCCCGGCGTCTTCCCACCCGTGTCACCGAGGGGACCTCAGCAGAGCAGAAGGCCTGTTTCAGAAGACTCCGTGACTGCTTCATGGTCCATAGCCCTAGCACCACAGTCCTCTCAAACATGTAGCCCTCATGCCTGGTCCTGGGTGTTTCTTTCTTTCTTTTGTTATTATGTTGCTTTAACCCCTAGTTCCCTCCCCTATGAAATGAGGACAGTGCTATCTTCCTGCCCCTGTTCACCAAGGTTTTTGTGTGGACTGAATCAGCTTCTTGGTCAGACACCTTTTTGTTGGTGGTGGTGGTGGGTTTTTGTTTGTTTGTGTTTTGTTTCATTTTCCCCCATAAATCTCTTAAGAACCTCATGTTCCAACTCTGCGAGCTCTTGGTGGGAAAGCCCTTTCGCAGGAGTTGCTCTGGGGCTGTTGGTAATCCTAGGAATTGCACATGCATCTACCATCAGTGACCGAATGGCTCCATGCTGGATCGAAGACTTACATGCATTCTCTGGTCTGGGGTCTCACTCCATAAATAAAACAAAAGGCATAATTATGGTCACTTTTGCCACACTATGGATCAAACTAGCTTTACCTCTGGATTACGAGGAAAAAAGAAAACACGCCCTCAGCCAGCACCCTCCCACACCCCCACTCCTCCCCAGTGATTCAGCTCCAAAGGAGAAAAGTAAAGCTTTTTAAAATTGAACATGAACTCTTGAGAGTGGAGGCCTCAAACAGTTTATTCACTGAAGCACGTGTCACCCAGGAAAAGTTTAAATTTCCAGGGTTGTGGAGCAATCTGTGCTGAAAATCTGTGCTTATGAGCAGGCTCTGAAGGCAAGAGCATGGAGCTGATCAGAGAGTCAGTGCTGCCTAATCTTGACACCTTTCCTTCAGTCAAGGTCTTCTGTTTGGTTTTTCACCTTGAAACTTCCCACTAGCAAATGCTTAAGGTACAGAGTGAGGGAGAGTTCTGGCGAGGTTGATTTTCTTTTATGTTCAGCTAGTCTGGAATCTATCTTTGGTGGAATACCTTTCCAAGGTTTTCCTAACCATTTTAGAAGACATCCATTCTGTTGTTTTTTCTGTTAGGATTGATTACTTATCTTCTACTGTTATTGTACTAATCTTCCAGGGCCGCCATAACAAACTACGACAGATTGAATGGCATAAACTACAGACATTTATTGTCTCACAGTTCTGGAGGCTGGAAGTCGGAGCTCAAGGTGTTGGCAGGGTTGGTTTCTCATAAGGCCTCTCTCCTTGGTGTGTAGATGGCAACCTTCTCCCTGTGTCCTCACATGTTGGTCCCTGTGTGTGTATATACCTCCCTCACATCTCTTTGTGTGTCCAAATTTTCTCTTCTTATAAGGACACTAGTCCTATAGGATTAGGGGCCACCCACATGACCTCATTTAACCTTAATCATCTCCTTAAAGGCCTGTCTCCAAATACAGCCACATGGGGGGTTAGGGCTTCAGCATATGGATTTGAGGGGACACCATGCAGTTGATAACAGTCATGCAGCATATTTTACTTTCATGTCACTGGGATGAATTATTGCAGCTCCTTTGTTCTTCCGCTCTTACTTCCTGGCAAGGTGAGTGGAGGAGGGCTGAGGGCTGACAGGGTCATCTTTAAGCAGGAGTTGCTTGTGGGTGGAGGGGAATGGTCCTAGATATTCAGACCTGTTGATTGGAGCAGATGCATTTTGGAGCCATTTCTGTGACTTTGAGATTTTTCCGTGCTGCCATGAAAACCACATAAAATGAGAGAAACATTATCAGTCTGGAGGTTTCAAGTGAACAACTCAAATGCTTAATGAGGGAAATGAAATGATCATTAAAAATTTAGACAGACTCAGGAGCACATTTAACTAAGTTCTCATAACTAGAGGCGCAGACCCTTGGATAATGATTATATGAACTTGGATGAAACACGATTTGTCTTTAGAAGAGTTTAAGATCTACACGGAAGTGAATGGGATGAATGCATCATCTATCATGAGTATATTAATAAATAGGAGTGATGCCCACTTCTCCATAACTTTTTTAAGCATCTCTGTATATTATTTGATAACTTTTGATGTTTTTCGTAAGGATTTTGGAATCATATGCTAAAATTATTTCCAGAGTTTTCTGAAGAACTGACAGAGAGAGAAAGATCGAGAGAGATGAAACAAACTGCATCAGGAGGACAATGACCTTCTCACTCTTAGTGAAGTGCAACAGGCTTATTCAGGGCCTTTCCTCTGGAACTTTGACTCTAAAAGTCTTTCTCTCCAAAGACTCAGGTTCTTTCTTCTTTAGAGGATGGCTGCGGCAAAAACTCTTCCGTAAAATATCTAGTCCACGATAACCACCTCCTCCCCTGAACTCCTGGCCGCCATTTGAATTTCTGACTTTGGTTCTCCATTTTACCCCTTTGTCTTGTTAAGTATTAGATTTGTCTCTGGGAAGGGGCAAAAGTTTAGTATTTCAGAGCAGAAGGGTCCTGGTGAGATCCTGAGGAGTTGAGAGATTTGCTTAAAGTGATGCAGCTGAGTGACAGGAGAGCCAGGACCAGGACCCAGGTCTCTGGGGCCTCAGGTCAAGGTTCTTCCCATCCTACAAGCCTATGAGGGCAAAGACTCGTAAGTGTCCTGGTGCATCATGTACAACCTTCCATATGGAGCCTGCACTGGGGGAGTCCATGTAAATGCCAACCTTGCAGTCCTCAAGACAAGTTAATCAGTAAGAAGGACAGGAAAGTGAAAAGTTCTGCCACTCTCTTGAGAACCGCAGGCCTCCTCCTTCCGACCAATGTAGTATTTGCACGCACTTCCTAGCCTACCTTTGCATTTGGTCAGAGATCCACACCCTGTATCATCCACACGTTGATTTGGTAAAATTGCCTCGCATCTTGCTAAAATATATTCTGCCAGCTCACGAAATTTTATTGCATTTGAGATATCGATGGCCAGAGGGAGGTTATTAAGAAGTGAGAGTTATTATCTGGATGTGAGCACAGAAATGAGTCATTATCCGCAGTGTTTTTCCAATAGCGTCACCGAGAAAGGAGACAAGCTGGTGGCAAGCTTGAGTTAGCTCACATCTCACATTCCCCTCTCTGGAAATGTGAGATCCAAGCGAGTTGGAAAACACGTTTGTTTCCAGGCAACTTCCCACTGGCTACCCAGAGATGTGGCCTCACTGAGGTCTGGCCCTGAATTTGATTTGTCCTCTCCATGGGGCAAGTCTGTTGATAAATGTGACAATAAAGTTACACACACACACGTCAATAAGAGAGCAGGTACCAGTTCCAATTCTCTTACAGAATGAACAAGGGGTAAAAAAGAACAGCAAGTAATTTTTAAAAATCACCCACCTGCACATAAACAATATCTTCTACCAGTCAGGGGCTGGGTTTTAGGAAATTTTAAATTCTTGTGGTGGATTTTATCCCTGGTCCAGCCGGTTCCCATCCCTTTATTCTCACTGGATCCATCTCTGACTATTCCTCATCTATCTTACTGTAATGTCTCCAACACGACACTAGAATCTCATTTCTCTCCTACTGCCACTCAAAGTAATTGGCTACAAATCTCCAAAAGAAGGCAACGTGAAAAAGCAGGTACAACTTGACGTTAAAGCTCAGCTCTTTCAAAGTGTGTAATCATGATCGACTATGTTTCCTATTTATTTCATTTATCTTCATCTATAAAATGGGAATGATAAAATTTACCTCATGGAGTTTTCATGAGGATTACATGGTAACATATGTAAGCAGTTGGCATGGTGCCGGCACATGGAAGGACTTATGGAATGGTGGCTCTGACTTCTTTAGATAATAACATACTCCTTGATATTCCTCCCCATACTTGTCTCTATCATCACCTTAATCAATGTGCTACTATTGACTAAGAACCATAAAAGTTGTGTACAGTGTCATGTCCCTTAACCACCTAATAACAAAAGGTATATTCTTATGGAGAAGTGAGTCTTCAATTGTAAGACAGACCATAACCATAAATAGTTAAAACAATTCATTAAGTATTTATTGAGATGGGAGATAGGTCATTGAGAAACCCACAGTGAAGTATGAACCACAACCCCTGACATCGAAGCCTTACAGGTCAATTGCCAAGACGTGAAACATAAATAAGAATACAAGGCTTCTTGGGGCCAACCCAGTGGCACATTCTGCTTCGGTGGCTCAGGATTCACTGGTTCAGATCCAGGGTGTGGACATGGCACAGCTTGGTAAGCCATGCTGTGGTAGGCGTCCCACATATAAAGTAGAGGAAGATGGGCATGGATGTTAGCTCAGGGCCAGTCTTCCTCAGCAAAAAGAGGAGGATTGGCAGATGTTAGCTCAGGGCTAGTCTCCCTCGGGAAAAAAAAAAAAAAAAAACGGAATACAAGGTTTCTTAAAGGCGAGAGCTACACTGTGCATCTCTAGACACAAACATACACATTTAACCAAGATCTTATGTATACAGATGCATAGAGAATAAATGGATGTAAGTGTAAGTACATGGTTAAGTAATAAAATGAAGGCATGATATTGTGATTTATAAGAAACATTTATTTGGTGTTCATCCCATTCCTGGCAAAGAGTTCATAAAACTCTTGAAATTCCTAAACAATAAGAGCAGGAAGGATATCTTTTGTTATGTTAATGAAGTGACTCTTGGAAAGCCCTAGATCACCTAAGGCCGACAGAGGGACCAAGCAGGTTAGAGGGCCAGAACTTTCAGTCCCACTCCAGACCTCAGCGGAGAGGAGCTGGAGATTGAATTCAATTGCCAATGGCCAATCATTTAATCAACGGTGCCTATGTAATGAAGCCTCCGTAAAATGCCAAAAGGACAGGGTTTTGAGAGCTTCCCAGCTGGTGAACACGTGAAGACTGGGGAAGAGGTGCACCCTGGTGAGGGGATGGAAGCTCTATGTCCCTTCCCACACACCTTGCCCTGTGCATCTCTCCCATCTGGCTGTTCCTGAGTCATATCCTCTTAGAATAAACTGGTAATCTAGTAAACAAATGTTTCTCTGAGTTCTCTGAGCTGCTCTAGCAAATTAATCCAACCTGAGGAGGGGGTCATTGGAACCTCTGATCTACAGCCAGTCGGTCAGAAGCACAGGTGACAACCTGAGCATGTGATCGGCATCTGGAGGGAGGGCAGTCTTGTAGGACTGAGACTTTAACCTGTGGGATCTGATGTTAACTCCTGGTAGATCGTGTCAGAATTGAGTTGAATGGTAGGACACTCAGCTGGTGTCAGAAAATTGCTTGGTGATGTGTAAGAAAACACACATGGGAATTGGAGTTAGAATTGCGGAAGGCAGGTATGACAGCAGTTCCCAGGAGGGACAAGGATGGGCTGGAGTAGCTGAGGGGAGATCAGAGGGAGCAGAGAACCGAAGGATGAGAGAGACTTGAAACAGGGGAGAGCTGTGAGCAGATGCTTCAGGTGAGGAGAAGGTGTTTGCCCTTACAGGTGGGAGTGAGAACATGCTGGAACATGATGAGGCCCTGAGATGCCAAGGGCTGCTTCATGGCACCAGATCTGTCACCAAGACCTCTTGTCCTGCCTGTTTTTCAGCAGTTCTTAGCTCAACAAATAGTCAATGATTTTTTTTCATCATAAAGTCTCCCTTGTTAAAAACCACCCGGGAGCTTTGTAAAAAGTCTAGTGCCCGAGCCCGTCCCCAGAGATTCTGTTCTAATTGAGCTCGAGAGCACCATGGGTGATTCTGATGATGCTGTTAGCAGGCAGCATCTTGAAGATGGAGGGGGGTGCAGCAGATGCTCTAGGAATTCTGTAAGGGACATCATGCATGAGATGCTATGATGCATATAAGCACAGGAAAAGTGGCAGACCAGGAGTGGATCAGAGCACACAGCTGTCCAGAAGAGAGGGCTTTATTTTCCAGGTTGGATACCGAGTGAAGTAGAATCAGTAAGAGTAGCAGTGAGGGCATTCACATCAGGTGACACAGCTGAAGCACTTGGATGATGCCCCTGAAAACAGACACTTGTGAAAAAATTCCTGAGCCATCAGTCCACTGGCACACTGCATGCCCCTCAAGTTCAAATCCACCGACACCTTTCTGAGCCTACCCACAAATGATTCCAAGTTTCAGGTGCAATCACCAGTAGTCTACAGGGGATGTCTGTGGCTTTGTAGCTGACGGTCATCAGAACCCCTCTCCTAGCTATGGAGAACTTCCTCCTTTAGAATCTTGCCAGCCTCTCACTATGGAAACTGAAATCCAGACACCGGCTCTCCTCACTGGAAGGCAGAGCCACACAACCCTGCCCTAGTCACGCAGATGCTCCCTCATGGGGCTGTGATTCTGGAGTGAGTTTCTGGAAGGAACAGGGACCACAGAGGACTCGCCGAGGTAATGTCAGAGCAGCACCCTTAAGGGCTTCAGTCCCAGCAGTCAGGCTTGATGTCCATGATGGATAGGGCAGGGTTCTCACCAGAATGTTCCTATGGAGCTATGTTAGCTGTGGCCCCCATGCCTGGCTGCCTTTAAGACCAGCCCATCATCAGAGCCTTGATATCCAACCTTGCCCACATCATCACAATAATTATCTTTTCCGCTTAAATAAACCAAAGCCCATTTTGGTAGTTTACAGCTATGAAGTGTTTTTCTCAAGCAGTTATCAAACTAGGAGTCTGGCAATCTATCTGATTGCAGAAAGAAGTGGACACAGGTATGCCCTCTCTTTGACCATACAACACCCCAATATGAGTTGTACCTTAAAAACTAAATAATGGGAGGCCATTTCTTTTGCAAAAATGTGGCCCCTTCACAAAATGCCTACAGTCTAGACTCAGTGATTTCCACAGGCATGCACCATGTTACACTATAGGTCATTCACCAAATTGCTTTTGATTTTTGAAATGTGCAGATTGCCTTTGTTGAAGGACCTGTTGGCATGAGAATGCATATTTAAGGCTTATTAAGTATGCTAGTTACACAGGAGGGAATGATGCAATTGCTCTGGCTGCATGTGGATGCATAGAGGTGAATTTGAATATAACACTCCAGAGGAATCAGCCTGATTTCTTGCATATGGCATATGACCTGAGGAATTAGGTTCCATCTCCACCTGCTTTTGAAAGAAAATCTTTATGAGTCCATAGTTAAATAACCCTCCCCTTCCTGAAACTCATGCGCAGCAAGACTTGAAGCCATTCTAAATTGCCCTTTCCCACCAATGCATAGGAGCCCAGTGAAGTGGGCAACTTTTGGTTCTTTTCTTTAGCTGTTTTTACCGTGACCGTCTCAGATAAGAGAAACTAATCTGGGCAATTCTATAGTGAGTTTTATGATGGATTTTCTGTTACTAATAAAATTTGCTGTCAAGCGACTTTGGCAGTTCTGCTTTCACTAAAGGTCATCCAGAAAGTGCACAGTGACAGCTATTGGTAAAGGATGCTCAGGTATTTCCCGTGGGGTTCATAGAGGAACACCTGGTGGCCAGGACTCATTCCTGCACCGGAGAGACAAGTAAACGGGGTGTGTGTGTGTGTGTGTGTGTGTGTGAGAGAGATAGAGAGAGAGAGAGAGAGAGAGAGAGAAAGAGAGAGAGAAGGGGCAATGGAGACTGACAGAGAACCATGGAAGGCTCATGGCAGGGAAAAGTCCTGTAAACAATCTCCAGCCATTTACCCAGCTTGGTTCTCAATACCTGGTATCTTTTTTTCCATGTGGCCCCCAAACTGGGACCTTGACTCATGACCAGTACATATGATTGGGTAACTGGCTAGTTTCCCCTTCCCCAATTATGCTTGCAAGGAACCTGTTCTAAGAGATTTTGTGAAGTACCATACCTATTTAGGTAAAATTTCATCAAAATATGTTTCACAAATATACAATAGTAGTTCAATCACTTTTGTTATTAAGACTTCATTTATTTAGAGCAGTTCTAAGTTTACAACACAGTTGAGAGGAAGGTGCAGAAATTTCCCATATACCTTCTGCCCCGACACATGCATCGCCTTGCACACCATTATTAACACCCCGACCAGAGTGCTCCATTAGTTACAACTGATGAACCTACATTGACATGTCATTATCAACCAGAGACCATAGATTACATTAGGGTTCCCGCTTGGTGTTGCACACCCTATGGCTTTGGACAAATGTATAATGACATGAATCCATCATCATGGTATCATACAGAGGATTTTTACTGCCCTGAAAATCCTCTGTGCTCCACCAAATCATCCATCCTCCTCCCTCACAGTTCATTTTTTTTATCTTTTCTCCATGAGTAAAATGACCGTGATCCTCTGTATACTCACTCAGAATATTAAAAGAGAAAATAAAACTTTTTCCCTTAATTTCAGTGATGACACATTCTCTGGTTATTACTCAATCAAACTGGGAATCAGCCACTCAAATTCCATTCAGTAAGCAACAGGCTATGCTCAGCACTGGGCTTCAATACAAAACAGAATAAGGGGAACTGACATTGCCAAGCGCCAGCTGCTCGAAACACATTATTTCTCTTTGATCTCTGATAGACGCATTAGCTCCATTTTGCAGGCAGGGAAATGAGGATTCATCAGGTTGGGGAGGTATGCCCCACACAGATGAACCCGCACTGACCACCACAGGACAGGAGAGAAGTGAGAACTAAATCATGAGACACATTAAGCATATGGAAGAGAGGAATCATTGAGCATCACAGCAGCCAGGAGGGTGGAAGAGAGAAGCTGAGCTGAGAAGGCCTTTGGCAAATGTCAGTGAAGGCAAAGAATGAGGAAAGGCCCTCTACAGGGGCAAAGGGACATCTGTGAGAGAAGACAAACAGGTGTGAACCTGGCATGTAAGTGGCTCAATAGGATCTGTCTAAAGTGTAAGTTGTATATTAGGGAAGAGTGAGAAATAAGTTCAAGTAGAAGGAAAGGTAACCTTAACAAGTAAGCTTAAGAAGCTTGCCGTCTAGCGAGGGAGATGCTCAGGAACTACCCCCTAAATGGTTCATTATGTGCTGTGATGTGGGCTGGGAGACACACAGCCTGCCGTGGTGATGGCACTAGAGGTGGCAGGGGCTCATTCAGGCAAGGGGTCTGATAGCCTTGAAGACAAGATTCCCATGGAGACCTGAACTATGGAAGGAGCTGGCCACACAAGGAGCAGGAGGAAGAAAGCTCCAGAGAGAGGGTGTTTGGCAAGACTTCCTCCTGGCCTACTGAAAACAAAGAAGGGAAGTTTATCTCCATCTTTCAAAACCTCACTCACCTCCAATCCTCAACATGGCAGGCACTCCTGGAGACAGTTATCATCGCTCCCTCTACGAGGTGATCCATCAAAGTGGCTTTCACATTGTGTGTGCTTGTTCACCTCTCTGTCTCTGTCTCTGAACTCCATGAGAACAAGAGCTTTTCTTTCTTAAATCAGCATCTGGCACTCTAAACGTGTGATGAATTGAGTTGCAATCTGAAATACCAGTGTAAGATGCTCATTGCTTCACCTCGGCTTCAAGCCCATGTCACAGCAGCTGCCTACTCTGTTAAGGCATAAACCTCTGTAAAAAATAAACTTTAAATCTCCTCTTTTTTAATCTTATTAAACTCCTTGGCTGGAGGTTCTAAAAAGGGGTAATATGCAATCCTAAGAAAGTAATTTGGAGAATCTGTAGTGGCAGACTAAGAGAGGGAGTCAAATATTCATCCAGAAACGTATAGGGATTTGGAGCCGTCTATTTGTGCTTTTTCGTTTGTTTGTTTGTTAATTTTTTAGTGATCACCAAAAAGAAGTTTCTCCTAAGTGTGCCCAGAGACCCTCTGGAGGGCAGAATGAGTGTGTGATGGGAGTGTCAGGGTGGAAAGTCTTTTGGGGTCCCAGAAGGAAATATTCAAGGGTTCTTCAGGTTCATTCAGCTGATTTAACTCTGAATGAACAAATCAAGATCTTTTCAAAGATGAGCCCAAGGTAGTCGTCCCTAAGACCACCACTCATGAGAATGAGAGGAGGAGCTGGCCACAGCTGAAGGATACTGCCTTACTTTCGGGTTCTGTTAAAAGCAGAGAAGAACTGAAAAGTCATCTCCAAGATGAGGTCTTGATTTAAACTGATAATGGATAGGCAGCCACAATAAAGTTCCAAATAGAACCAGTACGAGGATTTCTTTTAAAACTTGCGTTTAGGGTCGTCTCCTTCACTTTTAATGTTTATGCTTGGCTGGTTTAACCAAGAGGCCGATTCTTGTAAAGAAAAGTAATAACTATAGAAGCACATTACCCTATATGGCCGTTAAGTTTGATTGCAGCTGAAGGCTGCTTTCCTAGCACGGAGCAGATTCTGATGTTTCATGGGCACTCAATAAAAATGTGTAGGATGAGTGAATGAATGAACGAATGAGTGTATGAGCAAATGACTGATGCAATTACCGAGACTCTCGCAGCAGCATAGCTTCAATGGAAATTATTTAAGAACACATAAACTAGCTTGTGATTGCAGAGCTTGAAAACTCTGCATGTTAAGAACTAACCAACAAATCTTCATAACGAAGACTCAGAAAGAGCATAGCTTTGCATATCCAATTATCAATTTTCCTAAGGCACTCATCTGCCCCACAGTTCATCTGCAGAAAAATCCTGCTTTTAATTTCTTACAAATCTAATTAAACAGAATAGGAAAGAAATGGCTTTGTTGTCACCCCCATCATCTTGGGTTTGCATTTCCTATTCCATGAATCCTTCAGTCCAACAGTGATCTTTGAAACTCAAACACTTCGTTACCTAATTACCTCCTCCAGACCTGGAGATGTGTATGCTAGAGTCCCAGTAGAAAGAGACCAGAGGGAGAGGAGAGGAAGGGGATTCTGCAGAACATGCAGTTTTACCTCAACCAGAAATTGACGCTATTTCCCCGGATCTCAGAAGCCAGGGAAAGTTTAAAATGATGGATAAATTAGACAACACTCACCTTCTTTTGAATCAGATTTTCATAATGTAGCTTCATTATTTTTTCAAGGTTATGTGCCCTCACACAGTATCATCATAACTCACAGTGCAATAAAAGCAAACAGAAGGGCGTTCACAAAGTATTTTATGTCTCTGGGGTTTGCCTTTCTTGATTAGGTATGTAGTGGCTTTATAATACTAACACGTATAATTCATTCATTTGATAACCATCTAGATTTCATTTTTAGTGAACAACTATTATGTGAAAACCCTGAGCTAACAAAATACACTCTAATTAATTCTTTACAGATTGAAAAATATTTACACGTTCTAACACAAGGGAAAAAGAGCTATTCATATAAACTTAAGCGGAGAACGGGACTCTTTCTTTGGAAAATCTACCCTCTTAGACATACAATTTCATGAGATACAGCCAGGAAGATCTAAGGGGAAAAGGAGAGCTCACCCCATGGGCCCCAATAGCTGAGTAAACCCAACACTCAACAGCATGACAGACGTCTCGCAAGATTTCCTCCTGTTCCTATTTGGACACCAAGCTCCCGACTTAATCACCAACCATATGAGCCCCCAATACTCCAAGAACTCTAAAGTATTTTGTTCCTTCTCTGAGCATTACAATAACCCAGAAAATGGCTAGCTGAGGTCTGAAGCTCGGTCTAGGAATCTAGACCCTGGGAAAATGTCCAAGCTCTCAGGCCATTTAAGTAAATGGGTCTCAGAGTAACACAGACTCGGTCAACCTTTTACATGCCATGTATGTGTTACCTGACCATAGGGTATGGCCACACAAGCCTGTGGGCTTTAGTCCCAAGTCCTGTCACTTTCTACACGTATGTGTCATTAAACTGAGGGGGCCTCAGACAAGAGACCTAGGAATGACAGCACCTGGGCTGTGAGTGCAGAGACACAAGGGAGCATGACAGACCAGGGCAGCCTGAGTGCCTGCAGCAGCTCCCTTCACAGACTTCAGTGTCTGCCCCCTGAGGCCTCCCAGGTAAAATTTTTAAATTGCCTATGATCAGGCTTGAAAAATCAGACATCAGTTTTTAAACAGGAGCCAGACTCCTCAAGTCTCAATTTCCTCCTCTATAAAAATTCTTCTAAGTTTGAAGCAGTCATCCTGGCGGACCACAACGAATTGTCACCATGTCACTGAGAGATTGGGAATGATGATGTCCAAGCCAGGGTAACTCATTCATGTGTCCAAGAGTCCTGGACATGTCTGCCTCATGTCTATTCCTGATCCATGCCCTCTCTGGTCCATACAGGCCATGTCTCCCATGTTCCCTCCTCAGCTGGCTTCTGGCTGGGTTCACCAGTGGAAAACATCTGCTCCACACTCCCTTCAGCAGCAGAATTTCCTCCATGGCTCGGCCCCGTGCACAGGCCTACCACAGCTACAGTTCCATCTCCACCCTGAGACCTGCCCCTGGCTATGGGGCTGCCACCTCCTTCCTTGTGTTGCTAATCCCTAGGTCACCTCATAGCCCCATTTGGTTTCTTAGCTTTTCATCATCTGTATAACAAATTCCCTCAATTCAATTTCCTTTGTTTCAAATATAGTGATTTCTGTCTTCCCAGTTGGATTCTGACTTTTACTATGTGAATTAATATTGACCATAAAACCCACACCTCATTCCCATACCTGGTCAGTCATCAATCAGAGTTTCATAATATAATACCATTTACGGTGAACCAGGAAAGGAGCTGGTACTTTCTGCAAGAATAGACGGACAGGGAATAAAATAAAGGCAACATAAAATAATTGAATTAAATTTGAGCAGAGATGTGTTCAGCAAGATCCCACTATTGTACACTGAGGAAGGCTGGCTGACTGCTTTGGTGTGTCCCCAAGGGTCATTGGGGTCACTGGGCCTCTTTCATTTATTGAAAAGGTGCTTTATCCAAAGGTGAATGTTGGTATTAATGATTCTGGAGTCATCGTAGACGGCCCATTAATAGTGAAATAATGAGTCCAAAAAGAGCAAGATTTGAATATAAGAATTTCAGGGAAATAATTCCAACCTAACTGTGTCTTAGAATGATAACTATTGGAGGTGAAAAGCACCTTAAAAGACTATCTAATTCAGCCCCTTATCATATTATAGTACAACGTTGCCTATAGAGCAACTGAGGTTTGGAGAGACTGTGATGCCAAAACTCAGGGAGCTACCGATGGAAGTACACCGCCTGCGCTGGGATGAGCCCCGAGGGAACACAATGGGGCTGCACCAGGAACACAGCACTGGGATGGGCCAGGGGAGTGGGTTCCACACCCTGAGCGGCCAGTGTTAGAATAACCAAAAAGCAAGTTCAAATCAAACTTCAAGAAGTAAGAAAAAGTCTGGACAAAGGGAGGGAATACTAAGTGTTAGATCTAAGGGAGGAGCTGGACCATGAGGGATGTCAAGGTACACGTTTCATTGGCACTCTTTATCTGGCCAAGTATTTCCTTTACAAGCTAAATAGCTAGTTTAGGTTAGGGCACGTTAGTGTAGTGTAGTTAGTCTAATTCAGGCATTTTTGTCTCCCACTTTACAAAAGTTTTCTGTTGCAGCTGTAACAAAGTCCCACAAACTCATAGGTCCAAAATAGGGTTCACTGAGCCAAAATCAAGGTGTCAGCAGGGCTGCAATTCTTCAAGAGGCTCTAGGGGAGAATGTGTTTCATGTCTTTTCCAGTTTCTAGATCTGCAGTTCTTCCATTCCTTGGCCAATACCGCCTTCGCTCCAATTTCTGCTTCCATCACTTTATTGCCTTCTCTTCTGTCCTAAAATCTCCTTCTACCTCCCTCTTATAATGAATAATGACTCTTGTTGTTCCATGTAGGGCCTGCCCGGTTAATCCAAGATCATCTCCCCATCTCGAGATCCTTAATTTGATCACACCCATAAAGACTCTTTTTTCCATATAAGGTAATAACCACAGGTCCCAGTGATTAGAACCTGGATATCTTTGAGGGCCATTATCCAGCTTAACATACCCATCTCATAAGTGAATTACCCATCCCTTGATGTTAAATAGTTTCTTTTGAAAGTCAGCTGGAATTTCTGACACGTTTGCTAACTGAGCGGTGGTTCTCCATAACCCTCAAGATAGCCTTATCAGCCTCTCGGGGCTCTGGCGTTCTATTATCTAGACTCAAAAACGTGGCATTTTTAAATGCCTTAAATTGCATTGCCTCGTGTGTAACAGACAAAACTTTTCCACGTATGGCCAAGATGAAAAAGTTGTGTTAAATCGTGAACGCCTTAACTTTTGGGAGAAGGATCCACACATCAATTGTTGTCACTTTACAATAAATTTTGACAGTGATCACTCTTCCACCAAGAAACGTGTGCTATTCCAAAAGTCTGTATTTTTGCTTTTTGGAATACACAGTAACTTTTCATTCAGTGCTGCATCAAAGTGTATCCTTTTCAAGTCATTTAAAGCAACAACCTGGAATGCTAATTTAAATTAAAATTCAATTGCATATGGTGCTACCAATGGGAATAAGTGAATTGAGGTGGCAATCAGATGAACAGATTCCTTCTACACTTGGTTACGTTCCCGTATGCAGACTCAGTGACAGTTTCATCAAAATTTACTCCTCTGCTGGGGACCGGTACATTTCTTTTGATTTTGGTTGTAAAATGCCTTCCAGTTGCAGAAACTTTAAAATGTGAAACAATGATCTTAAAAGCAAAAACACTATCATTAGTTTGGGCAAGATTCCTCTCTGCTATTCCATTTGCGTGACCTCGTAAAGTCACAGCTAACTTAACGAACCCGTATTTCAGACTAAATTTGCATGACCTTTGCTGCTGGTTTGTGTTTTACGGCCCCTAAGATAAGGGTGGCCTGATTTGATAGTAAATAAAGTTGCTCTGCCATAAAGTTATTTCCAAAAAATCTCACTAATTCTAAATTCCTATTCAAATCCATCTCTGTTCAGATATATTTTTTTCTAGTATTACATATTACAAAGTCAAAAAGTCCCTTCTATCTGCATAGGACATTACCTTTGAACGATAAAAATGTCACAATTTTCTCAGCAGCATAAATATCACAAGGTATTCAGTGTTAAAATTCAACCCCATGATACAAAGCTTAGACTCATATATTTCACGTTACATAGGAAAACCGTTTCCATAGACATTATTGGGATTATTCTGTGATCCCAAGGAAAGAGTTTCATGATGATGTGCCTTATATTCATTCATTTATTCATGCATTCATTCCTCATTTAACAAACACCTGTTCAATAAGCATCTATTCCAAGTTAGGTCCTAGGGAAATGAGAGATTAAGAATTCAAGATAAATAAGAAGCGAATTCTCAGTCTAGTTGGGAAGAAAGCATGCAGTTAGGTGTTACCATCAAGATATATTCAAAGTCCTATGGGGGCACAGAGGACCAAGTGATTTACTCCATATGGAAAAGTCATTGAAATGCTTCAAAGGAAGAAACAGTTTAACTGAGTCTTATAAAATTAATACAGAGTTATCAAATGGACAAAAGATGTCAATATGCATATGCATGTATTGCGTTTCTTTTTTTTTTTTTAAAGAGTGGCCCTGAGCTATCATCTGCTGCCAATCTTTTCTTTTTTTCTTCTCTTCCCCAAAGTCCCCCAGTACATAGTTGTATATTCTAGTTGTAGGTCCTTCTGGTTGTGGCATGTGGGACACCACCTCAGCATGGCCTGATGAGTGGTGCCATGTCCACGCCCATGATCCAAACCTGTGAAACCCTGAGCCACTGAAGCAGAGTGTGGGAACTTAACCACTTGGCCACGGGGCAGGCCTGCTAGTAAGAGGCCACAGGGTAGTGAGAAGCAGCTTGGACCAGAAATCATGCGACCTGCAATAAGCTCTCACTCTGCCCTGCCATTGCATGTTCATCTCCCCCTCTGGACCTCTGTGCTGGAATAAGCGATCAGGTGCATTTTGTGTCTAAAATGGCAGGAATCACATGCTCCCATAGGACACTATTCTCCCCAATCCCATCATCACCATGACCCCTCCACCACACACACCCCTCCCCCCAACACCCAGCTAATCCCGTACCGGAAGAATGATAAGCATTAAAGCTTTGCTCAGGAGAGTGATGATACTTTTTGCACCATAGCCTCTATGTCAGGGACATTCACTGGACTGATCAGATTGATCACCACCCTGGGAATGACCTGGTCTATGATCATCAGTCCTATGACCGGAGAGGACTTTCAGCAGAGGAAGGCGTTGGCCTAGAACTCACCACTTGAGGTCCTTCTCTCAAGGTTGCAGCACCTCAAGTGGGATCTGGCCATGGCTAGTCTCTTCTGTCACACTGATGTCTACAGGAGCTGTGGGGTGAAATACCTTCCCCATGTAAAATGTCCACTTGTTTTCTGGCATCTCTTTCCCTCCACTCCACAATCTCCCTTTGCCTTATAATTTAAAGTTCCAACTTTTCTATCTGCTTTCAAGACTCTTCAAAAATATCCTCACCCACCACATCCAGTGCTCCAGCTGCATCCTTCCTTTAACTTTTGATGGCTTATCTCATGCTCCTCCTCTAACATTCTGGAGACACTCTGTTCATCCTTCAAGGACAAAATAATGAAACCTCTCTCTGAGCCAACCCCTATCTCCATTAGATCTCATATCTCCTTCTTTTCCATGTCTGCTAATGTATCAGGCACTTTCCATATAAAATGCTACTTTTTCTGTACAACAATCCTATGGCAGGTTTTATAAGAAGCAAAAAGGAGCTGAAACGTTAAGGATCTCACCCAAGTTCTTACTGATAGTAATTGGCAAATTCAGAAAGTCAAACTGCATCCATATGATTACGACAGTCTTTGCACAACAAAGATTTGATACTTTTTGAAAGTCTCTAAAGAAAATTATCTTATACTTCTTTTGTATTTCAACAATGTGTGTTCTCTTTTTAGTCCCATTACTGTAAACTCCTTGAGGCTAGAGACATTGCCATATTCAGTTCTATCCCCCACAGGGCTTCACACAGGGTGAGCCATATAGTGAGTGCTTAATATTTGTTAAATTGAAAGGATCTGAAGCATGTTCCAACTTCAAGTTCCTAAAGAGCCTGAGGTTTTCCATGCAGGAGGTTAATGGCCCTTGTTTTGCTTTTGTTTGGCTTGGAAAAGGCAGCTCTGCCTTTGAGCTTGTGCAGGCTGAGCCCAGAGAGCAGGTGACCAGCCTCAGTGCATTACCCATCATTGTCGCAGCTCTCCTTCTTCCAACAACTGCTGGCATCCTCTTGAATCTACTGTTGACACATAGCATAGATTACCTGAATCTTTTTCGGGTCCAATCTAGCCCAAACCTTGCAAAGGGCAACAAATAAGTGGCTTGGCAGGAATTTGAAATAAAACCTAGTGTAGAGTTGTGTAGATCTGATTGGTTCTGCTCCAAATATGAGTTATGTCATTGAGTATATGCTAGGTACTGAATGTTTGTGTGTCCCCAAAATTCATGTGTTGAAGCTCTAATCCACAATGTGATGCTACTTGGAGGTGGGACCTTTGGGAGGCAGTTATGTCATAAGGGTAGAACCCTCATGAATGGGATTAATGCCCTTAGAAGAAATGACATAAGAGAGATGATCTCTCTCTCTGCCACGCGAGGACACAGCAAGAAGGTGTCTGCCTATAAAACAGAAAGAGAGCCCTCTAGGAATCTGACCATGCTGGCACCTTGATGTTGGACTCCCAGCCTCTAGATCTCCGAGAAATAGATGTTTCTTGTTTAAGCCACCCAGTCTGAGGTATTTTCTTATAGCAACTCAAACTCATCAAGACAGAAAGGAACAATATAGGAGTGTTAGGATAAGAATGCAAGGCACGAATGATGACGTTCAAAGCTCAGATGTGAAGAATATATATACCCCTGTAGATGTTCCACCATTTCAAGCTGGAACCTGAGAATTCTAAAATATAAACATAATATCTGAGGCAAGCGAAAGTAAGGGGACTATATATAATGAGACTCAAGAGACTGCATTCTAAGACAGGGCCTGGTATCAATTAGCTAAAACAGAGGCAATTCTGGGCAAGATCTTTCTCCAGTGTTTCTCCAAATGCCAAGGGAAAAAACGCAGAATCCCTTGTTTCTAGGCTCCTTCTAGCTCTTAGAATTTGTAACTCCCATCTCTGGTCAGACCACACTGTATGATTTTAATAAATGAAGTAGACCTTTCAGATCACCAAGAAGCAAAAACTGTTTGAAGGTTTCACACGCCCTTGTATTGCTTATTAAATGTCATAGTCAAACAATACTTAGCTATATAACCAGAAGTACTTTCATCTCTGTGCCCAAAAGTGGAAAAATTCAATTGCCTCTGCTTCTGTTGTTGATGAATGGCTGGGTGTCTCCTCAGTCTCCATGTGGCCTCTGAGGAATGTGTAGGTGCCTTTCCAGCCCAGAGGAGGAGGTGTGTTGAATCCTTAACTACTTTTCCAAGAGCAGAAATTAAGCCTATTGATTATATCCACGCATAGCTTCCCCAGGGCTTAATCCCTTTAGATTTTGCCCAAGCAAAGTCCACTAGGGGAATCCTATTAAACCTTAAACATGTCTCTCTATATAAGTTAAGGACACATATCCAGTAAGTGACCTCCCAGAATCTGGAAAAGGATGAACTTCAAGCATGGCAATACATTCTAAGAAACACGTGCAGAGTACGTTGGAATTTCTTGATTAAGAATAACAGATTACATATTAAATTTTCTATTCCTAAAAGAAAGAAAAAAATGTTTCAATACTGGTGCTAAGTGCATTTTAGGCCCACCTAAAATCCACCGAGGAGATTTTTTGAAAGATTCTCACAATATATTTTATGATTTTATTGGTATAAGAAACCACAATAAGTATGCATGTGAAGTGGCACTGATTGAAAATTTATTCCATGTAACATTTTTACAGAAAGATACTTAAAATCCATGATCTTGAATAATGGAACATAGGCATCAGCTGGGCATTGATAAGGGTTCCAGAGGAACATGTCCTGTTCTGCAGACAAATTGCCCTGTTCTGCAGACACCTCAAAGATGAGCTTGAACTCAAGCAGAGAACTGAAGACTAGCCATATCCTTCCAGTCTCACTCAGTAAGAATCCCATGCGCATATGTGTTTATAACTGAGCGGGTAACCATTACAGTTAACACCACCTACCATTCATCTCTAAGGGGGAAAAAAATCTTGAAATGTTACTCAACCAGTGCGTTTTTGCACTTTGAAACTTTTATGCTACAATTTCTTGGCTAAGACTATTTTAGCTGCGAAGAATACATTTCGTTTTGTCTTTTGGAAACATCACCTACTGAACAACCTCTGAAGGAAAAAACTGGCTATGTTGAAACTGATTATTCTGCAGTGACATGTGTCAGGTTTAATTAATACAGATTTGGCCTGAGAGCACTTATGCTCTCTGTAACATTGAACACATGAAGCCTAAAGAAAATGGCGCTCATTCCAACAGGAGAAAGCAGTATTATCTCTATCAACAGTGGATCTCAAATTTTATTGACATCAGAATCCTCTGGAGGGCTCATTAAAACAGATTGCTGGACCCCTCTCACAAAGTTTCTGCTTCAGTAGCAACTGAATGAGAGTTTGCATTTCTAACGAGTTCTCAGGGGATGCTCCTGCAGCTTGTCCAGGAACCACACTTTGAGAACCTCCAATGGAGTGGGTCTGACCCTGACTTAGCATTCAGGAAGACGAGGGTTTAGTCTTACGTCATGCCACGCCCTAGCAACAGGTTGTTTGAGTCCTATAACCTTTCTCAGCTGGGCATTTTCGTCCTCTTCCAGGTAGAGAGGACTCTTAAGTTCTTCTCAGACCTAGGATTTCTGGATCTTCTCCTGACTCACCCTATAAAATCTTCACCGTATTAAGTGGAGCTTATTAAGCATAATGCAAATACCCCACGAACAAGACATCTGCTCTTCAAGTCCAAATGGAACTGTTCGTAAGAAAAGGATGCCAAATGACTACCTAACTTTTACTTCTAGGTTTCCCAAGAATTATCCAAAATCATGTCTTATCCTCCACCTGCTCACTCGTATTTAAATTGTCCTAGAAACCTTCTGTGGGAAATTTTAAAATATGCTTCAGTTTTAAATCAGAAATACTTCAGAGGTCTCCCACTCTTCCCACCCCATTCCTTAACAGTCTGTAGGTCTTAAAAGTTTGGATTAAAAGTTGAGTTTTCATTTACTCAAGTTGTTCCCTCTTGGTATTTGGAAAATAAGCAAGTAGTTTCAATGGCTAGTTGATATCTTACCACTTTAGAACCATTTACCAAACCAAAATATATTTGCACGCCTAAACTCTTCACTGGCAGAGAGCAGCTTCTACCCTCTCTATTGATTAGGGCTCTGTTATTATTGATTAAAAAAAAAGACAGGGTATCACATATTTCAGGAGGTAGGAAGAATGGTGTAGTTGACTCAGCATTCTAAACCAGATCAAGCAAGGTATCGAGCCCGCTGAGTAGATGCACACTTTGGGCTAGTCGCTGATGTCAAATTCAGTTTGGAGACCATTTTGTCAGAGTTCCCTATGAGCCAAAGTTAATAGCAAATAGAAAGACAAATTCACCCGCAATATGGTACTGGAGGACAATCAAGCCAGCAGCCATGGGGCTGTGCTTTCTGCAATTTAACTCTGCGAGCTGCTTCGTCGTCAGATTGAGTACAAGTGGGACACACTGTTGACACACAACATATGCCCTGGAACTGACTGCTGGAATGAAAGGGACTGTAGCTGGACCACTATGAAAATCAGGAAACAAGAGACAGCTCACTTTGCAACAAAGCTTCGTGCAGTTAGACCACATGTGGGACAAACCAATGCATTTATTATTGTCCACAGAATTGCTGAATTTTATAGCAGCCAAGATCGTTAGCAATCATGACTGCTATTTCTCAGCCTTTTTTTACTGTTTCCTTTCAGACACTTATACCTTAAAATAGTTCTTTCCTTAGGGTCTGTCCTTGGCTGTTTATTCAGTGGACACTCTCTCTGGATAACTTTATCGCTTTCATAGAGATGACTTTCAAATTTTTATTTCTAGTCCTGACCTTGCTCCTGAGCTGTAGACTCAAACATGAAATGGCCTGCGGGCATCTCCCTGTAGATGTCCCAGTAGCGCATTTAATTCAACACGGACAAGAGTGAGCTCACCTCCCTCCCCACTAAGCTGCCCACTGGGCTGCACGGGTGATCTGAGTTAATGACAGCTTGCACTGTGCTTGCAGTCACCTGCACAGACCACCAGAGTCCCCTTCTGCCCATCCTTCTCCCTTTCTCACGTTTCCTCTGCAATATTTCTCCAACACCCTCCCCTGTCCACGCCCATCACCCGCAGAATAGCCATAGTCATTCTCTGACACTTTCTGTTGCCTGACCTCCTTGACACCCAGACAGAGTTCTTCCCTAGGACACAGTTCAGATCTGATGTCATCACTCCTCTGGCTTCGAAACACTCGCTATTTCTTCTTGGTTCTGTAGAATAAGGCCCAGATTTCTTAACATGACAATTACAGGTACCCATTATCTGATCTCCATCTTTCCGGCCTTTTCTCCCACTCTATCCCCTACTTCTGTCCTCCTCTTGACCCACAAACTCTATACTGGTTAGAGGCACCTAAATAAGGAATCTGAACAAACAATTCACAGAAAAGGAAATACAAATCAATTTCACTGAGAATAATAGAAATGAAAATTATAAATAAGGCAAGGTTATATTCTCATTTCCCAAATTGGAAAAAATAATACTATTGTATAAAGTCAGTAGAATGCATAGTATGCATTCAACAAGTGAGATCTATAACTATTATGTATTGTCATAATAGAGAATTAATTCTGATTCAAATTTTCTAAATGTTTAGAATGTATAAATATCTTAAATTTACGACTCACTCGTCATCCTCTACTCCCACCCTTTAAAAAATTAAACCAGGAGAGAACAAATGAAATAATTATTTTTCCACTTCAGTAATCAAAAAGATGTATTACAGGGGCCGGCCCAGTGGTGTAGTGGTTAGGTTCATGCCCTCCACTTCAGAAGCCCAGGGTTTGCCAGTTTGGATCCTGGGCACGGACCCACACACCACCCTGTAAGCCATGCTGTGGCGGCATGCCACATACAAAATAGAGGAAGATTGGCACAGATGTTCGCTCAGGGCCAATCTTCCCCACCCCCCCCAAAAAAAAAGGTGAATTGCTGAGCACATAAAGTGAACACACTTGATTTATTAATTTTAAGAATGGCCTAATCAGACATAATTACCAACTTATTGATTATAGTGATATTGCATGGTTTTATAAAAATACAGTTACCACTTGTTTAACCAAGAGAATTTAGTATTTCTAAGTTTTGATCATTTACAAGCACAATATAAGATCACACTGTAGTAAAAGAAAATTCTTGCAGGCTCTTAATAGCTTTCACCATGTCAAAAGGCATCAGAAACATTAGAGAAAGAGGAAAAAATTCAAAAATCTTTTCTGACTACAACTTTTGCCGTTTAAGCCTGCACCATCAGTTTTGTTTTGTGACTTCTTGTTATTAAGTGTTGCTGTTTTTGCTGAGGCTTCATTTTGGCCATGGTCAGAGACTTTTGGAAACTAAATTTCTGAGCCTCAGTTGAGTGACAGTCAATGCTCCTGCGTTATTCCCCGACTAGCTTATCCGTTCATGATGTTCTTCTGTGCTCCCGTGTGGCTGGATTGTGGTACACCCTGTGCATCAAAGATGAAAAACTTCATTCTCTGCCCTTAGAGACCTCACCAAGAGATCAGTGACTGAGTAACTATAATATAAGAGGGGTGATAGATCAATATGCACTATCAAAGGTCACTTGATCCAATCTGAGGGAATTAGAAAGAGTTCTCTTTGATTTCCTTTTACTTTTCTTTCTTTTATCCTTTTTTTTTTTTTTTTTTTGGTGAGGAAGATTGGTCCTGAGCTAACATCTGTTGCCAATCTTCCTCTTTTTGCTTGAGGAAGATTGTCACTCATCTAACATCTGTGTCAGTGTTCTATTTTATGTGGGATGCTGCCACAGTGTGGCTTGACCAGAAGTGCTAGGTCCATGCCTGGGATCCGAACCTACGAACCCAGACTGCCAAAGTGGAGCACGCAAACTTAACCACTACGCCATTGGACTGGTTGGCCCCTGATTTCTTGTAAGTAGTCTTTACAAACATAAAGCAGACCCATGTTTATGCCACGGAAGATGGAGAAACCTAAAATAAGAGGAAAACACAAGGAAATAGGGGTTGTGCTTTGCGTGCCTTGACATTATTTTGTATTAGAGATCTGCTGGGTGGAAATGCCCCTAGAACTCCAGTGTCAGAAACACTTGAAAGTCCCTTTTCCAGACCCCAGGGTCTAATTTGATCCACTGCCACATTGCCCTGTTTGTCCTCTAGGTACAAGAAAAAAATCATGTTAACAGAAAAAGTCGTACATAAAAACCATCCTTCTTTTACATGATTCTGTTGAATGCATGCCTCCTGAAGACTGGAGCCTCGCCACGACTAAAGCAGCAAGGAGACCTGGTCCCCTGGAGGCCATGGGGGAGCTTCCGTGTGAAAAAGGAGATGAAATGGAAAGTGTGGCTGAGGCTTGCTCGGAAACAAAGCCAGTGTCTGGGAACAGGATGCTTTAGACTCACAGTGATCTTTTTTTAATGTTTCTCATTGTGATGTTCAAACTTTTGCACCTGTGGTGATGGGAAAAGCCATGTTAAGCCTTCCCTACACGTCAAGACTTGAACATTGATTTTTAAGACGGAGTGAGTCAAGTCAAGTCCTTAAATGTCTTAAATCTATTTCCACAGCTAGAAATACCCAGGAACAAAGAGGCCATGTTACTATGCCCTATAAAGCTGTTTGAGGCTGCGATGACAGAGACCACCAGCAAGCGAGGGGAAGAGGGTTTCAAGAAGGAAAGAATTAAGGAAGATGCGCACATTACGCCCCGAGGTAAGGACAAAGCGAAGGGGAAACCAGAATCAGAGCCCTGCACTAAGATGATGGCCAGCCTTTACTGGGCCCCTCTAAGTGATTTATAGGTATTAATTCAATTTATTCCCCCTTGCTTAATGAAGTAGACTCTATTATTATCTCCTTCAGAGATCTGAAGCAGAGAAAGGGGTAGCAGGTGGACAATGACTTACACAGCTTGTATGAGGTACAAGAATTGAAGGCAAGGACGGCTGGCTCCAGAATCTGCATTTATAATAACCACTATATGAAACATCCTCCCTCCAAAAAAGTAGAAATACGCTGACCCAATTTATCAGTTAATACTCGTAGCAATACTTTATTTGGTTTATTCAGAATTGACTAAGAAAAGATATAAATCCTAGTGGGAAACTTGAAGTAACTTCTAAAACACACACACACTGGCACAAATGGGGTACATTGGGGCATGCATAATCCTTGGTTTAATCAGCTGTGTTCATCTGTCGGGACTGAGAACCTCTACACCTCTTTCTTTTAATAATAATAATAGTAAATATTTCTAGGTGTTTACATACTATTTCCTAAGCTCCCCTCCAAGAGCTGTCCACACATTAATTGATTTCCTCCTCAGAATAGCCCTAGGAGGTAGTGCATTGGTTAAAGTAATGTTATAACAAACAAAGCCATAAGGAGAGGGTGACTCAGACACAACCGAGGCTCGCTGCTTGCTTACACGTAACCTTCATCAGGTGTTCCCATGGATGGGTGGCTCTCCTCCAAGCAGTGACTCAGGGACCCAGCCTCCTTCCATCTTGTGGCCTTGCCATCTTCAAAATGTGGCTGCCACCTGAATGTCCTTTTCTGCATCATATGGGTGGATTGTGGGAGTCCTACTGATTTCTTCTATTCGTTTTTCTTTGGTCATTACTAGAAATACACAGGCACATCTAACTACAAGGGAAGCCAGAAATGTGGTCTAGACATCTGCCCAGGGCAAAGGGTAATGGTTTGCGGGTACACAACACCAGTCTTTGCCACGGGTAAGTACATTATCATCCTCACTTTATAGATTAGGAAACTGAGGAACAAAAGCTTAGTAACTTACCTAAGTCATATGCTTGGAAGTGGCAGAGCCAGGATTCAAACCCAGGCAGTGTGGCTCAGGAGACCTGCTCTTCACCACAATGTTTTATTATTGCCTCTTGGAGATACGATGACTGGAATTATGCCTGTACAGGTACATTATGTCACATTTATCAGTAGGAGAGGCATGAAAGTAATACATTGCCTTCTTTTAAAGTCTTATCCCTTCCACATGTATTCTTTTTTCCATTCCTTCACCGGCATTTAACTTATGGTTTAGTGGATTCTTGTGCAAGATTTCTATATCAAGAGTTCCTACCAATGCTATGGAATAAAGCTTGTAGTGTTGGAATCTGAATTTCTAAAATCCTATTCCAGACTGAATCAAAGCACAGTTACCATAGTACTCAGAAGACAGTACTTCAGCCCAATAAATTCCTGCTACTCTAAAATAGAAATGCATGGGCAAGAGCACTTTTTACTGGAACTTGAAAGTATGAAAGATATTTTATCAATTATAAATCGCTTTTTTCTGGCTCTGAAACAAAATATGTTTAGATTTTGTAGGTTTTCCCATAAATATTTTGGTCACATTCCTCTGGCACCTACTTGCTTTCACTTCTAACACTTGGATCTACATGGGGTTAATTTAATATTCTAAAATAACGACGTCTCATAAAGAAACCAAATTTCACTTAAGGAAAAGCTGCTCGCTTTCAACAACAAATCATGGCGGTTGGTAACAACCCTTCCCTTACAGGACACACTTGTTCAGGGCTTCTCTGTCTCCCCAAGTCCCACTCCGCTCCCCCGCAGGATGAATTCTGTCCAGTCCCCTCGCTGAGCCAGCCAGGGGGCAGTACATAGAATACCTGTGCCTCGAGGCCTCTCATGAAGCAGAGCTTTGGTCTAGGCTCTCAGTATAACCCAGGCTTCCTCCCTCCAGGGCCAGTGGACCCCACTCCCAGCCCCACACCCACACACCACATCCATGCTGTTTTAACTCTGCCTTACCTTCTCTTCTGCCCCCATCCCCCCCACCCTCACCCCACCCCCAGTATTCCTCAGGAAACACTGCTTTGCAGCAGGTCTGCAATGAGGTCTGGAACCTTGGTGCTTATGAACTGCAGCCTGACACTAAGCCCCATCATTTAACAGACATTTACTTGTCACTTGCTCTATGCTGAGCACCGCTCCAGGTACAAGAATTCAACAGTGGGCACGACTGTCTGTGTTTTGGAAGAGGTCACCGCGAGGTGGAAGGAGGTAGTCGAGTAAGCAGGCACTCCAAGAAGCATGATTAGGTCCACAATAAGACCTAGCCAAGGGGTTACGGGTTCACAGAGGAGGGACATCTAAGCCGCCGTGCCAACACCACAGGAAGTAAGATCTGAACTGGGAGATAACCCGAGGTCAAACATGGCATCTACCACTGTTTAGGGCCAGTCGGACTCAGCAAGGCAAGCTGTGTGTGGAGGTGAGTCAAGTGACAATGGCAGGGAGTGGGAGATGAAGGGGCAAAAAGTGCATAGCAGGTAGGGGACACCCAGAGCAAAGCCTCGGAGGTTACCCACACCAGCTCGAGTCCGGAAACCCAAGTGGTGCACTATGAGTGCAGAGCTCACGGGAAGAGTGGACTGAAAAGGCAGGGCCTATGGAAAAAATGGCCAGATTTGAAGTTAGCAGGAATCAGAGCTCATACAGCTTCATTAATCATCTTCAGGAGGCACCTTCCCCAAGGTCATGAGGAGCCAAGGTGGAATTAAGAAGAGAAGTGGTATGGACTGCAGACCATTAGTTACCACCCTCAGTCCTCCTGGCCAGTCCTCTCCAGCTCCCCAGAGATAAATCTCCCCAACATTCACTTCCCTCTGGCTCTAAATGGTGTCCCTGCAAAGGTTTCTGTTGTGCCCTGCCTCCCCATTCAGCTGACCCACAGTCTTGACTTGGCTGCTGTCGACCATCGCTGTCCTCCCAGCCAACCCAACGCACCTTGGAGGAAAGTTGAGTAGCTCTACAGTCAGATCGTTTTTCCTTGCATAAATATATCCAGTCCCTTCTCTCCCAACCAATGTCTGTTGTTGAGTTCCCCATATACCTCACAAGTTACAGGACTTGGTATTCAGTCCTTGGATAAGGTAAGAAAGGAACAAATAAGTTCAGATATCTAGGCAAGTCACAGTTAGATTGTATTCACTGATAATCCCTCTTTCCTGGGCAGACAGCTGGCCCACAGTTCCTAGTCTCCCTTTTAGTTAGGTATGATCATGTGCTTGAGTCAACGAAAAAAGAAGTAGCCAAAGAAAATAGAATAGAAGCGATATGCACTGCTTCTGCAATCCTGCATGCTAATTCCTTTTCTGTCCGCAAGATGCAGACAAAAACAGTGAACTGGAAGGAACATTTTAAAGATGGCAGGGCCACAAGATGGGAGGAGCCTGGATCCCTGAGTCACTGCTGGAAGGAGAGCCACCCACCCATGGGAACACCTAATAAAGTTATATGTGAGCAAACAATGACCTCCCTTGTGTCTGAGTCATCCTATCTTTATGACTTTGTTACAGCGTTATTCTAACCAATATGCTACCTCCTAGGGCTACGCTGGGGATGAAATGAGTGAAAATATGTACTGTTCTTAGATGACAGCTTAGAAAATAGTACGTAAACACCTAGGAAATGTTTGCTGTTATTATTAAGAGAGAAAGAGATGTAAGTGTTCTCAGTCCAAATGGATGAATGTAATTGATTACAACAAGTGTAAAACAGGATCTCAATGCACTTCATTTGTGTGTGTTTTTCAGAGAATCAAGTCTCCCACTAAGAAAGTCACAGGTGAAGGGCATCAAGCATCATTCATTCAACAATCAGAAAAACACAATTAAGCACAAACTGTATGCCAAACCCTGGACTTCATGAAGAATAAAGCCTTACTACTTGAAGTATGGGTCTCAGACAAGCACCAGGGGCATCACCCAAACATTGTTAAAAAATCGCAGAATCTCAGACCCACTGAATCAGAATCTGCATTTTGACAAGATCCCCAGGTGACTCACATGCACATTAAAGTTTCAGAAGCATTCTCACAAAAGGATACAGTCCCTGACAAGGCATTCTCCATCCAGGGAAAGACTAATAACTGTGGCAGGGAAAATCAGGAAAGACTTTACAGATAAAGTAATGTTTTAACCTGGTTCTTAAGGGATAAGTAGGAGTTTACCAGGTGGAAAAATAGGTGCAAGCCACTTCAATAGAGGGACCAGAGGGTGCAACCACAGAGCCAGGAAAGATCATAACGGCAAAGGCTGTCGGTGGGCTGATTGTGAGGTCAGAACTAAAAAACATTTTCAAATTTAAGTACACAAGGAAGCTGGCTCAGGAATCAAGTGCCCCAGAATCGGAGGACTTCACAACATGATCTCTTGCGCACTAGACCGTAAGCATGGAGCAGGAGCCACATCCTGCTCATAAATATGACACGGGATGCCCCCAACTGTAAGTGGCGCCATTTCCACGGGGTTCGTGGTAAAGATGCCCACCTCCTTTCGTCCTGTACTCATAGACCCTGAGTCCCTTGTAGAAGAGAAAGAGATTGCTCACTTTCCTAATGCCCTGCCGACCTTGAGTACAGAGAGAAAGTGTATCTCAGCTGGAGCAGGGGCTGGCCCAAAGTGTGGCAACACTGAGTCACCAGGTGAGTAAGGCAGTGATGGTACCTGTGTGGGAGGGCTGAGAGACAGTGAGGAAAATCAGTTTTTGTAGTTACTCAAGGCAAAACACAGCATCATCTGCCTAAGGCAAAAACAGATAAATGTATAACAATATCAAAATGATTTAATACGGTAATAGTATTTTAAAGCTGTACTCTGCAAGTGTCCAAAAATAAAATAAGCTTCAAGGTTTCAGGGCCTCCCTACAGCATGGAGAGTCTTTCACTCTCCCACGGCACAGGCATCACAACGCTGTCTTCCCAGAGTCCTACAAAGCAGTTGCTATGCTCAGTTCTACCTTCTAGGTGAGGGAAAAAAAAAAAAAATTGGAGAATCCAATCTTTCTTAAGGAAAACTGGGTTCCAATCCTGGACCCATCACTCACTGTCTGACACCACACTCTCTCTAGAAAATACACTCATTCTCTATTTAAAAAAATGATATATATATACACACACTGGAATATTATTCAGCCTTGGAAAAGAAGGTAATCCTGCCATTTGGAACAACATGGATGAACCTGGAGGGCATTATGCTAAGTGAAAAAGCCAGACATGGAAAGACAAAAACGTCATGATGTCATTTATATGTGAAATCTAAAAGAGTCAACCTCATAGAAGCAGAGAGTAGAAGGGTGCTTGTCAGGGGTGGAGGAGGTGAGGGAAATAGGGGAATGTTGATCAGAGGGTACAACGTGTCAGTTATGCAAGAGGAATGAGTTCTAGGGATCTAATGTACAGCATGGTGACTATGTCAGCAATATTGTATTCTACACTTGAAACTTGCTAAGAGGATGGATCTTAAGTCTTCTCAACACACACACACACACACACAATGGTAACTATGTGGAAGTGATGGATAAGTTATTTAGTTTGATTGTGGTCACCTTCTTACAATGTAAACATCTATCAAAACATCAAGATGTATACCTTAAATCTATACAACTTTTATATGTAAAAACTACGTCAATAAAGTTGTTAAAAAATATCCCAGTTCCACCCCTGAGTTTGCGCAGTAGTTAACCCCACATCCATGTTGTATAAGTTCAGAGGACAGCACATACCTGATGGCTATGTACTTTTTATTACTGCCCATGCCCTTAAATATGTGTACTGTGGACGTGGGTTCTCCACATACTCCATCCTGGATAACGACAAGCCTGGGGAGTGAAACCATGCATTTTACCTTATTGGAAATTTTGTATGACTTGCAGTTAAATTTGGCTGGTTAAGTAAGGAAGAGCTATATTGTGCTGCCACTGGAGGTGACAAGCACCCTCCCTTCTCTCCTTGGGTCTGCAAATAGACTCATCTTCTAATGAAAGGATTTGTGATTTAAAATTTCATTTTGCCTTTGCCTACAATATACTGTTTCCACAAGAGCTCTGGGAATACAAAACCAGAAAACAAGAGCCATCTAGATCATTCTCTCCACAGCCAGCAAAGCTCTCCCTGGGAACATTGTACTCACCAGCACTGATCACAGTAATTACCCTGGAGAGAGAACATGGCTTGGGAAAGTGAGACCATTTCTATTATTACTCTCCTGTATTAAATAATAAATATTTAACACAGTAAAGTTAAAGCATACCAGATGACAAATGACAAAAAAACAAGAGGAACAAAGAAAAAAAACTACCTGCTCCCCAGAGAGCTCTTTCTAATCAAAACAGGGAAATCATTCCACCGTTCCTTTCGTGTTTTCCTTAAGCTTTCGTTGAGAATTAAATTCTCACAATGGGTTTAACCTGAGACCGAGTCTAACGTGGAATCCTAGATATCTGGCTTCAGATAGAACACAAACGCGCATAGGGAAGCCAAGGTTTACAAGAGAACGCGTGTAACCCAAAAGTGTTTACAAGCTTTGCCGAGCAAGTCTAGACTCTGCTGCTTCTTCACACTCCAATTTTCTCTGCCATAAAAGGAATTTATACGGTGGTGAGCAGGCATTCCACATACAGAAGTTATAAACAGGATAAAAACATGGTTCCTGGGGGGCAATGCCAGGGGGAAAAACAGATGCTAATCCAATAAGAAATGCTGAGCTAATTTTTAAATGATTATCTTAAAACTTCCAAAATATTTCAGTGATTATTGTCATGAAGGTAGCACAAACTCTTTCTCTACGTCCAGGAACACAAGATAAATTGGGATCTTGAATTTGCTTGGGGCACTGGCTGCAAAAGCCTGCTTTCTGAATAGGTGAGTGGGCAACTGTCTATAACATATGATTAGATTTTGTTCCTCCAAATCAATCTTCGTGTCTGAAATCCCACCATCCTTTCGGTCTGGTAGGGGAGTAGCCTGAAGATTTGTAAGTCATTTAGAGGGGAAAGTGATGGGGAGTTTGATTTTTTGAGCGCTTACTTTGTCCCAGCAGTATATGTGGCAATTAATTATGTAATTTAATCTTCCAAACAGTCCAGTGAGGAATACCAAATCAACCTCATTTCCAAATGAGAAACCATCTCACAGAAAAGTGAAGCCCATTAGCTGAGGTCCATGGTTAAAGCGTGAAAGAGTTACTACTGTCAACAGTCTGGTCTTTGCTGGTGTCTGCACTTCCCTTCTCCCATACTGTGCAACCCAGAAGAAATACACTCTGAAGACTGTCTGGCCAAACGTTGCCACGGATGAGCTTACGTTTTTGTCACGTGGCTGAGTAGAGGGTCAACTGTCTCAGCCTGACACTTTTGCATTAAATCTACTACATGAAAGGATAGGACCTGGGTTGAAAAATAAAGGCAACCCTGTTCATCTCCACCAGGCTTGTTTAAGCATCAGAGTGACAGGGTGTCAGGGCTGTGCCATTTGTGCCCACACCTCCTCCAATGGTGGTAAAAGTGGTTTGAAGGCCTCCATGGCATCCTAGAAATGCATGCCCACTGTATCGGGAAAGGAGTATGTAAAAATGAGAAAAGAGAAAAGATATGAATGCTACCATTTACAACTAGCTTCTGGATAAATGTATTGGATGACCCAGGGCTGAGCTGATTGACAACAGCCTGGCTTCCCTCGATGCCCAACAAACTCCAGGCAGAGCCCGTTTATCCTTTACTAGCTAAGTTTTATCTAGGCCCCTACAATAAAGGGGCTGTTGGCAGGTTTTAACTGGGTAGTGAGATAATTTACTTAAGTAGAGATTTTGGTGAAGTCTTAATGGTCTTCATAAAACATCTGCAAAACTAATGAAAAGTTGATGTTTAGTACAGTTCATGAAAACCCAAGACTTCCACTGGAGCAGATAAATGCCTCCAAATGTGCAGGGGTTAAGGAGGAAAGAAACCAATTGCCTCCACAGGCATTCTAATTATTCCAGAGTTTCTGGAGAATGAGATTGCTGAGGGCTTGTAAATCTTTTCATTCTGCCACTAATTGCTCCTGAGGAGAGGTTCTAACGCAAGCTGGGAATGCTTGGGGGCATAAGATTCTTTCTTGAATTCACTGAGAGTGGGGTTGTTGTTGAGTACCAATAGTTAGAGGTCCCCTTTGACCACATGGTGCTATACATCCATAATTAAACATATTTTTTCAGACCCTTCCAATTACAAGACAATTTCTATCGAAGCAATGTTATGAAACTCTAAAGTTTCAGATGATAGGTTAGTGAGGGAGGGAAATTATATTTATTATCTACTCTGTGTCTAGGTGCCTGGCTCTCTCATTCAAGGCTTCAGTTTCCATGGAAACAGCCTGGGGGACAGTGTATGGTTATCAGAAAGATTTCCTTTACCAACCTACATTCCTCTCATGGTACTCGCAACCAACAGAAGTGTTTAAAATCTTAATCCTTGTGATTAGAGTAATATTTATTAAAAGCGCTAAGCCCTCAATAGATAAATGGGGAAAATTCATGAGGAGACAACAAACCTGTCATTCATTCCTCTAATATGATTGAGGGTACCACAGCTGTTAGGCACAGAACCAAACTATGAGGGTAAAAAGGAACGTAAGACAACGACTCTGCCCACCAGACCCTTACACTCTATAGACCGTGTAGCTGAATATAAACATCAAGAAATGTCAGCCTCATTCGTAGCAAAAGAACAACAAATGTACAAAGTGATCGAACACTATTCTCCAAGCTGCCAATGTGGGGAAATTGTGATAGAAGCAGCTTTTGAAAGAGCAGGCAGGAACTCTGTGCTGGTGGCAGCTTCTCGGAAGGAATATGAATGCTCCCTTGAAATCGCCAAATCCTTTAATCCAGTTACTCTGCTTCTGAAAACGTGAAAACATGTTGTGCACAAATACGTATCTAGTGACATTACTTTTAATCATGGAATGCTGGGTACAAATGAACATTCCACAGTAAGGGAGTGGTTAAATAAACTTGGTTATATTTCCATGATAGAACTCAATATAGTGACAAAGACTCTCCTTGACCAAACTCTGGTCAGGCTCCTCTGAGCTCCTTTTTGACTTGGCCTTATCCTGGGACATGTCCTCAAGAGCCCAATTTGAGCAAGAATTCTGCTATGTCAGTTTAGCCAGAAGACCAGACCCTCAATATCTGATCACCTCCTCATCCCTCTCCATCCCACAGGTGATGTCTAGCCACCCTGGCCTGCCTCCAGCAAGAATCCTGTTAGGTTGGTTTAGCAAGAATAACCCTAACCTCTTAGCAGTTTTCCATCCACCAACTCCCCTACTCTGCTCCTTGGCTGTAAATTCCTACTGTTCCTGGTTGTATTCAGAGTTGAGCCTAATCTCTCTCTCCTACAGCAAAATCCCATCGCAATCATCTCTACACCTATGGCAATAATCCTGCATAAAGTCTGCCTTGCTGTTTTAACAAGTGTCATGAATATTCTTTTCTTTACCAATAACCATTAAAGGAGCATTCATGAAGATTATGAAAATAAATGTTAAATTCCTACTTATGTCAAACCTAAAGAGAAGACGCTTGTGTGCACAGTTTGACAGTTACCATAAAAACGTTTGCATTTAAAGACGAAATATTAGTATCCAAAGATATTGACAGTGGTCATGTTTTCATGGTAAAATCATGACATGTTTTTCCTTCCTTCCACTTGTCTGCATTTTCAAATTTAATAAATATATTATCACTTTTAATTGCCCTACAAAACAAGACTGTAGAATTTCTGCCAACATATCTCTTCTTTTCCCTTCTTATCCTTCAATGCAAAATGGCCAAAGAAAACATCAGATTGGGGCCAGCCCTGTGGCATAGTGGTTAAGTTTGCATGCTCCATATTGGTGGCCCAGGGTTCACAGGTTCAGATCCTGGGCACAGACATAGCACTGCTCATCAAGCCATGCTGAGGTGGCATCCCACATAAAATAGAGGAAGATTGGCACAGATGTTAGCTCAGGGCCAATCTTCCTCACCAAAAAAAAAAAGAAGAAGAAGAAGAAAAAAAATTAAATTTATAAAACAGGAACCCTTGCTTCTGAAAGAAGAAAGTAAAGGAAAATATAAGTAAATTTGAACATTACAGCCATGGCTCTTTTCAAAAAGCCAATGTAGCATTAAATTTTAAGATGAGATAGTCAAGAAGGGCTGAAGATTGCCAGGAGCCCTGCAGCCCTGAAACGAGCAGGATAAATCCAATATAAGGACCCTGGTGGATTTCAGGTACCAGAACTGACCAGCCAGATGTGGGATTTACTCTATCAGTGGCTTTGTTTCCTCATTATTTAAGTTGTGTTCTCCACTTTGTTACATTATTTTCAGGGTTTACTCAGTTACTGACGGTAAAGTCATCTTAGAATGTTCCATTTTTCATTCTTTTTGGTCATCCAGATCTTGAGCCCTTTTCCTAGGTTTGGAGAATTCCCTTCCTAACAAATCCTCGGGCAGGGCACCGTGGGAGGGAGGAATCTGCTCCCACTATAGACGCAGAAAATGACCCACAGTTGCTGTCACTGCCTCCTTTGCAACTAGGATGCAGATGTTGACCTAGGCTATGCCATCCAGGTGCATCTAATCCAGATTTTGAATCAGGAGCAGGGGATGCAAAAGCAGGCAGTGGAGAACAGGAACTTCTCTCCGGAGGGGCAGCAGGGCGGCAGCGAGCTGGAGCACCTGGACCAGCAGGAACTGGTGGCACTGTTGATAACTCGAGACTCATGCACTAGTGAGGCTGCTGGTTAAAAAAGGTCAGCATTTGAAGCTTCGTGAGGACAATGGGATATGTCCTTCAGAGCAATGTGTTCCTCAGCCTGATTCTACAACCTTCCTGCACTCACACAACCTAGGCAATATTCTTATAAAAAATATCGCCCCCCTGTTTTTCTAAATGTCAGAATTCAGGGGCTGGCCCAGTGGCATAGTGGTTAAGTTCACCCACTCTGCTTCAACAGCCAGGGTTTACAGGTTCAGATCCTGGGTGTGGATCTACACATCATTCATCAAGCCATGCTGTGGCAGCATCCCACATAGAAACAATAGAGGAAGATAGGCACAGATGTGAGCTCAGGGACAATCTTCCTCAAGCAAAAAGAGGAAGATTGACAACAGATAGCTCAAGGCCAATCTTCCCCATCAAAAAAAAGAAAGAAAGAAAGAAAAGCCAGAGTTGAGTGGTTATCTATAAGTAAAAATGATGACTGATACAAATAATAGATAAGTAGCATTTTCCTTCTAAAATGCAGTATTAGTAGACTAACCTTTTTTTAAAAACTCTTGCTTTCAAGACCTCTTACTTTCAAACACATTCTTAGACAGAGATTAGCTATAAAATATGAATTCAAGAGATAGCACCACCCTTGTTTCAACCCAAATTTATTTTCTAAGCTTCATCACTAAACTAATTTAAATATTTTTCAAATATTAAAGAATTAGTAATAAATACCACTAATATCAGTAATTAATGTAAATTTGATTTTCATTTCAATTGAGGGTAAATTTGAAAGTTGTAGAATTTTCAACAGCATTGACTTTTTAAACTATAAAAGACAATTCTACTGGCTAGATAGTAAAAGCCTATAATATTAATATACATAGGTTAAGAAAAGTATGAGCTAATGTCCAAACTATTTCTGACATTCAACAAAATTCTAATCATATTGTTTTGGCAGGAAAGAAAGGTTTTTAGTCTCTGAAGAACAAATGACTGTTCACATAATCTCTCTCATTGCTCAAGTCAGTAAATTGCCTAAATCAGGTAAATTAAATAATGTTAAATTTCCTGTTCAAACATGTCTTCCAGACTCATACTTCTGGGTTTTTAATGAGTAAGAAGATATCACTCAAAAAATAAAGAAATAACTGCTAGGAATGTAAGAGGTGCATTGCCATACCTGCGAGATAACAGAAATATGAAAAAAAATGCTTTCTTAAAAAAGTCAAATCATGGTAAGCTGAAAAAGGTACAAAATAATGTAGGCTGAGGTAGCCTGAATAGAATACTGTTCACGATGTAGTTTCAGAGTCTGGTGAAGGCAGTTTTTTCCCTCCTAACATTCATTGAACCAGGAGTACAATAACCTGAACATACAACACATACTGTGATATTGTGATTAATAATAAGAGTTACATATTTGGTCTTCATCCTGTTCCTGGCACAGAGCTCCTAAAACCTTTGGAATTTCCTAAGTGACGAGACCTATAAAGGTGAGGGTCTTCTGTTATTTATAACAAGCTGCTTTCAATCACAGCTGAGTTATGTTAATGAGGTGATTTTTGGAAAGCCCTTAGACATTGGCAGGTGGGGGAGGCGGAGGGAATGAGGACTGGTTGCCAGGGGAACCATCACGTGATTAGAGGCTGGCCCTTCCAGTCCCACCCCACTCCCACCTCCTGGGAGGGGAGAAGGGCTGCAGGTTGCATTAATCATCAGCAGTCGATGATTTAATCAATCATGCCTATGTAATGAAGCCTCTATAGAAATTCCTGAACTATGGGATTTGGAGAACTTCCCAGATGGTGAACACATGCAGATGCTGGGAGGTTGGAGGGCCAGCAGAGGGCATGGAAGCACCATACCCCGCCCCATACACCTTGCCCCATGCATCTCATTTATCTGGCTGCTCCTGAGTTACGTCCTTTGTAATAAATTGGTGATCTAGTAAGTGAACTGTTTTCCTGAGTTCTGTGAATTGCTCTACAAATTAACAGAACCCAAGGATGGGGGGGGGAGGGGTCCATGACAGGAAGCTTTGATTTATAGCCAGTAGCTCAGAAGCCCACGGGATCTTCTGAACCTGTGATTGGCATCTGAAGTGAAGCGGGGGCAATCCTCTGGGACCGAACCCTTAACCTGTGGGATCTGATCTCCAGGTATATAGTGTGAGAACTGAATGAAATTGTAGGACATCCAGCTGGTGTTACAGAATTGGTTGGTGTGTGGAAACCCCACACACTTAGAATATTTTGTGAATAGACAGAAAACAGAGGAGCTTTCCCAGGCACATATACACACAAACACTCACATATGTACCACACCCCACATACACTTAGACAAATAAATGATCGGATTTGCAAGCTCTTATAGCGGTTGAAGGCATACAAATAAATCAAGAAAAACAGACACTGTTGTCATTCACACTGAACCCCCCCAAAATTTTAAAATGTGTACTTTAATTAACTAAGAAAAGAATCTTCTAGAGGTTACCCAGTTCTTGCCAGCCTCCATATGGAACACATCACTATTTGCACCAGAAAAATACATATACCCTTCGTGATATACCTTCATCTTTATATTTGCACTAGAAAAGAACAACAACAAAAATGCCAGGAGTTATGGAAGCATTTGATACACGATATTCACCTTTTGAAAATGAAAATGTTAAGTTCTTTTGCTTGAATGTGGATATGAAAGAAAGTGAAATTTCAAAAATGGCATAATGATGACGTTTCCTCTCTCCACTGTGAGGTTTTTGATTTGTCGGGAAAGTCAGACCAGGCTGGCTGCTGGAGCATTGGCTCCGGGAACAGTTCAGTACGACCCATGATCTTCCCTGAAGGAATCAGGAAAGAGAAAGCATCCGGTCGGAGTAGATGAATGAGTGCTGAATCTTTATTCCATTCTACACTCACGCAGAAGAAAGAAGCTTAGCGCTTGTTTAATTAAACGTGTTGTTCATCATGACCAGGACAAAGTGCAATGCCTTATAATAAGAAAGTTGCCTGAAAGTCCTAGAGAAACCAATGGATTTGTGCTTCAGAGGCAATGAAGATGTTTCAGCACAAGACAAATGTTCTCTATGTATGTGTGTGTGTACACATGTGAGTGCTTGCAACCATTTGAGAATACAAAAAGTATTCTTGCCAAATGTATTTCCAGATTTGCTCTGAAAATATGTGGGCAGGAATGAAGGCATACAGTATCTGTGTGAGTGAATGAAATAGAAGGTGGTTACTCCATTCCACAGAAACATCTCATGACCCACAGAGGCGGGAAACTCTTTACAGCTAATAAACCGAGTCTTCAGGGTATTCAAACCCTGGCTCTATCAAACTGTGGCCCTCACTGTTTAAGCTATCATCCCACATAACTCCTGTTTGTGCCCACTATTTTCTATCGGACCATATAACCACTGATTCTTCTATGGAGGGTCGTAATCGTTTCTTAAAATTTTCTTGGCTTCTCACTTCTCCACCCTCATCCTTGGAGAGAACACCATCCATTCCACCAAAACTCAGCAAGTAGAAAGAAAAATGAATGTAATCCCTGACTATGGCAGCTACAGTATCAAAACCAGTTTTCTTGCTCTTCTCAATTCCTCCTGCCACTGAAATGGCCATATAACTCTGCCACTAGCCATTGATGCATCATAATTTTTTCTGTTGAAACCTTGACCAGAACTCATGACCCACCGCATTCCAACCTAAAACTCAGCCGCTAGACTAGCCTAGTGGTTCCCAAGTGTGGTTTGGGAACCCTTAGGGGTCCCCAAAACTTTTCAAGGGGTCTGCAAGGACAAACCTATTCACACAGTAACACTAAGGTGATATTTCTCTTTTTCACTTTTAATCTCTCACAGGTAGTCAGTGGAATTTTCCAGAGGCTATTCTGGTACATGATGTTACAAAGTTTTGAATGCAGAAGCAGACAGGAAAATTCAGTTGATTTCTATTAAGCCAAATATTAAAGAGACTTGGAAAAAAAAAAACAACCAATATAAAACAAGCCACTCTTTTACTGCATTTGTTTTTGTTTTGGAAAATATAGTTATTTTAATAAAAATTTGTTTTTTTGTTAACACGTAGTGGTTTATTATTGGTGTTTTTAAATGAATTAATAAATAAATGTTTTTAAATGTCTATGCCTTAATTTTAAATATGATAAATATCACTAGACATAACCCACATAAACAAAAGCTATTGGGGTCCTCAATAGATTTATAATGACGTGAGACAAAGCATGTGAGAAGGGCTGGACTAGAATATACCACAGCCTCCACCACACTGCAGACAATATTGCCCTCCAGTGCCTGTGACAGAGCTTCCTTTGCTTAACCAGTTAAAAAAAAGGACTGAGCTCATCATGTAACCATGGAAAATCCAATGACATCTGTACCTGAAACACTGAATGATGGAGCAGGGACAGGTGGAAGGCTGATCCATACTCCTATCATTCAGGGTTCGACTAAAGAAGCGGAACCACTGGGAGTGATGAGTAGTAAAGGATTTGTTGTAGAGACTGGAACTCAACCAGCAAAGGGAGCTGGTTAAACAGTCTATGTGAAGATGCTGCTTTTTTATCTGATTCATGAGTCTGATGTCATCAGGTCAGGCTGACAGCAAGGAAAACAGACATGAAATGAGGGAGCAAGGACAAGCCGGATCCAAGAATGGGCTGGAGCCTGCTTCAGTCTTTCACCAGGTCCAGGACTCCAACTCGATGACACTTGGTAGTGCCCTGCAGGAGGAACTGGCACCCTTCAAGATTGAGCTAAACACACACTTGGCCAGGAGTCAGAGGCTCTGAAGGAGGACATTTGCAGGACCTGAGCTGCTTCCAATCAACTGCTGACCCACCCCAACAAGATGAGCCAAGAGATAAGGGACATGTTGGAGCAGCCATGGAATGGCATGTCCTTCCCTGATCTTCCAAACATAAAACATAAGACCAAGGCTTCCCTTCACCTCCCAGGTGGCGTGTAAAATCTCTCTGACTCACACTAACCTGCAATTATGCAGGGGGGAAACTGTGGGAAACATAGTACCACCTTAGCGGACACAACACAAACTCTCTACTGCTGGTTGGCACTGATGTCCTGCAACTAGGCGTTCAAGCATGCTAATCTTCCAGGAGGACGTCAGTCTTCAACAATCAACTGAAAAATCCATCTTAGACTCTTGCTGTCAGTTCCTCTGAAGGCTTCCAATACCTCTCCCTCCAGCATTTCTCCTGATAGTTGATCTGGGGATCTTTTTAAAGAAAACCAAAGCCAACCAGTGTGAGTGCTCCATGACACCAATATGGTCTCCCAATCCCACTTTTCATCCTGCCCCCATCTTACTGTCTGGCATGGAGTGGAATCTCAATAAATACCATTGAGTTAATTAAATAAGGAATCAATTGCTGTGTGGTCTTCTGGATTCTCAGAGGCACCAATCCCTCTACCCACATCAGTTATCCCTCTCACCTTCATCCAGTCATCAACACCCTCTTTGGTTTCTTTAAACATATTAAACATAATCATTTATATTACTTTTAATAATTGCATTATCTAACGTTTCGTGGGTTTGATTTTGCTGTCTGTTGTTTCTGCTCTCACTCATAGTGACTGGTTTCTTTCATATTTTTTTTTTACAGTGAGCTTCTCTGCCTTGGAAATTATCATTATCTTTGGGAATCCATTGAGGCCAGAGTTGGAGATGTGCTCTCTGCAAAGATTCTGAATTTGCTTCTGCCATGCCCTTGAAGGTATTAACCTAAGAGAAAACCAAGAGCAAACTGAGGTATAATGGCCCACTGGTATAGCATTACTGGGGCTGTATAAACATGTAAGAACTAGATTTTAGTTATACATTCATCAGGGGATAATCGTTCACTTCGGTTGACTAGCAAGATCTCAAACATGCAAAGTTCTTGCTCACCCCTGCACAGATGGCAGGGCCCAGTATGATATCAATCAATGGTCCCTACTTAGACTCTTTGCCTTGGGTGGGCCTATGCTTTGGTTCCTGATCCAGGTGCCATGTCATCCTGTCCATAAAAGGAACAGCTCGGTCATCTGAATTTAGCAATTGCTCCCAGGACAAAAATTGGCTTCAGCTCTCTGATAATCTCCCTGAGTTCTCAAGATCTTTGGCTTCTAGGACTCATTATATCCCTGCTAGAACATAGATTTTTTTTTTTCCTATTTTTATCCAACAATTTTAGTTGTTTTGAGTGAAAAGGTCAGTCAAGTTATCTAATTATCAGTATTGCTAGAAATATAAGTTTTCATTCATTCTTTTTTTCACTAAACATTTTTAAGCACCTATTATATGGAATGCAATTATAAGCACTGACATAGAAACATAAAGTTGATATATTATTCACCCCCAAGGAATGTAGAGAAGAGTGAGAGGCATAAAACAAATCAATAATGCAATAATGAATACAGGATCATACAATTGGTGATATACCAATATGAACATGGGAGACTAAGGGAATACAAAGAAGTGCCACCTACTTCATTTGATTGGGAATGGGCACAGGGAAGGCACATTAGTCAGCAAAAGCCAAATACTGGCAGGGACCTAAAAACCGTGAGCATTCATTCTCACTCACACAGGTATACATAGACTGGATTCAATTCACTTGACTGGATTTGACTGAGCTTGGTTCCGAGCTTCGGTTCTGTTTAGGTTTGCTCCCTGTATGTCTCATTTTTCTGAGACCAGCAGCTACATGTCCTTCTCACGCCAGATGATCAAATCTCTCAGAGCAGTGAATGGAAATACACCGTGCCCCGTGACCCACATGGGTTCCAAACCCACACACAGCCACTTCTGCCCACATTCTACAACCAAAGCAAGTCACATGGCCGGGCTCAGCATCAGCGGATGAGAAAGTACATCCCTTCCAGGGAAGTCGGGGGTAGTGGTGGAAGGGAGTAAATATTTGCAGAGGAATAGTCTAATCTAACCAAGATTAATATTTAAATTTACCTTTAAAAGGTGGCAGAAATTCAGAAGACAGTTAATTCCAAGGGAAAAAGGAAGAACACATGTCAAACAGATTTATGGGCAGGGTTAATAAAATCAACATGGCTGTACCACTGTTTCATATCAGGGTAGAAGGGCATGATATTGGAGAAGTACATAGGAGCCAGGGAAGAGCCTTGTGTATTTTAATAAGCTTTATTCTCTATGCAGCAAGAAGCCTTTGAAAGATTTTAAGCCAGAATGATATAATTAGAGTAGCATTTTATTGAAATCATGCTGACATGTCATTAAATAAGCTGGTACTGCAGACAGGAGTGTGATGAAATGATCCAGATAAAAAGAAGACAAGAGGTTCAGTGGGGTCTATGGTGGCAAGAATAATAAAGTAAAGCTGGAGTCAAGAGTTATTTTGGAGGCAGATCAATAAGGTAATAAAAGTAAAGTGCTTAGCAGTCTGGTACAAAATAAGTTCTCACTAAATATTAGAAACTACTATTAATAGCAACAATAAGACTTGGTAATTAATTGTGTGAGGAGCTGGGGTGGTAAGCTGAGAACAAGGGAAGAATGTAAGATGCCTTTCAAGTATCTTGTCTGAATAACCAGATTAACTATGTTATTTACTGTCAGATGGACCAGAAGAGGAAAAATAAGTTTGTAAAGATAAAAATGACAAATCTGTTGTTGGACACGTGATAAACACAAAAGAAAAACCCCAAAAGTGACTAGAGAAATTTCAAATGAGCAACAATCACACTGACAGCTGACTTTTCAACAGGAGTACTGGAAATCAGAAAAAGACAATGGAATATTATTTTCAAGATGCTAAAGGAAACCAATACCTGCCACCTAGAATTCTATACCCAGCAAAATCATACTTGAAGAATGTAGGCAAAATCAGAACCAGAAGACAGGTACAATTATGTTCACGCCTGCATTGTTCAAAATAGTCCCAAACCAAAACAACCAAAATATTTGTGAGCGCTAGAATGAGAACAAATTTACGGTAATATGCGTATAATAGAATATTACACAGCTGTGATTCTCAAAGTGTGGTGCCCATAACAATAGTGTCAGAAAGCAAATTCTCAGGCCCCACCCCAGAATTTACTAAATCGGTACTCTAGGGGTGTGGCCCAGCAATGTGTGGTTTAACAAGTCTGAATACAGACAAACTACAAATTCATGTAACAATGTGACTGAATACTCAAAGCATAATGTTGAAAGAAAAAATCCAGAATCACAGAATTCGAATTGTATATCCCATTTATAGAATAATAATAAAAAACAGTGATGGAATTCAACTAAATTGTTTAGGGATTTTAAATTGAGAGTAAAACTATAATGAAAAGAAGAAGTGTTTAATATAAAAGTTGAAACAGTAATTATCTCTTCGGGAGGGAATAAGACCCTTATTAGGAAAGAATACTTAGGAGGATTCTGGATGTTGACAATATTCGATTTCTTGACTTGAGTGGTAATTACATAGCTGCCCACTTTACAATAATTTACAATATTTGTAATTCTATATATTTATACATATATATTATGTACTTCTCTGTACATGCTTTGTATTTCACAATAAAAAGAGCTTTAAAAGAGAAAAAAAAAGCCATAGGAATCTTGATAACAAGTCGACGGATCATAGCTCTGAGAAATGAAGTGAAGGGAATCAGACATTAAAAGTAAAGTGCACTTCAGAAATATGTGTCTGTTTGTTAACACATTATCCCCAGTGCCTACAACACTGCTTGGCACATAGAAGCCACTCAGTAAACATTTGTTGAATGAATAGCTGAAAGCAGGAAAACAGGCGTCCAATACCTGGCAGGAAATGAAGCAGAAGTTTCCTCATCAAACAGAGATGGAAAGTGTTTGGAGGGGAGCAAGAAAACCCAAATACCAAACCACCTTGGGGAGAAAGAGTCAAGGAAGCAAAGGGTTATCCTGTTGCTAAGATAAGCTACAATAATGACACAAATGTGCAAGTGAGGTCCTCAACTCGCAGGCTCAGAGAATCAGAAAAGCATTCCCAGCCCATCATCACTGCAGGGAGAGCTGGAGAACTTCGGTAGAGTCTGGGAGGCGCAGACCTTCTTGCATGCAGGCATGTGCACGCTGGGAATAGAGGCAGGACCAGGGCAGACAGGAAGAAGGCATAGGATGAGCTCACAAATGCCTTACGGTGAAATCAGGGAAACCGTTATTTAAAGAGTGGATGGAGAAAGTTGAGCATGAAAAGACCCTATCTCTTAGATTGTTTCAATGCATCTTTAACTCTTCTCTTTCCACTGGTCCCACACTTTCAACAGTTACATTCCCAGATCGCTCCCAGCATGGACTCCCTTATAAACTCTAACCATAGTCCTGACTCTTTTCTTTTACAGCATGGAACTCTGAGAACTTCCTGATTCTTTTCCCTTCAATGTTGTACATTCTTTAGGGAAGCACATGTAATAAGACCCCCCAAAGACCCTTTCTCTATCAAATCCCAAGAACACTTCTCCCTTTCACAACAACTTTGACATGTAAACCACTTTTATTTTCTTGGACTTGGCCAGCTTGTTCAGAGTCTGTAAGATACCTCACGTTTCTCTGATTGCCTTCTCATTGTCAAACCACTTTGCTCAAGCAGCACAACACCCTATGAATTTGCCCTTCATTTAGGGTTCCACCTCATCTGGCTGCACCCAAGGAGCCCCTACTGAGCAGATGACAAGAAACCCCACATGTTAGCTCCAGAGTTCACTTCTCTGCAGCATTCTACCCACAAATTGTTCCGAACTGAATTCAACTCAAAACGAACATAGCAAAGATGGAGCAGATCAGTTTCTTTCCCAACCCTCTTCCATATGTGGGGGTTCTTTCATAGACTTCAAGAAGCTCACACATCTCCAGTATATACGTCCTGTGGTCCACCAGGATTAGCAAGCACTTTCAGGACACATAGGTTTTTGTCTAAAGTGGTTGTGTGACCTCAGTCAAACGGGAATATATCCGACTACACTACAGTGTCTTATTATTAAAAAATAAGGAAGTGACTTCCTAGGATTCTCACTTAGAAAGATCTCCTACTTTAAAAGGTCCTACTCACATTTAGATTTATAATTCACCTTCTTTGGGGATTTTTGTTAGTTGAATTTGCTTCCCCAGGTTAGCTGGTATGTTCCTATATGAGCCAATAAATGGAACTTTGGGGCGCATTAGGGGTGTTTAAAACAAGAGAGAGAAGAAATATTAATCCCAAACCTTCCCACACAACAACCCATGGCAGGTGGGCATGCTGTGCTTCCAGCCTCCTTGGAGAGCTGGTTTACAGCTCATACTGTGCTTTACTCCCATCATGAAGTTATATATTTATTTCAGATGTGTATGGCCCAAACTGTCAACTCACGTAGAGTCCAAGCATAAAATATTTTGTGATTCTCTTTGTTGCACGGCCAAGCACTGAGCCACAGAGAAGAAAATGCTTCTGAGGAGAATGGAAGAGAGGTGAAGAAGAAGACAGTTGACCAGGGGAGGGGGAGACATTATGTCACCTATGTCCCAAAGGGGCAGCTCACCAATACCCAGCCTCAACGGCTATTTCTGAATCTCTCCAGTCCTCTCCCTTCCTTTCTAAACCTTCCTATCTCTCTTGTCCTGGTTTCTTAATTCTGCAAGACACGAAGGGCCTCAATTTTAAGACCACCTTCCATGACAGAGGAGCTAGAGCTCTCAGCGTCCATCGGCCGGGGAGAGCCTGGGCTGCAGACAAGAAAGGAACAAACAGAAACACTAATAAAAAGGCACTGAGGAGGATTTCTGGTTCCAATCCACAAGCCCATCACCAGATAGAATGCAGACGCTGGCCACACAATTTGTCTGTGATTTCCAAGAGTTTTGCATGATTATTTTGGAGAAATAATCGTAAATGTGCTCCCAGTTTAACTTACATGAGCCTATTTTGAAAGCTACGCATACAGCACAACATAGTCACTGTTGCCTCTTGAATCACCCCTGTTTCTCAATCCTTCCAAGCCAGAGGAGCTGTTCCAGGTGTAACAAAGGCCTACCAAGTCTAAAGAAAATTGAAATTGCCTGAACCACTTTTATCTGGACTTACCCGAGCAAACGAAATCTTTGACTTTTCTGTTACAACCACTTTCAATGGCGCTACATCCCCAAACCGTGACACCGGCAACACTGCTCAAGGGTTCAGCTGAGGCACCTCACAGGAACCTCCAGAGTGGAACAGACTCAAGCAAGGAAAAGGGCGTGATTCCATGAGACCCATACCACCCATCCCAGGCCTATTTGACTCTTTAGGGAAATGTGTCTAATTGCAGGTGCTATCCTTGCCCGCCCAGTTCCATAGTATCTCAGCCTCCAAACACAGCCCTGATGAAATAAGGACAGCGATTTTATGTGTTTTATTGAGCTATGGAATTTCCCAGGGGATCTGTTATTGGTGTCTATTGTTTTGTATTTTAACAGTCTTTCTGCAGATTGGGAATCAGGAACCAAATATATTCATTCTGTGCTAATTTGCTTATCACCCATGAATGGCACTTAAACAAGAGCAACAATGCATTTTTCACTGAAAAGCGTTTTGGCAAGTGCTTCGGCAAACCCTCACGCTTCATTCCCCAAATGTAAAATCTCAATCCTGTGGCAACGTGTTTCCATCAAATGACGGGGCAAGAGGGAAGGAGCCGAGCTTCATTAACATGTTGTGTTTGGAACGGTGATCCAGCGTCCCTTCATCCCTCCTTTTTCTCATTTGGCTCAAGCTGGTAATCAGTGGGAAAATTGCTCTAAAATGCATATGGCGTGTCTGATAGACGGGGACTACTGTGGGGGAAATCTCTATTAGAAAAACTGCCTTCGCTAAAATAGTCGGAGTAATTGCAGTTTTTCAGAGGAGCCCCAGTGTTATGTTACTGCGCCTTTGAAAAATTCAGGACACACAGAACTGGTATATCTTTGTTAGAATAACAGCTTGTTCAATGAAACCATTTGGCTTTAAATCAAGAGTGACTTTAAAGCAAGACTGGATGGTCCCAAACGGAGTTGCTTAACACAGCAAGTTGGGTAATAAGCAAGAGCATGGAGTAAGCCATCCAGGGAATGTTCCTATGAGCCAGACACTGGGTTTCTTTGGGAGACCATTTATTTGGAGTTAAGATCCCATAAAGCACATCAAGTTGTCCTGAATCCCCCACACTTGTTTTGAAATTCCATTGGTATTCTTCAGAGACGGGTTGAGGCTCAGGAAACATTCATTTGGATCGAGGTGTCCTCCATGACCCACTGGCATGCAGTTCTCTAGTGTATCTTCTTCATTCCCCTGTTTCTCTGCTCTCCCTTCTTCTCCTCCTTTGGTTCTGTGTCTACCATTGGTAACAGTAAATTTAGCAAGATGTGCTGGCACGGCCACAATCTTTTCCATCTCCATGGAATTCCTACTCATAGTTTAGGATTCCACCCCCAGCCCCCCTTCCACATGCAGCCTTCCAGTCTTCCCTTATGCTGTTAATGACCTCCTAAACCAGGAATCCAAAACTGCAGCCAAGGCTCCAAGTAGGCTGGCGTGTTCGTTATTGAGAGGTTGGTGGGATCTCCCACTGTATACATCTAAAGTTTGAATCTGAATTATTAATTAATTAACTAAATCTCTCCTGCTACTCACGAGCCGCACACAAGTGGCCATCCCCTTGACCAAGGGAACGATCTATGTAGAGATTTTGAGGGAAATATCAAGGATGTGAAACCAGCAGGTGGCAGATGGAAAGAGAAAAAGGAACGGACTTACAGACTGTCAAGGGGGTAGAAGGGCCAGGACAAGGTTCTCATCCAAGTCAGTGAGTGCTTGGGAGCATTTGGTTTGCGAGAAGGAAGAGGCCCAAGTTTTTGACCTGGGCAAATGGGTCCATGGCACCATGATCCTCTGAGAAAAGGAACAGGTGGCATAGGTTTGGGGAGGGGAATAATGAGTTCTGTTGTGCTAAAATTTCCTTGCTTTAATGGAATTCTACTTTCAATTCTCAGAAGAATGAGGCTATAAATGACTTCTAAAATTAAAAATAACACTAAAGAGATGGTACCATTGTGTGTGAAAGCAGTCGTCATCTCTGACAGGCTGGAGAAGCTGTTCTTTGAGAGGAGGTGCCTTCTCTGACCCTAAGACAATGTCCATTCTCTGCCTCCAGCAAACCAGCATCAGAAGGCAGAATGGAGAGGCCAGTGGCAGAACACTGCTTTGGAAATCTGCATTGTAGAAGCACTTCTTTCTCTACCCATTTCCTTTGCTCTGGCTGTTACACGTGCCAGGTGTTCTTCCACTGGTGCAGTCTACTTTCTGAAGCCACACGGATTAAAAAGAAGGACCCTGTGGCACATCCCAAGACTCACGCCAGCTCTCCTGAACGCAGCTGCCCTTCAGTCATTCTCCATCTTGCCCTTCAAGTACTTCACAGGGCTCCCTCTGAAAATAATCACTCCCTCTGTTTCTCTCAGCTTGTAACTTCCCAAACTTGCTCTTCGGTTTGTTTTTTGGGGGCTTTTCTTAAGGATCTGAATTATGGTCATTCTCGAGCTGTGGCCCCCAAAGACAGCCAATGAGGGTGATTGCATCACACATAGCTCTCTTCTAAAGGTGGGCAGCCAATCTCAGCTGGTGGGAGGGCACATGTAGCTTTTCCATCAGTCAGGACACACGGAAGGATTCCTCTTAAAATCCCCAACACAGAACTCATAATGTGATGCCCAGTCTATACTCCATGAAGTCGTTAGATGTGGGAGAGGACAACGGGTAGGTTTGCTTTAGTAGACTGAGTTTAAAAACTTGGACACCACGGTCAGACATATCAGGAGTCAAGTCCCCGGCTGCCCTGCTAGGCCGTTGCGCCAACTTGAGCAGGTAGCTTATCTACCTTTATTTCCTCACCTGAGAAATGGAGACTCATAATAGAACTGATGCCATTTTTATTGTGGACTGAATGAAATGACGAGTATAAAGAGCTTACACAGTGATTGGCATGTAATATGTGCTCCATTGACAACGGTTGTTAACCTCTATCATGAACCCATAAGCTGTGTCAAAATGAGCTTCTGGAAAAACCACAATGGAAAGCCCACTTCTACATGAAGAAATACATCCACTGATCACCAGAATGTTAAAGCACATTTCACTTCAATGATTGAATTATGATCCATTTGGAAAACTCAAACCCCAGTTTGAAACTGCTAGCTAGGAGTGACTTAGGTTGGTCGAGCTTTTAGACCTAGTAAACTATATATACACACATCTCAATAGAATGTTCTCAGATCATCCATGCTATCTCTTCTACCTCTCTACATTCTGTATTACTGAGACCAGAACAGGCTGTGGGGGACAGAAAAATAATCCAGGGACATGTGCAATGGGCCTGACAGATGGGAGCAACCGTTGTAGAGCTCCGAGCATCTGACCTCCCAGTACCATGGTATTTCAGCTACAAAATTGTCTCTGAGTCCTCTCCTAGCCTCACATTCACCAGTTCAGGAAGACAGGCTTAATCTCAAGTAGTAGGCAGTGGTTCTCAAACTTTTGTTCGACAGTTCATCTGAGGTGTTCATTTAAGTGCAAATTCCTGGACCCCATCCTCAGAAACTCATTAATGTGAAAACCAATGTGGACTCCACAAACGATGGATGCCCCGTCTGTCTACAGTTCTTAGCACCTGACATGCATTCTTCCAGGTGCCTCCTGCTCACCTGTCACCTCTTCAGCCCCATGTTGCCGCCTCCCACTCTCTCACTTGCATCTGCAACTGTTCTAGACACGGCTTTTCTTTTTCTTGTTTTTTTTTTTTTGCAGTTAGCTAAAATAATAAGCTACAGAATTAGAAATAGGTGTGTTACTTCAACAAGTAATTATTTTCCTGAAAAGGAAAGCTAGTGGGTCTATTTTAAGAGTTAATTAGCTGACAGGGGAACTCAATTCACCCTATAGTGCATTTCCACCTGCATCTCAGAAAGGTAATAGGAAATAGCATGCCAAGCTGCGGGGAATTTGTGAAATCGGCGGGGAGACAGGCTGCCACCTCGCATGGCTATCAGCGTTCACCAGAGATTTCAGCAGGTATTTCTCATGCAGAGTATTAATAATAACAACTTTTTAAAGATTTCCCTTCATTTAACAACTACGTTAGATTGTTTTTCTCTCATTGCCATAGTGGAAGTGGAGAGTTAGCCACAGAGAATGACAGGCTCAAGGCTGCGGAGCTGCAGAACTCACAGGCCTTAATGAGGGAGCTTGAAGCCATCATTTCCGGGGAGGAGTTGAGAGAGGGGATCTCCGAGCTGCAGTCTGGCAAAAGCCTAGATCCTGATGTGTCATCTTAATAGAAGCCATTTCCTGGGTTTTGGCCCTCCCGGGTGACATTCAGGCAGTTGCCCTGCTCCATGGCTGAAGGCTTTGTTGCTCCTTTCCACTGGGGGCTACTGAGGATCTAGAGAGACACTCAGCCTACCCCCACCCACACCCCGTTTTGGATGAGCAGAAAGTCTTTAACGTGAGCTGAGGCATTACTCAAGGGGGTTGAGGGCAGTCCATCCCTACCAGGTGGCTCCAATCAAATGGGCCGCAGCAGCAATTGCTGTCTCGATAGCCAGCACTGCCGTGTATCCAAAGCTGCAGCAAGAGAAGCCTTCTGCAGTGACTTCATCAGCAGGGGCCCAGCTGTCACTTGCCCCACCGTAATGGTTTAGTTTGCTGTTTGAAGCATAAGTTCATAAGCATCTGCATTCTGATGGCCTCCCTCTAACCTGACATCACGCCCTGGCCTTCTGGGGGTCTTCAGCAAACTTTCAATCCTGGACTTTGCTCCATTTCACTATCTTTTTATTAGAAGCATCTCTTTTGGCACTTTGTTAACTAATTTCTCACTAAACATCACCGTAATTCTGAAAGTCAATCTTGTGTGCGTCCCTAGCAGAAAGGAAGGTCCCAGATGGGCAGGTGGTTGGTCCAACTGCACAGATAACCATTCATGCCTCACAGAGGGCAGAGCAGAACTGAGCCCGAGCTAAACCCAAGCACTCACCCCCCAGCCTGGGCCCACTCTGGCCAAGGTCTTATGGGGTCAGCACTCTAGATACACCAGGCAAGCACTGGTGACCTGGAGGAAAAAGTCATTCCCTTTCTGGGCCTTGGTCTCCCTTTCTGTAAAAATCAGAGAATTACTACTCACGTGTGATCTGTGGATCTGCAGCATCAACGTTCACAGACTATCTTCACCTTCCTGCTCCACCCTTCAGGATGCTATCCTCTCTGAGCTTCAGTTTCCTCTTCTGTAAAATGGAGATAATGCCACTTCTTAGACTTGGGGTGAAAATCAATGAGATAACATATGCTGAGTGTCTGGTAGAGTGAGTTTTAAATGCTCAGTAAATGGGACCAAATTTGCTGATCTAAAACATCTTAATTTTAGAGTTTGGGTCTTATAGCATGTCATGAACTGCATCACGATATGAATATCAAGATGTATGGAACTTTCCCCTTGACCTTTCTACATCCCTGTCAAGAGGCTGGTTAGGGTGGGGTCTCTGTAATGGATGGAGGACTCCATCCAAGGTTTGAGAAACTCAAACATAATGAAGAAATTTTCTCTTTTTTCAGAAGATTGTACTTATTAAAGTCAGCCAACTTCACATCTCCCTGGGATGCCATTACTTACACGATAGGACCAACACAATGGGGGTCACTATGGAGTGGCAGCAATCCCTGGGGCATAGTCCCCTTTGAGGAGCTGCTCCATGGTACCACGCCCAGCAGTTGCTCTGGATGTTGCAGCCCAGCTCTCTTAACAGCAGCTCTGTGAGGATCTCCAGTGTCTGCTGCTCCCTCCACACTCCCGGGTTCCTGAAAGCTTCTGACCACCTCCCAATGCTAACTTTAAAGAGTGGCTCCAAATGGTGGCCCGCCTGAGCCCCCTAGCGGCGGCTGTGCCACTGCGCTCTTTCAAAGACCTTCATTCAAAACCCTCTGGATGGTATTAGCAAGGCCAGCCGGGGATGTCCAGCAGTTTGCACCCCTCATTGCCCCTCAACAACCTTCTGAAAGGTTGACCACCTAAGGCCAATGTGGCTTTCCCTGAGTTGGAACTGGTGCACTGACGCCCAGCTTGAAGTTCTCAAAGTTGCACCCTCCCACATGTGTGGCTCCCAGGCATCCTGCAGTCATAGCAAAGACCCAGACTCTCTCACTTCATGCTTTGAATATCACTGGTATCCCCAGAGGTGACATAACAATGTGGGAAAGCAGTGGCTTCAGAGTTGGAACTACTTACATTCGAGTTCTGACTGGACCACTCACTAGCTGAGTATACTTAGGCCAGTTACTTCATCACTCTGGGCCTCTATTTTCTCAGCTGTGAAATAGGGATGATAGTGCTAACCTCACAGGGTAACTAATTATTAAGAGAGAATATATAGATATATATGTATGTAAAAGCAATATAGCTGTACACTAGAATATAGATATATCTCTATACTAATATATGTGTGATGTGTAGAACTATATATTATATATAGTTTACATTTTATATATAATTGATATTATGTAATATATGTAAAATATATATGTAATATATAATGGCAGAGTAATACTATGTAATATATGATGTCTATTGAGAGAGAAGCCACTTGGCCCTTGGAAAACACACAATCAATGTTAGTGATTGCTATAATTGCCCAGGAGAGCACCAAAGTAAATTTCTAATAGTGACCTGGGAATACACCAAAAGCTTGAAAATTTTTTTGCAATTTTTGTTTTTAGATCTTGAACAGTGTAGTAGTCACCCTATGACTTTACAAGTGGACGTAGGTCTGGGATACAGGATGTCTGGGGCACACAACTTTCCCCAGCTCTCACAAGTGAAGTCTGCTGGGGGAATTTTAAGTTTAAGAGCAGCCCTGAAAAGAAAGAAAAATCACAAAAAAGCAGCTGCGAGGATGTGGGTGACAGGAGAGGAGCCTCAGCACTTATTTTGCCTCACTGACCCAAGTCTGCTTGGGGAGGGGCTGTGCAGGTGCATGGACCTCGGGCTTCTTTATTATGAGCCGGCAGACCTTGGCACATTCCCTCCTGCCCCTCGCCCTGAGGCGTTGCCCAGATGGAGTTCCATCTAGCCTCTGAGTCAACAAAGGCAGTACAGGTGGCTCCTTGCCAATCAGGGGTAAGATACTGGTGTTTATGCCCTGCTCTTAAAGTCTTCCTTCTGGTTTTGACGGGGAGTCGCACCATCATGCATCTATTCTTCTAACCCATCCCACAGGAATCAATTAGTATTTTTGTCTGAAGAAATTAATACTTGAAAGAACTCAAACTAAAGGATACTACTTCTGAAATCTTTGGAATACTAAAGCAGTTAATTTAATTCATTGGAAAAAGTATTGTGTATGTACCAAACTAGGAAAAGGTGGAGATATTGCAATCCTCAAGAAGATTACAAGTCAGTGAGGGGGAAAAATACATTTACTGACTATGCTCATCAATCGAGTAAAGTAAGTGTACATTTAGAAAAGCAAAATTGTACCATGGAAACATTAAGAAAGAAAAAGTTCATTTAAATTGCATCTTAATGAACTTGGTATGTGCCAAGTTCTGAAAACAAGTCAGATTTTATCTTCACCCATGAGGAATTTCTAATCTCTGGAAAGATAGATGGTTAATAAATTATAGTCCAATGCGATTATAGTAAAGAAGTGTTCGGAGACTACAAGAGGCAGGGCCAGGGGGATTGACAGTACCTGTGGACATCAGAGACAGCGTCCTGGAGGAAGTGGCCTCAAGAGTAGGAGGAAAATTGCCTGACCAGCCCCTAACCTTTGTGCACCAACTCAAACCCAAATGATGGTGTCAAGATCCTAATGCTGCTGGCCAGGTTGTCCACGGAAAGTCTCAGTTCTTCAGGGTTTAACTTTGTTGAGGTCTTTCCTTACTCAATATCCTTGATAATTAGCTTTGGTTCTCTGAACTGATTTTATCCTCTGTTGGCAAATAAATGCGAAGGCAAATATTATTCCTTCTTATTTTCCCTCTGTCTTCAGAAGAAATCCCTGATGCTTACTTTTTACAAATTGAATCCACAAAATTTATGCAGATGCCATTGTTTCCTGGACTGCTGCAAGACGATCATCCTTTGAACACACTTATCTAATGAAGGAGAAAGTGTACATGGACAGCACCAGCACCCCATTCTTGTCTTGCCCAAACGAGTAGATTAAAATGGAATAAATTAGATTTAAATATCATTTGTCACATGGCAGTGGAAGTTGCCGGAGTGTGACAGCTATACTGAGGAATACTCTGATTCAGCAGAGGAGAAAAAGGCAGAAATTGTTCTCTTTATTAGGGCTTTCTTTATGAAAGCTGATGTTGAATCTGGAGGTGGTACTTTAAAAGTTTGTTTATAAGTAGAGACAGCTTCCTGCATTGCAGTTACTCAGTGCTGTGCAGCGTGAAAAGTAAAGCTCTAGTACTCCATTATCTTATCTTGACGATTTTCACTTTTGCATCAACAATCACCCAGTATTGCTGATCAATTTCCATGCAAAAGGCTTCACTTTTAAAAGTCCATATTGATATTTCTTTTCTTAACTTGACATAGAAAGTGAAGAAATGTTAGACACTGACAAGCGTGTAAATACGAGCAGAACTGATTTGTCTTGAGTTCTGTTTTGTCGTGGTTCTGTTTTCAATGTGCTGAATATTTCTTTTTATTATTACCTTCCCAGTTTGAACATTAATCCTTTTCACTTCTAAATGAATCATGATATATATTTTAATTACATACGTATTACATGTTTATTACCAAATATCATTTCTTACAAAAAACAAAAGGGGGAAAGAAATCAGACTCAATGGAGAAATGGCTTATTCCAGGGCAAGGACAGCGAAGGTCCAAGAGGAGCCTGGGACACTATGCTGACCCAAAGAGTACGGAAGTTCTCAAATAATGATGTGAATACACCAAAATGATACTGAAACCAGTATGAAAGGGCTCCCACTGGCCAAATCTGGCAATCTGAGCAGGAGCATGATGATACTACTGCATAAAATAGGAGTCGGTGAGTCTATGCTGATATAAGTAAACGAAAAAATAAACGGAGAGAGGAGAATCCTTTTCTTACTTCATCTGTAGAATTCAACTAATAAATGTGATAGGGAGCATCACTCCAACAATTCAGCCAGGAAATGTCAAGTGAGGCTAAAACTTGCGGGTGAAGGTTAAAGAGAAATGCAATATTCCATATTCTCAAAATACCTCCCCACAATGACAGTAACTTTCTAGCGGAGAAACTTGGCAGATACCTTCTTAATCAAGTGATCAAAGATAGCTTCACCAGGAATGGACAAATTGAATCACCTATCCTGAGAAAAGATGCATGAGAAGAACACACTCTCATTTCTGTGACATTCCTACAAAAATGGTATAACTTGAATCTAATCATCAGATCCAAGCTGAGGGACATTCTATAAGGTAACTGACCTGTAATCTATAAAAGTGTCAAGGTCATGAAAGTCAAGAAAAGATACAACACTTCCAGCCAAAAGTGGGCTAACGAGCTAAGACAACTAAATTCAGCGTGTAGAAGCGGATTGGACCTTTGTCCAAGGAGGAGATTATTACAACAATTGATGGAACTTGAACAGAGACTGTAGATTAGATTGTGGTACAATATTAATGTCAATTTCCTGATTGTGATGTTTGTGTTGGGGTTATGTAGGAGAAGGGCCTTATTTGTGGGGAATCTGCACACAGTATTGCGATTGACGGGCATCCTGCTGCAAGTTACTCCCAAATTGTTCAGAAAGAAAGCTCTTTGTATTAGTCCAGCATCATTTCTGCTTGCAGAAGATTATTTCAAAATAAAAACAGACAGATGATAAGACTCAGAATAATATAAAAAGTAAGCTGGCAGAACTGATGAGGGAATTAAGGAGAAAAAACAAATTTGAAAACCAATCTGACAAAGAATATAGAATTGATGCTGTTGAAAATTAAGTCAATAATGTTAATACTTAAAAAAAACCACACATAAAGCAGTGAAAATCAAATAGATGAAATAAATGCAAAAAAATCCTACATGGAGGACAAACAATAGAGACCCAAGATGTTCAAAATTGTTTCTGAAGAAGAAAATAAAACTAAGGTAATAAAGTGATATTCAGAGTTATAATATGAGAACATTTTGTGGGAATAAAAGAGAATCTGTAGACAAAAAAGATAGTGCATATTACCTGTAAAATTAATAAAGAATTCATTGTTTAATGCAAGGAGAAGGAAGGATCCTTAAGCACATTGACATAAGCACAAATCGCCAGCTATTCAACGAAAATCTCAGCCTCAGGTATCCCAACAGGACTGGATTCCACAAGAGAATGAAAATATGCTTACACTGTGGTAATTTAAAGGAAAATGGTTTGCAAGTACTCTATGTCAATTTTATAAGTTGCCATTAATTTGTAAACGAAAAGTAAGGCATCACCATATTTTGAAGAACTGAGAGTCTATAGCTTCCATTTCGTAGGGAATGTGTATTTGAAGACTGCGACAGGGTCTGTTTCTTTTTGCCTCAATGTAGAATTCTCCCTTCTTCTTAGTCACGGGATCCCTAATTTTAAGCAGGCACATAGCTGTTCAGATTAAAAACTTGGCCTCTATGCAGCTGTGACCATGTTGACCACGTTTTGGCCAAAGGAATGCAAGAAGTGGGGAGGTGCTCTTGGGGGCAGGGGGCGTGTCCTTTCTCTCTCTCTCCTTCTTCTCAAGAGGCCAGGGTGCCAGCAGCCTGGAGCTCTAAGAACATCACAAAGCCACAGTCTCAGCCCTGGCCTGACTACTTCCAGACTTCTTTTGGAATAAGGAAGTAAATTCCTATCTTGATTAAGCCTCTGTTATTTTCTTATTTCAAACATTTGCAACGAATCTAATCCTAAATGATACCAATGGACACTAAAGCCAAACAAAAGATTAAATCACAAAGGAAGAAATCACTTGTGAAAGAAATTGCAGTGAACATTACATTCAATTAAACCTAGAATAAGTCAAAACAGTTGGGGCAAATAGAGTTGAAATGCCATTATATGCTGTTATAACCCTTGAAAGAAAAGATAAATAATGTATAAATAATTTGGTGATTGTGGATTGGGATAAAATCCAGACTGTGTCAGCAAATGGATGTAGCAAATAGACAAATGAGGGTTAGAAAGAAGAGGAGGATAAGCAAAATGTGTTGATTTGTTCCTCCGTCATGGGAGAAATCAATGTATTCAGTTTAACTTATGAAATTGATGAATGAAGAAATATGGGTTTAGGAGTATTACTTAAAACGTTGGTGTCAGTTAGGATTAGGTTTGGCTGACAGAAAAGGAAAATCAAAATCACAGCGGCTTAACAAATTTAGAGGTTTATTTTTCTTTCCGATAAAATGAAGCAAAAGATAGGCAGTCCAGGGCTGGTATGGTAACTCAAATTTAGCATAAGAAATCTCGTCATATTCTGACTTTCTGCTCTTCCATCTTTGACATGTGGTATCCATTTCAGATTACCTCATGTTCATAAGATGGCCATTGGAGCTCCAGCCATCATATCTTCTTCAGACAGAAAAAAGGGACGGAAAAGGGAAGAAATGCTCATCTAAATTGTCTTATATCCCATTTCACACACATAAATTAAAGAGAAGATGGAATGTACAGTCTTTAAGCCAAGCATACTTTTGCCCCTCATAAAAAGAAGGTTCTGTTTGTAAGGAGGAAGATGAAGATGGATCTTGAGTAGACAACTAGCAGTCTCTGCATTAGAAGTATAACAACCTGTGTAATTCACCCCATTAATAAAAGAGATAAATAAAACTCAGAAGACTATTTAGCAATAGATTATTTCTAGTTGTTCCTCAATGTTAACAAAAAAAAAAATGGATTTCTGGGTATTTTGAGCTGAGTTGTGTCCCACAAAAATTCATACGCAGAAGTCATAATCCCCAGTACCTCAGAACACAACCTGATTTGGAAATAGGGTCATTGGAGATGTAGCAGTTAAGATGAGGTTGTGCTGGAGTAGTGTGGGCCCCTACTGCAATATGACTGGTGTCCCTTAAAAATGGGAAATTGGGACTCACACATGCACACAGAGAGAACGCCACCTGAAGGTGAAGGCTGAGATGCCGCCATACTTCTACAAGGCAAGGAAGGCCAGAGACTTCCAGCAAACAACCAGAAGCCAGGGAAGAAGAATGGAACACATTCTTCCTCAAGGCTCAGGAGGAAGAAACCCAGCTGACACCCTGATCCCGGACTTCCGGCCTCGGGCCTCTGAGACAATAGATTTCTGTGGTTCAGGCCGCCCAGCTTCGGTGCTCTGCGATGGCCGCCCCAGCAGACTCATACGCTGGGGATAATTGTTTGCTCTTTCACAAATTCCTGCATGGCTTCATTATTTTTAAAAGACTATTTATATCTTTTATAAACAGAATAAACAACAAAGATTTTCTATAAATAAGATGAATGAGGCAATCTCTAGTTTTTGTCTTCTTCTCTAAGTTTACATTTCATAGGAATGATTGGCCTAAAAATGTTGAACAAAATTTAACAGTAAAGCTGTCTGGACCTGAAACTTTTTAGAGAGGCATTTTTTTTTTTTTTTAGTACCTTTTGCAGTTTTGTCCCAGGGCTCTTGGTCAATTCTTGTTTTTAAGTTGTAGCAAATTATGATCATTTATACTTAAAAATGGTAGTGATGACAACAGCCTAGCTTTTTGGGGTTTTTTTCAGTGAGTAAGACCAGCCCTGAGCTAACATCCTCTGCCAATCCTCCTCTTTTTGCTGAGGAAGATTGGCCCTGAGCTAACATCTGTGCCCATCTTCCTCTACTTTATATATGGGACACCTGCCACAGCATGGTGTGATAAGCAATGTGTAGGTCTGTGCCCAGGATCTGAACTGGCCAACCCTGGGCCACCGAAGCAGAGCAAGCAAATTTAACTGCTTTGCCATGGGGCGGGCCCCAGCCTAGTTTTTTTGATCTTCCCAAATCTGCACATAAAAGCAGACAGAGCAAGCCAGCCTGGATGGCCTAGTGGTTAAAGTTCAGCACACTCCACTTCAGTGGCCCGGCTTCGCTGCCCTGTTGTGGAACCTCACCATTCATCTGTCAGTAGCTGTGCTGTGGTGGTGGCTCACATAGAACTAGAAAGACTTATAACTAGAATATACAACTATGTGCTGGGGCTTTGGGGAGGAAAAAAAAAGGAAGATTGGCAACAGATGCTAGCTCAGGGTGAATCTTTCCCAGAAAAAAAAAAAAAAAACTATCACATGAAGTTTAAGACTGAAAAAAAAAACCAGACAGAGAGATTAATTATCAAAGCCAAAACCCTATGGTCAACCTTTACAACAAAACTAGGTGATACAGGGTCCCCACAAAAGCTAAAATACAGGTGGGTTGAGGCAAATCATCTCTAGCCATGAGACATGCATATCATCAGCATTTATGCAGAGAGGAAGTAGGAGGGAAAAGGCCTGAGAGAGGAAACCCTAAAAACTGTCAGTAGGTATTTGTGGTAAAGCAGGCATTCCAGCTTGAAAGCGGCAGATGGAGCCAGGAAGGGTTCGGCCGCAGCGTGATGGGTGAGCACAGAGCCACAGGATGGCCTGAAAAGGCTGGACCAGGGTAACCCTGGTGAACTCTCAAAGCTGACAGGGCCCCACTACTGGGGAGAAACCGCTGGAAATGGGATCAGAATTGAGGAGGATGGGAAACCAGAGATAAAGGAAAGGAGAGAGTAAAGTAAAAGTGAGGGAGAGAGAAAACAGGGAATCTCAGAAGGCACACTGCCATATTCTTTTAACACTACGGGGGGAAAAACAGAGGGGGGGGCCTTAAACTTATAAAGGCTATCTGCATGAAGCTCTTTCCTAAAAGTTAAGAAAAGCGATTTTCACACACAAAAAAAAACTGAGAATAGAAAAGTAACAAACAGAAATGCCATTTCCCAGTTAAAACGAAACAAAACGCAGGCTTCTTAAAGACATGGCTGACACCAGGTCTGGTGCAAGAAATGGACGAAAGGAGCCTGGTATATGAACCAGAATCATATCAAAAAGACCCAGGAGATACATGGAAGGGGCTCCCATTGGCCAAAGTAGGGACGAATTGGGAATAGGGAAAACTGCCATGGATTAAAACCCACATCATTAACTTTTTCTCAGTGCTGTCAAAGTAAGATCTCATGTGACTTCAGATTTTGTTCCTTTCACTCGGTGTACAATTTTTTATTCCATATACATTTATTCCATGTCAACTGTTCTCTGGGTATTGTATTACAGAGTGCCTGCCCTCAAAGAACTTACAGTTTAGTGGAGGAGACAGATGAACACACGGACGGTGTTGACAGAGTGTGAGCCCTGAGGAAGGCCAGGGTCATGGGCAAGAGCGCTGAGGGGCTCCCAACCTAGACTGGGGGTGGGGTAGGGAGAACGTGACATCAGAAAATGGCTTTAGAAGGTCAAATAAAAATTATACAAGTGGTCGAAAGTGGTAGGAGGAATTGGGAAGAGGAAAGCCCTGGTTGAGGACCAGATGGTGAGCAGCCAGTTAGAAAAAATCACCTCAGGGTGAAGAGATGATAAATGTCCTTCCTAGGCATGGATGCAGCCCCCACGGGACATCAGTAGATGATGCATATGCACATAGAAAAAGGCACCCTTTCATCCTGGGTATAAGGCTTGGTGAGCAGAGAGTGGGCCCAACCTAAATCTCCATTCATTCTATCCATGGGCACTTGACGCAGCGCATAATGCTCACCAGCCTACACAGTAGCTGCACAGAGTGAATGCAGCTTCCTATGTGTATAAAAATCCAGTGGGGATGGAGAGCATGGCGTGAAGTTCGTTCCCAGAACTGCCAGGTTCCACCTGTGCTGGGAGAGGATGGGGAGAGGTGAGCAGGGAGCAGATCATGAAGGACCGTAAGTCACGCTACAGAGTGTGACTTTAATCCTACAGCCCAGAAGTTCTCAAAGTATAGTTGGCCTGCCTCGGAGGGCTTCCAGAGACTCCTTCAGGGGGTCTGTCAGTCAAAACTGTGTTCATAATAATGCTCAGGCATTATTTGCCTTTTTCACTGGGTTAACGTTTCCACTGATGGTGCAAAAGCACTGGTGAGTGTAATTACTGGAGCCTTACCATGAATGGAGGCAGTGGCAACAGCTGTACTAGTTGGTTATCAGATTCCTTAGCTCCATACACCCACCAGAAAAAAAAAAAAACGCAGTTTCACTTAAGAAGATCCTTGATGAAACAGGTTTTTATGTACATATACAATAATATATACAGTAATATACATCATTTATATTAATCTGGTTAAATCTAAACTCTTGAGTACACATCTTTTTAACACTCAGTGTGACAAAACCGGAAGCACATGTAGAGTACTTTTGCTGTATGATGACCGTTTCAAGGAAACACTTGTTTTCCTGTGCAATTGTTTGAGCTCTGAGATCACCTTGCTGCTTTCTCAGGGAACATCACTTTTTCTTGAAAGAATGACTGACAAACCACGGCAATTCAGACTTGGGTATTTAAAAGACATACTCTCAATGAAGAGGAAAACAATGATAAAATTTGAATTTTAAGTGAAAATTAGAATACTGGAAAACTTGTATCCACCACCAGGAAGTTGACGGCTTTACAATACTTTTACAGAATGTACCGCTAAGGTGGGTGATGACATTAACAAATGTGCTTTTTGTGGAGGCTGGCCCCATAGCCTAGTGGTTAAGTTTGGCACACTCCAGCTCCTTGGCCTGGGGTTCAAGGGTTCAGATCCTAGGCATGACCTAGACCACTCGTCAGCATCCGTGTTGTAGTGGTGACCCAAATACAAAACAGACGAAGATTGGCACAAATGTTAGCTCAGGGCTAATATTCCTCAACAACAACAACAACAAAAATGTGCTTTTTGAAACTGTATTATGAAATGTGTCAACATTTGTCAGACCTGTATTAAGACAGCAAAGCCATATTTATTTTCTAAATGGTCAATGCTTGAAGTTATAAAATCACGTTTGGGAAAAAGATCCAGTCAAAGCGCAATAGGACCAATGAGCTTTAATGTAACAGAGGATGAAAACTTTACTGCTATGGTTTCAGATTCCACATTGCAACTAACCTTTCAGCAGCTAGCACTTGCTGAGTCTTGGTGTAGTATCAGAGAAGAATATCCCTAACTATTCGAAAAGACTATTAAAATATCCCTCCATCTTCCAACTATATATTTGTGTGAGGTCCAATTTCCTTCATATCCTTCAACCAAAACATGCTGTAAAAGATTAAATGCCAAAGCAATATAAGAAGCCAGCTGCCTTCTATTATGCCAGACCTTAAAGAGATTTGCAAAAATGTTAAAAAAGTCACTCTTCTCACTAAATTTTTGTTGTTTTGGGAAATATACTTATCTTTTATAAAAATGTAATGTTTATGTTAACATGTAATAGGTTTGTCATTTGTCATTATTAAGTGAATTAAAACTAAACATTTTCAAAATTTCTGTTTTAATTTAAAATGTGGAAAATATCGTTATACCTAAAGAAAGGGATCCTAAGATTAAAAAGTTTGAGTCTTCACTAGACACAGACACACCCAAGAGTGAGAAAAATAAAATGAAAAATAAAAGCTCTTTAGAGACCTCAATAATTTTTAAGAATGTCCAGATAAAGGATGATTATTGGAAACAAAAAATACCAGCTATCTGAATATGTTGCCTATGAGTGTTTTACAAGTGTACTGCCGAGTTGAAACAAAGAGAGTTGAACATCCTCAATGAGCATTATACAATTGCCCTTGACTTCCAAAACTGATATGATTCCTACTACAGATTCATGTGATCAATGATATCAATCCTGAATACAGATTACTGTATGACTTTCTATCTTTCGTCTTTTTCTCAGCTCTTTCTCATTCAGTGCCATTTCCCACAAAGCAGCATTTTTTATTGCTCTATCAGATGCAATAAAGAAATCAGCAATGTTGACATGCTAGATGGCTGGCTCTGTTCCTTCGTGAGTCTGAGACTTGATGTTGAGTGTCAATCAAATGCTGTGCTGTTGGCTTGAATTTGAATCCCAGAAAAATCATGAACGACTATGTTTTGTGTTTTATGTTTTATGGGACTTATGGTCCTTTGCAGGGATGCCAAACCACAAATGTAGTATCTGCAAATGTAATACCTGCACAATTGAAAGAGGAGTAACGCCTCATTGAGTAGAGTAGGCCTTCAACAAGTAGAACATTTCTTCAGCAGAAAAAGGAAAAAGCAAATGACCCTAAAATACCAGCAAAAATTTGAAAAATCTTTGCCTGGACCTCATTAAACACAAACCTTATAGTTTGTGTTGGATTGTATTTAAATTATTAAATTGGTGGCATTTAAAACAATGTGGTATTATTGCTTCAAGACTGTAATTCACTTGAAGATATATGCAAGGATACTTGTAAACGTTTCTTTCACTTTTCTTTTTTTTTTTAAGCAGGAAATAAAAAATCTTTTAAAAGTTATTTTTGATATCTTTTAATTGTGGGGAATAACCAGTTTAAACAATTAAAATATCCTTCTTGCCTCTTTTTTCCTTCTTCCCCAAAGAAAACCTAGATGCATGAGCTAATATATTAGGAAAAAATGGATAATTTTGATATTGATTTTCAGTGCCTATAAAGACGCTGCAGTTTTTAAAGCGTGTTTATTTAGTCTGTATTTTATGGCAGCGTTTCTCTCGTTGGCTGTCTAAAACACAATACTGCTGCACCCTTGGACTTATTTATTTATTTAACAATGCCTTCTCTAATGGGAAAAGTTTTAAATAGAAATGTTAGAATTCAAAGAGCGATTGCAGAGCATCTAGTTTGATTCCTGAGGCTTGGAGGTGCTGGCTTTCACAGGGGTGCAAACAGGCTGGTGGCAGAGTGGGAAATAAGGTTTAGCTATACTGGAGCCTTCTCTTGCAAACTCTTCTCAGAGCTGTCTAGGAAATAATGCAAATAGATTCTACAGAGCCATCCATTATTCTGAGCTATTGCTCTTTACTTTCGCAGATAAATATTTGTTTTCCATTCTGACAATGCAACTCAGCCTCTTTTGGTGGGAAGGGAAAAATACTACTTCTTTTCAACATAGGAGCGCTACCTTCAAGTACGGCTTTATTACTATGTTCTATTTGTCTTGGCTCTCCCTCTTTTTTAATTGATAAACTCTACATTTAAGAGTAGTTTTACGTTCACAACAAAAATGTGTGGAAAGTCCAGAGAGTATCCATAGACCCCCTGCTCTCCCACATGCACAGCCTGCCCCACTATCAACCTCCCCACCAGATAGTACATTTGTTACAACTGATGAACCTACACTGGGACACCATCATCACCCAGAGTCTGTCGTCCACCTTAGGGCTCGCTCTTGGTGTTGTACATTCTATGAGTTTGGACAAACATACAATGACACGTATCTGCCATTATAGTATCATACAGAGCAGTTTTACTGCCCTAAAAATCCGTGGTGCTCCACTTATTATCCCTCATCCCACCCCCCAACTCCTGGCAACCACTGATCTTTTACTATCTCCATAGTTTTGCCTTTCTAGAATGTCATACAGTTGGAAACACACAGTATGCAGTCTTTTCAGATTGGCTGCTTTCATTTAGTCATATGCATTCAAGGTTCCTTTGTGTCTTTTTGTGGCTTGATAGCTCACTTCTTTTTAGTACCGAATATTATTCCATTGTCTGGATGTTCCACAGCTTTTTATCCATTCACCTGTTGAATCTTGCTTATTTCCTAATTTTGGCAATTTATGAATAAATCTACTGCAAACATTTGTATGCAACGTTTTGTGTAAACATAACTTTTGAACTCATTTGGTTAAATACCAAGGAGCATGACTTCTGGATCACATGGTAACGGTATGTTTACTTTTGTAAGAAATCACCAAACTGTCGTCCAAAGTGGCTGCATCGTTTTGCAGGCCCACCAGTAACAGTTGAGAGTTGCCCTTGCTCCACATCCTGGCCAGAAGTGGATGTTGTCAGTGTTCTGCAGTTTAGCCATTCCAATAGGTGTGTAGTGATATCTCATTTTAATTTGCATTTCCCTGATGACACATGATGTGGAACATCTTTTCATAAACTTATTTGCCATCTGTATATCTTCTTTTCTGAGGTATCTGTCCCATTATGAGTCATTGTCCCATTTTTTAAATCTGGTTGTTCATTGTCTTATTGTTGAGTCTTGAGTTCTTTTTATTTTGGATAACAGTGCCTTATCAGATGGATCTTTTGCAAATGTTTTCTCCAATTCTGTGATTTGTCTTCTCACTTTCTTGACATTGTCTTTTGCAGAAAAGAAGTTTTTAATTTTAATGAAGCCCAGATTATCAATCCTTTCTTTCATGGTTTGTGACTTTGGTGTTGTATCTAAAAAGTCATATTGGCTCTCGTTTTGGGGATATCAATAATCCATAGATTAGATTATCTTTCTGGTTGTCCATGTCATAATTTTTCATTTTCTTAACCTCAGTTTTGTTTATTTGCTTTTGGGGGGAAAATCTCAAAGCTTCAAAGTCCTCAGGATGAGGTCCTTTTCCTGGTTATTTTTTCTTTTGGACCTTTGGTGTACACAGTGGAATTAATCATAATCCTTGACTGATAACACACTCTCATCATTAGTCTATGTAGGACCCACTTCTATGTACGTTTGGGTGTTTGCATGGTTTCATATATGTATGTAATTGATCAGTTATTTTTAATAATATGTCAATCATTTATAAATCCACTACTCAAAATAAAATCTAGGACATTGGTAAAAGCCTTCATCTTGCCATTTATTTCCCAAAACCATTCCATCTCCCATGACTTCTCTCAGCTGAAGTAATCTTGAATCCCGTTTTTATCATTATCCTCTATTTTTATCATTCTCTTCTCTCCTTTTCATACATTTTATTGCATTTATATGTACTCTGTCGTTATCTTTTATGATCTTTTCAACCCTCCATAATCATCTTCAAGTAGGAAAGGCAACATGTGCTGAGAGTCCCTGATTCTAAAGCATCATAAAACACAGACATCTGTAACAGTGCTCATTGAGAAAGGATCATTATATGTCAACTATTGAACTGACTTGGTATTACTGAGACTCAGCCTGTGGATATGCATGTGCGCGCATACACACACACACACACCAGTATCAGGTTCACTAGGGCAGAAATAGGAAATGCTACTCTTACAAATTATTAAGGAATTTTACACAAGGCCCCCAGCTGGGAAGGCTCTAACTATGTTAGAATTTAACTCCAGTATCATACAAGTCTGTAAGAATATGCATTTTTTTCCCAATAACCTAGTAAAGCCTTAATACCTGATCATGAATGAAGAAATGTTAAGAAAAGGAGCCATCCATTTGTGAGGGCCCTATATCTTGAATATTTCAGGGCAGGTATATTTGTGTAATTTTAGCATTTTTGGATAGAGATAAGCCTTAAACTCAATGTGACTTATTTGTTGTATCTTTGTGACTAATCATACTAAAAAACTAACAAATCAGGAAAAAGTGTTTGTTAGTCAGTGGTTTCAGCTGTGGTTCAGAGGCAACTATCACACTGTTCAGACCTTTAGATCTTCTTAGCACCTTATACATGGCAGGCCCTGGATGAGGATTCAGGGTTTGATTGGCTGATGGTGCTGGAAAGCTTTCACGCAGCTTCAGAGCATTCTAGTTATTCCATTTGGCTTGGTTCAATCTCACTGAATTATTATTGTTTACGTTTCTGCAATCCTGTGCAAAGGAAACATTAATGTGCATTTTATCTGTCAGGAATTTCGGGGGAGGCCTCCCTGGAAAGCCTGTCTCCTGAGCCTGGGAACATGGGCTGCTCCCCTCCTGGTGCACAATGACCGTCCATAAATATGGTTATAATTTCTTCTCCTTAGGCTCGTTTTTACTGCCTTCATATTTCACGACATAGTGAAGGTTTGGATGGTCACCACCTAACCAAAAGGAACTAGTTTCTGGAGCCAGGCCAGTTTCCCTAGCAATGAAAAAGCGTGACTCTCACAAGATGAAGGTCCGTTGTGCACACACATTAGTGCTGAGATACAGAACAGGAAGCAAAACCCCAAGTCGCTCTTCACCAAAGAACACAAATTTCTTGCTCTAATGGTACCTGCAGCCTTCACCATCGAAACCATCTTGAGTAGATTAAGTGGCCACATTTAAAATAATGGCTTCAAATTTCTTTTTAAAGTGCTGATTCCTTACAGAAGAGTTGCTCTGTTGAGACTTTATATCACTCACTCCTCTTCAGTATTTTTCCATTTAGCTCATCCATATTGTTGCCTTATACTTCGCACCCCACAATGCTACCATTAATAGGAAGACATTTCTGCACTTTGTTTATTTCAGAAACCAGCTGGCTGACTATCCACTGCAGCAGAGTGGATAACTGCTAGTGCAGTACTACCGAAGGCACGCCCAAAAATCCCTCATCCACACTCTTTTGCCTATTCGGGAAGCAGAAATTTTTATCATTGGCATTTGGAGATGGCTTTGAATATCAAAGTCTACTTTTAAAACTGCCCATAACCTCAGGAAGCATTGCATGATAAAGTCACACCAAAGTACTGGCCATGTACCCCACACATGATTTTCTCATTCACTCTGTCTGCCTTTCTAGACCACCTCCTCTGTTCTGACAGCAAATCCCCTTGCACCTTTCCAGTGCCAGCTCTGCAAAGCCTCTACCAACTCCCCCTAGCTGAATCCATCACTATCCTCCTTTTCGCACTAACACATAGGACTGTTACGGCCTCTAGAGTATCACATTAAGTCATAATGAGACAGGATAGGATAACAGGTCCTACGTACATCGCTCCTACTTGTTGACTTCCTCAAGGTCACAACTTTGAGCGCCTAACTCCCCTGTTGGCATCTCGACACTCTGAAGCTATCTTGCTGCCTCTCATGGTCAGCCGTCGAGCATGAGATGCCCACCACTTCAAATGTCCTCCGTCCACTTCTCCATCTGGAAATACATGGCTTGGCCTTTACAGTTGAGATAAAGTGTTACCTCCTTTTAGATTCTTTCCCCTCCATCTCCCACTCCTCTCTCCTGAGGTTGATTTAAATTCTAGTGATCATGGAATCCCCTCCCATAACTCCCCATAACTGATAGCGATGACTTTCATTTCTGTTTCTCCCACTAGACTGTGAGCCTGCCTAGGGAAACCTCAATAAATGTTTATTCAGTGACAAACAAATGTCCTAATGACTTTGGCATCAGAGAGAAGACATTTCAAATCTTCTGCAAGTTATGTAACCTATGTGAGATTCCGTTTCCTCACCCATCAAAAAATGGCCAAGCAATACCCACTCTTGTGGGTTTTTGTGAAAAACAAAATTAATTTATGCATCAACTCTGTTGGACATGGTGGCCAATTCATATTTGTGAGTTTTCTTCCTGCCTCAAAAACATATTTGATCAATGAAGCTGGTGTTCAGACATGACTGGAGATAAACTGGCAGCCATTAGAGAACAAAGCCATGTGTCACTGTTTGAGGACAGGCCATGGGCTGAGGGCTATGGGCTCTCCTGGTAGATAAAATGAGTGCAAAAACGCAGAAAAGGGGGGTAATTAAATCCTTCACAGCAGTATAGCAGTTCTGTTAGAGCTGCTCTTCTCCGGGGATAGTCTTCCCGCCTCTCTGTAAACAAGCATCACCAGTATTGCAGCTTACGTTGTTTTTATTGTCCTGAGTGATGTATAAGTGATGTAATGAATGCTTCATGGTGCTTTGGCAAAAAGGTGATTTTTGTCTTTATTTCATTGAAAGTGCTTGGCTATGTACATGCAGTTCCTGGCACCAGTGTGCCTAAATATGATGACAATGTTTTATGCCTAGAAAGCTTCAACTGGAAAATGCAAACCCAACAATCCAGCGATGTATTTATTTCTAGTAATTTCTCTCATGACACCCAGCAGTGAAGAGTAGCGTTATCAGGTGGTAATTATGTGGTGACGGCCTTTTGATTGGCCTCTGGGACTCTAACCTGAGCAAGTGAGTGGATAGAGCGTGAGAGTGACTATGAACTGTCCTAGAAAAAAATATAATTAAACAAGCAAAATTCTTAAAGTGGCTGCATTTGAAAACTTCAACAATTTTCTTAAAAATCCATTGGTGATGGAGAAGGAAAGAAGGGCTCTCATTCCAGTTGAAGGACATTGATGAACTACACAAACATCAATTCCCCTGGGAGGGGGACCAAAGTTTTTTAAACTTTGTTTAGTTTCCAAAACACTCTACTTTGAGGCAGCATCAAATAAGACCTATTAAAGTTATATTTGCCATACAGACTCTCTTTTCTCACTCCCACCACCATTTTGTTCAGCCACCTCCACCTCAGGTCTGCACTCCAGGATCCTTCCTGGATACCGAAGACTGATTTGGATCCTGAAGACTGTGCTCTGCTAATGTCCTACGCATCCTTCAAACAAAGCATCTCCCTCCTGAGTTTACTTGTCTGTCCCCCTCTTGATGCCTCATATGTGGTATAGTGTCGATAAACATTTGTTGGATAAGTAAGTTAAAGACTCGAGTTACAGGGCATGAAGGAAAAGGACACTGATTTTGATTGGAGAGACTGAGGAAAACTTCATAAAGGGTGTAACAATTAAATGGGACAGCGCTGCTTGAAACCTGAAAAGCTCCTAAATTCTCCCAGGATAAGGCTCAAAGAGACCTTCATGACTGGGTCTCAGGTTCCCTCCTACTCTCTGCCAGAGTCATTGACCAACTCACTCACCATCCTTCTAGGATTCCTCCCTTTATCACTTTATCTTGTTTCCTGTTGTCTGCAAACTCATTCTCTCTGCTGGAAACCTCCCCCAACCTCCCTCCCCCAAAGCCTCAGACACTGAATCTCTGACAGCTCTACATCGTCACTAGAGGCTGGGGACACCTTTTACTTGTGGCCAGTTTGAAACAGGACTTGAAGCTAAAGGTGTAACAGAAGATTCAGCAGTAGACTCTTTCTGTACTTTACTTTTCAGTTCTCACACTCCCTGCCTTCTCCTGAACCAACAGGAGGCTACAGGCCTGCTCGGGTTGATGCCCACTTCCCAGCCACGTACTCAGAAGATGGATTTTTGGGTTGTTTGTTTTGTTTTCATTTTGTTGGTGACTTTCTCCTCTTGGAACACAGCATGCTTCAGTCTGCCTGGTTCATTCTCTCTCCTTCAAAGTCATTCCAACTACTCAACCGTTCATACCACTCAAATTGTAACACGTTAGTTTCTGAAAACTCTCAAAACAGTTTATGTTCCTTTCTTGCATCACCCCATGCTTCTTATTACCAGAAATTTTAACATATGATTTTTCACTTATACATCATAATGGGGTTAAAAATATTAGCTCAAAACAATTCAAAAGTAAGTACAAATGTGGTAAATAAACCACAGACTCAAACAGATTGGCGGAGATAAAAATGCCCAGTCACAACCTTATCGCCACCTGTTGTTGACCGCACATTGTGTTGACATACTTTGCGGCACAGCTTGGTCAGGATTTGGGAATGTTCGCTAGGTTGAAGGGTCATTTCTAGTAGCAAATGCAAGCATGGTTTCTGACATCAAATCCTTTGAATTCAGATCCCAGCATGCCCCTGACTAGCTTCGTGGTCTCTGACAAGTTATCTAATCTCTCTGTGCTGCAATTTCCTCATCTGTAAAATACAGAAAAGCGAGTTGATGCTTACAAAGCATTTAGCATCGTTTTTGGCACAGGGTAAATGCTCAGTAAATGCTCACCATCGCCACTGCTTCTACTTCCACTGCTGCTACTGGGGAAGTTTTGCATTAATTCTCTGTAAGCACCTTAAAGGTAGAAATTTTCCCCTCTTTTGTCAAAACATAACACAGTACTCATCCCCTATTAGGCATTTTGGTGAGTATTTTGAATCAGAGGGTGGACGAATATGTGGATAGGTAAATTAGGATTTACAAAGGTGGAGAGAATGGGAGAAAATTCTATCATTATTAGCAACAATCAAAGAGGCTGTCCAGAGAAACGGCAGAGATGAGGAGACAAAAAAGATTTAGGGAAGATGAAGGCAAGTGTTCAGGGGAAGTTGAGTTCAAAAAGAGACTTCCCAATTAGCTGGCTGTTAGGGTTTGGCCCTAAGGGTGCTTCAACCTGGTGGAGAAGCATGTGCTTCACATTTATATATACTGAAGTATCAGACAGTCAGAGAATCCCATGAGAAGATTCGGCTTAGAACAGGCACAAAGGCAGAGAAGACTGGAAGGAGAAAAATGACTTCACGAGATATATGAGGAAAAGTACCTGGCCCAGGGACAAGCTTAGCTGGGTTGAGTCGAATTGAGGGATAACTAACATTTATTTCCCATACCAAACAAAACTTTGATTTCCAGCATCAAATAAAACTGAGCTCTTTGACTATGACTCTTTGTAGTTTGTAACGTGGTAAATTATTTATATGAGGTAAGATGGCAGGACAAGTGGATTAGGGGGCTCCTACAGACTGAAGAGCTCACGGAGCGGGAGTGGGAACTGGAGGAATACAGATTGTCAGAGATTACTCTAAACAAGGTCTTCACCTACAAAATGCAGGTAATAATAATAATACTTACCTTAATGTAGTGTTGCTATGAGCATTAAATGATTGAAAATATGAAAGTGCACATCATAATCCATCATAGGTATTAACTATTTTATCCTCAAGAGTCGAGTTATTATCATTACTGGTATCGACTGGGGTTTAGGGTTTGACTGTAGAAGTAGGTGGCTGAGGTCGGTGGAGGAAAGATTGTTGAGATAAGGAGACTGAGACATGAAAATGCCAGCAAGATGGAGGGTTGACGTACAGATGCTAAAGTCTCTGAAGGATGGTAGGCGTAAGGATGGAAGGAAACCCTAAACCAGGAGTAACCTTATTAATAAAGGAAGGAAAATGACTGGAGCAGTGGGAGAGAGCACTGGTATAGCCAGACATCACGAATTTCAGAGGATCTGGAAGGTTCACAGGAGGAGGAGGGGAAGGGGTTTCAAAGCTGCAACAGGATGAAGGAGGCTCTGGGACCTGAGGGAACTGAGAATGAGAATGTAAGCCTCCAGTCGTCGGGGCTCTGAGACAGGCCGTGTTCTCAAGAAGACAGGCAGCCGGTCAACAAACTCAAAATTGGGTTGAAGATATACTGGAGTTTGCAAATCAAGATGAGGATTATCTGGGAAGGGAGAGAAAGGGGAGTGATTGGGACAAATTCAGTGAATTCCGAGCATTAGGGGAACAAACCTTGGCCTTCTAGGGGTGACTGAGGTGAGCTGGGCTGGAAGGAATGAGGGGAAAAACCTTCAGAGTCTTAGAGAAAATTGGGCAAATAGTTCAAGCTGTTGTCCTCTTGATAGATGCAGGATTAATCAAGGAAAAGGAAAAAGCCTCAGTTCTTCACTGGGTGACAGGTGGGAAGGTGGGGATGACTATGAAGAACGAACGAGCCCCAGTAAGAGTATTTCTCCCTCAATTTGTTCTTTTTCATCTTATTTTGAAAATCTAAGAGCCAGACAACATCTGGTTCCTTTTCACGGGATTTAAGTCCACTTACTTTTCACTTCTCTAGTCTGTATGGCTTGGTGTCTAGCATTGTCTCTTCTTTCAACCAATAGTTACTGAGCGCCTGCTGGATACCAAATACCCAGCTGGGAATACAAAATGCACCAGAAGTCCCCTGACCTTGCAGCATCTATAATCTAAGAAGGAGAATAGGAATAGAAATGGGAATCAATAATGACAAACAACATGGAAACGCCTGCCTTCTTTCACTTAGCATATTGTTTTCAAGGTTCATCCACGTTGTAGCATGCATCAATACTTCTTTTCTTTCTACGCCAGATAATATCCCATTGCATGGACACATTGCTTTTTATTGATCCATGTACCAGTTGATGGACATTTGGGTAGTTCTCACTGTTTGGCTATGGGGTAATGAAACTGTTCTGGAATTGATTCTGGTGGTGGTTGCATAACTCTGTGAAACTACTAAAAAGCCATTGAATTGTACACTTGAAATGCATGAATTGTGTGGTATGTGAATTATATCTCTATAAAGTTGTTACCAAAAAAGACAGCAATAGAGTTATGCACAGGTGTATTATATATACATGTATCTTTTAATTTTTTGTACATTACGATGTTTTGACATCTTAAGCAATCTGTTCTTGGGCTGGCCCCATGGCACAGTGGTTAAGTCTGGCACACTCCACTTCAGCGGCCCAGTTCACGAGTTCAAATCCCAAACGTGGACCTACACCACTCATCAAGCCATGCTGTGGCAGCAACCCACACACAAAATAGAGGAAGACTGACACAGATGTTAGCTCAGGGCTAATCTTCCTCAAGCAAAAAAAAGGAAGATTGGCAACAGATGTTAGCTCAAAGCAAATCTTCCTCACCAAAAGAAAAAAAAACAAAACCGTCCTGGCTGGGGAGAGACTGGCCCTCCCTGGGCTAGCCAATTCTAAGTGGCCTAGCCCACCTAGGAGCACACCTTTGATATGCAAACTACCCGGCCCAGAGCCAGACCTCCTCTGCCTGGTCCACACAACCCAGAAGGCAACATTCCTAGGGACCACCCTTATTATTCAGAGCCCACTGAAGTTATTCAAACCCCCAATCCTAAACTCTTCCCCCTGCCCCACCTTGCCTCTCCCACAGAAACCCCAATACAGGCTCTAGCTTCCTCTTTCTCATTGTCTTGTCCCTTTTGCCTCCTGACCATCCTGGTGCTTCCCCATGTAGTCCCACATGACCCCTTTTCTGGGACCTGTGAGAATAGTGAACTCTTCCTTCCAAGCCTCATTCCTGTTTCCTCCCAGGGCCACATCCACTCTCCCATCCCTTATCCAGCAGGTACATTCTTAGGACAACAGGCTGTCAAGACAGCACATAGAGGAGGCACCTAATCGGAGTTGGTGGTTTGAGGAGGTGATTCCGTGAAGACCCCTCAGAAGAGATGTCTCAGAACCATGTCTTTAAAATGAGCAGGAGACAAGTGGGTGGGGAAGCACCAGTTAGGGGAGAATGTTCAACACCGACATTCAAAGACATGACACATTGCAAGCAGCAACGTTGATTTGGATATTGCTAGAGGAATATGATGTTGCTACAGCAAGTGGTAAGCCAAAGTAGGTAAGAGTGAGCCACTGAAAGTAAATGACTCCTCAGGCAACTAGTGAAAGAGAAATCTGTGCAGGGTAAGTCTGGAGGTGAGGAGACCAGACAAGAGGCTGTTAAATGACAGCAAAACCTAGGAAACCTGGAGAGCAGGGAAATGAGTGGATTTCATGTCACTGTGGAACCCAGGGACAGAAAGGCATAAATCATGGTAATTAGAAAACCCATCTTCAATGAAAAGGGCACTAAGCTATCCTTCTCCAAATAACACAGTTCAACAAATATGAAGCCACTACTCAAAGTATACAAGTGACACAAGTCGGCAGGTGGAAGGGTCATTTTCAGTATGGCACTGAAACACTTCATATCTTGCATTTTAAAGAATGCCAAAATGCCCTATTGTATTCTGTCTTATTCTCTTCCGAGTCATGGAGTAGGAGGAAGTGGACATCCCATCCCATCGGCTCTGTTTGTGTAAAAGATGTGGTTCCACCCCCAGGCTCGAGGATGCAAATGTGGGGTGAGACTTCCTCATTTGATTACTAACACTCAGGACCTATCCTATTACAGTGGCACGAAGGATGAGTTATAACATGGCATTTCTATATATATTATTACTATTTCTTGGAGAAAGAAGAGAAAAACAAATAGAAAACAATTAATAAAAATAGCAGGGTATTTCACATGTCGCTGTGAACGTGAATGGAAAGAGATAAGACTTTGTTCCTATACCAAGCTCAGAAGTTTCATTGAAATGACATCCAAAACAAAAAGAAGCTTTTAAACACAAAGTGCTTAAGAAAGAGGGATTTATAGATAACAGCCAATCCACCCCGCCTCTCCACTGAGTGGGGAACGATTAAAAACTATTTTAGATTTTCCTTCTTGGGCCACATCCTTTAAATGAACTCACACCAACCGGAATAAAAAGATTCACTTAAAACACAGCTGTGGCTTCCTCTTTCCTTGCAAGGTCAGTTACCACCTCAATGAGGACCCCAAGGCTTATTTGGCATGAGCTATTTTTAGCATTTCTCTGTAAGCTACCACTTAGAATCATCCAATGTCAGAACAAGAAAGGGCCATAGTATTAGAGTAAATACTCAACTAATTCCTGAAAATCCTCTACTCTGCTAGAAAATCCATTTTTACACGTTATTCGTACATATGGCACATTTTCAGGATACTCATCAGATAATATCCGCTAAATGTCCAGTGGAGTTCCTTTCTCTGTCACATAAAAGGAGCAGAGCTGTGTGGTCTCTAGTACTGCGTGGTCTGGTTCTAACATTCAGAGACACTACAGGCCAACCACTGAGCTAGGTGGCTGGGTAGACCGTCCTTAACTGCTATAAAAGAGAGAACCTGATTGCCTGGTCAGGCACTAAGCGTTGCTCTTCTGTTTCTACTGGAGCTGTAATTTCTGCTATGGTCGAAAGTCGTCATGCCACTAGAGCAGGATCACATGCATGTTTTGTGGAGACTGGAGCTTATGCACTTTGGGGGGTGGGTCTTCTTTAAGACAAAAAGAAGATGAAAAAGTAAGTACAAAATTAGATACAGGGCCTTAGCAGGGGCCCACGCAAGTGAGGGGCCTTGGAGCTTACACATCATGAGCTTCACGTTAAATCCATCTATTCAGCACACATAATAATGACAGACTCCTTATTTGCTGCCTCCGAGTAACTATTTTGTTTATTTATTTAGTCTGCTTCTTGTTTCAAAGATGATTTAAGGTGACACATGGAGCTACACACAATACAACAAGATGAACTTAAGCTCAAAGCAAATAAGCAAGGCAGTCTGAAGTAAGAAAAAAATGACAGAAAGCCAGGAATGGGATTAATACTCAGAATATTTCCTGCCCGTTTGCTGGGGATATGTAGAAATTTAGCTGCAACTTTTCTAGCAGTCAATATAGAGTGAGAAACATAGTTAACATATGAGTTAGACCAACAGTTTAATAAATAAATGCACAGCTGACAAGAAATTTCTCCCCTGGGTGCTCTGCAATAAAAGGAGCCATGTCCTCAACACGTCCTGTCACTTGCCTCCACGGTGGCTGGGGCATCACAGCATGGGCCAGTCACTAAGGGCCAGTCAAGGTGGTTCAGCTTCCCCGCTCGTAGGGTCTCACTGAACGCAAAGTCAGATCTTAGCCCCATGTGTGAATCAAGTGCCTACTACAAAACCCTCTACAAATACCCCTTCCCACAAGTGGCGTTTTTCATAAAGCAATGGATAGCAGTGAGCCTGAGTTTGTGCTCCAACCCAACTAGCTGAATGCTGGAATACATGCCTGTCCAGTTACGCTGTGTTGGTAGAAAAAGAACTCATGTCTACTATTGAAAATTAAGTGGCCCAAAAAGGTTATGAACCTGAATCAAAGACCAAGGGAGGGGCCGCCCCTTAGCCTAAGGTTAAGTTCGGCATGCTCCACTTTGAAGGCCCAGGTTTGGTTCCTGGCATGGACTTACACCACTCATCAGCAGCCATGCTGGGGCAGTGACCCATATACGAAAAAGAGGACAATTAGCACAGGTGTTAGCTCAGGGTGAATCCTGCTCAAGCAAAAAAGAAAATCTTAAAATAAAACAAAGACTAAGGGAGAGCCTCAGACACAATCAATAGTCAACCCAAAAATAATTCTGGGCCTGTTCCAATATTCAAAAGAACCAAACCATCCTAGCTATCCTATCCCTCTACTTTTACACAGCTCTGAGTTTATTATTTATTATCTCGTTATATTTTACACTATTGCAGGAAGTTTCAACAACTTTGCCCCACAAAAAATTAAACTGGAGTAACATATAGAGCAGTAGATTTCCAACTTTCTTGTTTATTGACTCTCCGAAATAATTTTGAAAATCTCACTACCTCCCTAATCCTGCACAGTTTTTAATTGACATGTAAAATTTACTGACCAAAGTTTAAAGGGTTGCAAAAGAATAACACATTAATACAAATTCTGGTGTATTATTATAAATATGGACATTAAAAAATGAAACAGTGCATGTCTTTTATACATATCCAACCAAATTTAAAAACAAAATCAATTTGATATGTGAATAATTTCTTGTTTGTTGGAAATTTTACATGGTTTGTTTTTCACCTTGAACTTATATTTCACTATCTCCCACAGAATTTTCTCCTACTGTAAAACATTTTTATGCTTGAGAGAATTCATTGCCTACCCTCTTACTCTGCTCTGATATGTATTTACATTTATATACATGTGTCTATATGTGTGTATAGAGAGAGAAGCTAACATTAAATTTCCTGAATCATAAGATTCCAAGAGTTAAATATTTCTTTTCAATTCAATCATTTTTACAATTATTTATAATTATATATATAATTACAAATTATAATTTGTAATAATTATTACAAATAATTTCAATCCTTTGCAATTATTTACACAAATAATACTAAAAAAAGTAATATATATTTTAACAATTATTAGACAAAAAAGGAAAATTTAGTTACAAATTACATGGTTGTTTTTCAATCAGATCATGTATCGAAGGCTGAATGTGACATTGCTAAAATAAAACAGGGTTCAGCATCAGTTCTAGTCCCATTTTTTGTTTCCTTGCTCTTTTTTGAATAAGATTAGCCCTGAGCTAACATCCACTGCCAATCCTCCTCTTTTTTGTTGAGGAAGACTGGTCCTGAGCTAACATCTGTGCCCATCTTCCTCTATTTTATGTGTGGGACGCCTGCCACAGCATCACTTGATGAGCAGTGGGTAAGTCCACACCCAGGATGTGAACCAGTGAACCCCAGGCCACTGAAGTGGAGCACATGAACTTAACTGCTACACCACCAGGCTGGCCTCAGGTTTTGTTTTTACCGGAGTAAGCTCTAGAGAAACTTGGTAAGATTCACTGTGGCCCTGGGGTGGATCTTTCTTCTATAGAATGTGATTGTGAGGCAGGACAGGGTACCAACAAGCTGCCCCCACCACGGGCAGCTTCTTGGTTTCCTGAGCACGTTAATGTTGGGCATGTGGAATTTGGGCTCCTGGCAGGTATCCATCCCCACTAAACGTTGCTGCATCACAAACTCAACGAACATGTGATGCTCATGACTCTGCGATTTGGGGCTTGCTCAGCTGAGCAGGTTCCTGGTGGTCTCACCTGTCGTCACTCCCATCGTGCAGTCATCCAGGGCTCAGCTGAGACTGGGGGCCTCACCACAGCCCCACTCAGATGCCTGGTGGTTGGATGGGCGGCCAGCTGAGGCACCTCCGTTCTCCAACTCATGGCCTTTCCAGCAGGACAGCCTGGACTTCTCCATATGAGAATTGGGTGTCAAGAAGGTGAGTCCTAGTTCGCAAATATTTATCGAACCTCTGCTTGTGCCACTTTTACTGATGTCCCAGTGGACAGAGCCAATGACATGGTGCGTGCAGCCTCAGCAGTGGAGGGGACTGCCCAAGAACATGGATACTGGAAGCACGATTGTAACACCTACCACAGGCATCTTAGACTGCAGCGGAATCTCCCCCACAGACAAAACATGCCCACCATCAGCCAGGACCCCAAAGTCTCATCCAGTCACGGTATCAGGCTTGAAGTCCATGATCTTATGATCTTCATGAGGCCCCAGTGTGGAAAAAGATCTTCAGGTATAGCTCTTCTTGATCCAGAAAACTATGACCTCAAAGGAAAAGTCATTTGCCCCTGAAGCACATGCCCAACGGACACCAACACAGAATAACCACAACAAACACTCCCACGTAAAACACAGGAGCTGTGTCACGGGCCCATAGCAATCCTGAAACTCAGCCAGGCCCATGGTGCAGGGAGAGAATGCTCCTTAGCGCCCAGTTCTGCTTCCTTGGTGTGGTCCCTTAATCCATTATCGATGGTTCTCTAGAGTTTAGGCTCCACTTTCTGAGAGGGCTTTCCTCTCTCCAAAGAAATGACCTGTGTCTGCAGCACCGTAGCTTTCTTAGTCTGCATCCTCCAGAAGGAAAGCTGGAAGATGAGAGCCCTCTTGTCTTTGAATTATCTCAGGTCCTTTTAGTCCAAACAGACAGTACTTTCACCAAGACATCTCTCTTAAAGGCTTTGTGGGCTGTCACGGAATTTCCGTGGTTCACGTCTCCTACAATCTACCTGCCTGATTCTTTTGAGATGATACCTTCCTACCTCACGTATGCCAGGCTGCTGTGGGACAGCATTCTTGAAATGCATGGACCCCTTTTCATCTAGAGAAGGCCTACTACACGCTGTCTTAAATCTCTCTGAGGGCACAGCAAAGGTTCTTAGAGCCACATCTCGATTTAGTCTTGACCTGGAGGCTAGTTCTTATTTTGGGAATCTTGCCAACTCCGGTGCCTGGAAACACGAAACAGTTTTATTTCACCATCAGCGATTCTTGCCTTCCATAGTCCCTCTAAAGTCTGCCTGCAGACCGAGGAGACTCACTCGAGCTCGTTTCTCAGTCCCACACCTTATCGCGTGCGGCTAAAAGTAGCCAAGCAGCACTTCCAAAAACTCTGCCTGGAAACCCTGAGCCAGACTCGCAAGCGCATTAGGTACATTTTCTACCTTTCATGTCATCCTAGATGGGAGTTGTCACTATTATGCAGCCCCAGGCCCCTTTTCAAGGCTTTAACTCCTCACCGCCTGTCCCACCTTCCCTGACTGTGCTTTTCATCCCTCCAGCCTTTGCTAGTGGTGCCCGGACGCTTTTCACCTCCTCTGCTGCCCTGTACCAAAGCCAAGGTTAAGTTTAGGTTTGTTTGCTTTTCTTTATCACAACACCACCTCACTTCAAGGTCCAATTTCTGTTTCCGTTATCTACGGCAGCATTAAAAAGAATCACCCTAAAACTTGGTGACGTAAAACTCGGTGATTCATTGTTCACTTTCTGCAATGTGGGCTGGGCTTAGCCGGGCAGTTCTTTTGCTGGTCTCACCTGGGTCCCCCAAGCAGCTGCAGTGATCTGAGGCTCAGCTGGGACAAATGATCCAAGGGCCCTCATCACATGCCTGGCAGGTAGCTGGAACTGTCAGCTGGGCCCCAGGACAGCCCAAACATTTTTATATCAGATTGGGTTCCAACAGGGCAGGCTTCAAAGGACAAGCACTTGTCTAGCCTCTGTTTGTGTCACATTTGCCAATGTTCCAAAGGCCAAAGGAAGCCACTCGGTCAGGCTCAGAGTCAGTATGAGAGAGGACTACCCCAGGTTATGGATACTAAAGGGCTTCATTGAGTGAGGGCGCCATTGCAACCATCTACCCACCATCCATGTTCACATCACCCCTTGGAAAGCCTTTGTGAACCCCCCTCCCTCCAGGGATATGCCTCCCCCTGTTGGGAATAGCTGATAGCACTGACATTAAGTTACTAGGGACATGAAAAGCATTTGGACTAACTTAATGAGAACTGAAGAGTGGAATATGGCAGATGGGAGCCTTGTGAGGGAAAGGCCATTCTGCAGACTCTGGAACAGGGAAGGTGGGCCTGCCATAACAGCCTGGAGATAAAGCCCTGAGAAAATAGTCAAAGTAGGAGGTTCCCAGAAAGCTAGGGAGGCAAGAAGACAGGCTTATCCAGCTTCATGGTTTTGCCTAAGCAGTGAGTTGGAGGAGCAAAGTTCCAAAGTTACCTTCAGTGACCCAAGACGTCTCAGGAGCTGGGGCAGATCACATTCGCACACATTCAGGAAAGGTCCATGTCACGCTCTGGCCTTTAAACCATAGATATATGAACAGGAATGCCATCAGAATCATCAACTCCAACTGTGAAAGGTAGCTGCCAAGAAGGGGCTATCGCCAATAATAAAGTCAGGATCTCAGGAGGCACATAGGTATCTGGGAGTAGTAGGGAGGATGAACCACTAAAAGGCAACCCAGAGCTTGGTGTCAGGTGATGATGTGGGTTTGGCTCCCGGCTCAGCTCCCTGTCAGCTGGGGGACTAGGGTAGGTTGCTCAACCTCTCTGAATCTCACTTTCCCACCGTGGAAGTGGCATCTGCCTCACAGCATTGCTCTGATGATCAAATGAGATGATATGTGATCCCACCCAATGAAGTGCCCACCATAAATTAGCCACTTGAACATTCTCCATCTTTTCGTAAAATTTACCCCAGGAGGACAAGGGCTAGATTTCACTTAATGGATTCATCTTTGGGACTGAATCAAGATAAGAACAAGGGCGTCCATGGAGTGAGGGCAGGTGACCAATACCATGTCTGTGGCAGGGAGGACAGAGGGGGCTCTCCCCCAGGTCAGTGACTGACCCTCCTTGGAGCTGTCAGAAATGGAGAAGCTCAATGACATTTCACGACAGCTTCTTTCTCAGGACTCCTCCCACTGGAGCATAAACCCAAGCCTTATTGAGTTAGTAAATATTTATTGTGCAGTGTTCAGCCTGGAAAGCCCGACCTTCTCTTTCCTGACTTTCCAAGTCCTTCCATCTTCCAAAGGGCAGCTCAAACACCAGCTCCTCCAAAACACTCTGCTCTGCGTCCACTGCTCCTACCTGTGCATCCTCCGACTGACTCAGATGGTAGGTCCTCTGGCTGTGTTTTGGTCTGTGCTTTAGCTGTTTATAGGACTCCTGTACGCGGGACTGCTGGCCTTGGTTTAACACTGTAATATGATGTCAGGGCTGAGAGCAGCCTCGGAGATGATCTCTGAGTGGTCCATGGAGGCCCCAAGTCCTGAGGAAGAGCCTCTGACGACAGGAGCCAGCTGGGGACACAAGGGTCCCAGCCCCTGACCTAAAACACTCATGTTTTTGTCTGTTTTTTATATTTGGGTTCCACCCAAGAGCGTGTTTATATAAAGGATCACACAGATAATTTTTAAAAATCATTCAGTTGACCAAACCTATATATTGGTCCACTGCAAGCACTCTAGATGCTGGGAATATGAGTGAAGGAGAGAAAATCCCCACCCCCGGGACACACATTCGAGTCATGACCTAGTCTGACCCTCTGTTGGTCTGCTCTGGCTGCCATGACAAAATGCCACATGGGGGGATTAAATGACCGAAATGTATTTCATCACCCTTCTGTAGGCTAGGGGCCCAAGATCAAGGTGTCGGCAGGTTTGGTTTCTCCTGAGGCTGCTCTCCTGGGCTTACACACAACCGTCTTCTCTCTGTGGCCTCACGTGGGCTTTCCTCTGTGCACGTGCATCCTTGGTGTCTCTTCCTCTTCTTACAAGAACAGAACTCGATGCTGGATTAAGGCCCACCCTAATAACCCGTTTAACTTTAATTATTTATCTTAAGGCCCCATCTCTAAATACAGTCACATGGCGGGTTAGAGCTTCAAACATGAATTTGGGAGGACACTCTTCAGTCCATAACAGACTCTATGGTTTTATACATGAAAACCAAGCATAGGCTGTCAGAATCACACAGCCCACTAACATCAGAGCTGGAATCCAAAACTCCCCAACTTCTGAGCAGAGCAAAGTAAGCACTAGGATAAACACAAAGTAACAGGAAAGGGAGAGGAAGTGGGGATAGTTCAGGGATCGAAAGGCTGAAGACGTTTTCTCAGAAGAGACAGAGAAGCAGTAAGTTACAGAAAAGAAGAGGTTCTGGGGTCAGGGAACTTGGCGCTGAGTTGCGTCTGTCCTTCTTAGCAGCCAGGTGACATTGCATCAACGGTCCTCTCAGAAGACGAGTTTTTCATTTACAAACTGCCTATCTCACATGTTAAAATCAGGGCTCCATGACGCCCAGGGAGCGCACAGCGAGTGTTAGCTCTGCCCTCCCTTTCTTGCCCTCCCTGGTGCAATCAGCTGTATAAATCTCCAGAGCACGAGAACTTGTTTCCTTCCTCCTAAAGCTCTGCCTCTAGACTCTGAACTCTGCTTTTCAGCTCCAGCTAATAGTGCGGCTCCACCTCCAGACTGTTAACTCTGCTGGGCAATATAGTCAGACTCATTGGCCCTGGACTTTTCTCTGACCCCAGTTGACCCAGCTACAGGGGTCTGAGCAGAGGGCGAGGCCCCTCTGCACAAGTCTGGGACAGTGGGAGTCAGCAGTAGACACGTCCTGGCCCTGAAGAAGGCTGCAGTTTTGCTGGATCCTACATGGTTGACTGTCAGGAAGCTCTCAGGTTGGTCTAACTGCTGCTTGGGAGAGAGATCCATGTGATCTGCTCCAGTCAAGGAGGGCTTGTGGGACGTGCCACAAAGTGGGCTTTGAAGGATGTTGGAATTTGGACAGACAGAGACACAGGAGAGAAGGATTCCAGACATGGTGAGAACAGGCACGAGCTTGGGAGGTAGCTGGAAATCCCATGGCACAGGTGATGGGAGGATGGGTGGAGCAGTGGCACGCCAATCTACACAGGTAACGCAGGGGCCGATCAAAATCAGCCTGAGTCCCAGAGGAAGAGCGTCTCTTCTCCTTTCAAATGCCACTTTAAAAAAAATGTCCTAAATCCAAATTTCTGGACCTCAAAAAATCCAACAAACATTTCCTGTATGTATCCAAAAGAATTGAAAGCAAGGACTCAAACAGATATCTGTACACACATGTTCATCACAGCATTGTTCATAATAGACAGAAAGGTGGAAGCAGCCCACGTTGCTCACAGACGGATGAATGGATAAACAAATGTGGTACATAGATATGAGTTAGTCAGAGTTCTCCAGAGAAGCATAACCAATAGGCTATATAGAGAAATACATAAGAGGAGATTTATTATAGGAATTGGCTCCCCAGATGATGGAGACCGAAAGTCCCACGATCTGCCATCTGAAAGCTGGAGATGAGGAGAGCTGGTAGTGAAATTCAACCTGAGTTAAAAGACCCAAGAACCAGGAGTGCTGATGTCTGAGGGCAGGAGAAGATGCATGTCTCAGTTCAAGAAAAGAGAGGAAATGCCTCCTTCCTCTGGCTTTTGTTCTGTTCGGCCCTCAGTGGATTGTGGGATGCCCATCACCCTGGGGAGGGCATCTTCTTTACTCAGTCCACTGACTCAAAGGCTGACCTCTCCCAGAAACACTTCACAGACACCCCTAGAAATAATGTCATACCAGCTCTCTGAGCATCCCTCAGCCCCGTCCAGTTGACACATAAAATTAACCATCACAACATGCAATGGAATATTATTCAGCCTTAAAAAGGAAGGAAATTCTGACACATGCTACACGTGGGTGAAACTTGAGGACACTATGCTAAGTGAAAGAAGCCAGTCACAAAAGGACAAATACTATATGATTCCATTTACATGAGGTACCCAGAGTAGTCAAATTCATACAAAAGAAAGTAGAATAAAGGTTTCTGGGGGCTGAGGGAAGAGGAAATGTGGAGTTATTGTTTAATGGGTGTTACAGGATTTTAGTTGGAGAAAATGAAACAGTTCTAGAGCTGGATGGCAGTGATGGCTGCACAGCAAGGTGAATGTACCTAAGGCCACTGAAATGCACACTAAAAGATGGTTAGAAATGTAAATTTTATATTATGATATTTTACCACAATTTAAAAAAATTTTTGTAAAAGCTAGTATTTATTGATTACCTACCATCTGTTCAGGAGTATGTTAGGGGCTGCTGAACTGGAAAGAGGTCAGACACATCCCTCCTCTGAAGGAGTTACACATGCTGACCAGTAATTCCTGCAAGTTATCTTGTCTATAATGCACACAGATATTTCAAATGTGCTGTCCAAGGGTTAACATACTGTTTCAAAAGGACCCACCTCATAGAATGTTCTCGTTTGTCATGAAGTCGCCATGCTGGAGTTCCTTGGAATGCTCCTCTTTCATCTCAAGTCTCTGACATCATGCTCCCCTTACCAGGGCCAGCACACTCTGGGTTCCAACATCAGAACACAGACAAATTTCTTGTAGCTTCTAATTAAATCACCACAACAAATCTGAATTAGCCATGTGACATGTGCATGCTGCTTTTAATTCCAGTCCTCTTTCTGCTCATTGCTTGATAACAGCAGAATACAAAAAAACGCTGGTTTTGACAGCGCAGTACCAAGGACCAGGAGCCATTAACACTGTACAAATCTAGGCTCCCTAACGCCTGAGTTTCTCTCTTTTCCTAACCAGACTTGCTCTTCCCACATCATAGCAGAGGCTGGAAGCCAAGGGAAGAATTCAACAGAGGCCTTTCAAATGCTAAATTATGAAGCTATGAAGCACTCACACAAAGATGATTATAATTTCTCAAATGAACAATAAAATTACTGCTCATGGCAAATTAAACTAATGAAAAGTAGTTATGTGTACCCTGTGCATTGAAGAAAAAATAAATAAAAGGTGACCTCTGCTTCAATTTGAAAGTTAGAAATGACATCATTTATGAAGATTATTGACAGTCCCTCAACCCTTTCTATTTATTGATGTGGCCAAAAGTCATTCCAGGTCACATTTGTGGGTGCCTCTTTGCAAGATCACACCAGGTAGCAAAGAAACAGCAGTTTTCAAGCACCCTGCACGTTCCAAAGAATATGGCTGGTACACAGGAAAGTCTGGATATGGGCATCCTTTAGAATTCATTATGGACTGAAGCTTTGTGTTCTCCCAAAATTCGTACATTGAAGTCCCAACCCCGAGTCTGATGGTAGTTGAGGTGGAGTCTCTGGGAAGTAATTAAGTTTAGATGAGGTCATGAGGGTGAGATCCTCATAATGGGATTAGTGCCCTACAAGAAGAGAGAGAGATTTCTCCTTCCTTCTCTCTCCATGGGCACACAACAAGGAAAGACCACATGAAGATGCAGCGAGAAGGTACCAGCTGCAACCCCAGGAGGGAGCCTCACCAGAACCTGATCCTGCTGGCACTCAGCCTCCAAACAGTGAGAAATAGATGTATGTTATTGAAGCCGCCCAGTCTACGGGGTTTTGTTATAGCAGCCAGAGCTAAGACAGGATATTTGGGGGATAAGTTAAGGATACCAGTGACTTCAGGGCACAGAAAAGAATGTGAGGGCTTGGCACTAGGCTGAGTTCCCTTGGCCCCCAACCCCCTACATTTCTGAGGCTTAGGATGTCTGAATCTGTGAGTCGGGATAAGCAATGACTTCCTTCCTTTGTGCAATAAGATGGACATGTTGCCTTCGCGTGTCCAGCTGAGGGAGCCCTCACAGGTCTACTTCTGGGTGTGCTCATTTCCCAGGCCTCCATGTTTTAGCTTGGAGGTTGGTCTGCATAAGAAACCCAGGTCACACCCAACAGTTTAAGTAGTAGAAAAGTGTTTTCATTAATGTCGGACTTCAAAGTCACTACGTCCAAGAAGGAAGCTTTAACACCTGAACCCCATGACATTGTACCCGAGTCTTTTCCCTTTGGCCTCTTTCAGTCAGGCCTAGGAATGAGTGAAACCAGCCATTCAGTGGCATCCACGTGGGGCATCCGTGGGAGCACAGAAAGTAGGAGCTGGCAGTCAACAGGATACTGAGACAGGTCTGCATTAGGAGAAGCAGGCAGTAGGCAGGTGGCCTGTGTTCAAAGAAGGATTCCTAGAAAAATCAATTCCAGAGTCGAGTCTTGAAAATGCATAGGTGTTAACCAGGTGGACCATACCAGATGGGGCCTTGTATCGCTATAGTGTATAACTACTGAATGTAGGTCATGGTTCATTTGGGATGTGGTTTTCTTTCTGTGCTGTGTCTGGCTGTCTTATCTCGGTAGTTTTAAGTATCCTGAAAAAGCCTAAGGTTTTCAAACAACAAACTACAGTAGAAAGAATACTAGTCTAGGAGCTAGAGAATCTGAGTTCTGATCTTTTGTCAATTATAACTTGAGTTATGTTGTCTGAGATCTTGTCATATGCCGGACCTGTCACACACAACACCTCACTGTTTTCACGACCATCCTCTGAGGAAAGAATTCCAATCATCTCATTTCTACAAATGACTGAACATAGGCTGGAAGAAATTAAATACTTCACACATAAAGAGATGAGCCAGGAGACTGGTCCACTCATGACCTAGAAACTGTATTCTTGGCCACAAGGGCGGCAAGTCTAGCTTCCCTCCTGTTGCTCTCTCATCTGCGACAATACCAGCTCTGCCACATCAGTCTACCAGGCATCAAGTTGCGTACGTTGTTTTTCAGGTGGCAAAGGGAACCTCCAAGGAGGAACCCCTCTGGAGCAGAGTCTCAAAGCAGAGGGATTGAGGAGATACCGAGGGGAGCATGCGACACCTGGTACGCGAGTCAAGAGGAGACATGTTGAGATGCAGCTAGGTCTCCTGGCAGAGGAGCGACTTGGTTCTGGTCTGGATCCTCTGAGAGCATAAAGCTGTACCTCAGCAAGTCTGCAGATGAACAGTGATAAAGACAAATCATTAGAATGCAGAGCGCCTGCCCAGAGTAAATTATTGTTGGATAAAAGCTCAGAAACAGCTTGACAAAATTTGTGACAGTGTGAGTGTTCTTGTTAGTTGATCAAACTCAGCCAGGTCTTCAAGGATATGGTGTACCTGCAAAATCATACTGAGAGGCACTCAGAAAGAAGCTAATCTGCCTAGAAAAGGCTAAGGGATAGTTTAAGCTTACCTAACCTAAAAGGCTTGGTGAAGTTTAATTCACACTGGGAATGTAAGAGAAGTAAGTGTCTTAAGGCGACCATCCAACATAGCTGGACCTCCTGATTCTCTTCAACCCTCTTGCATGCCTTTCTGCCAAATAAAACATTTCATGGAGAGTGTAATAATGTCCTGAGATAGAGGGTATTTTCCCATTCTGTGTGAAGTACAATATGACTCCTAGGTATCAAAGTCTAATGGGAACGAAGCACCCATTTAGCACCCATGCAAGTTTTGCAACTTTGGAGAGCACCAAGAGATAACATGTTGGTGTGAACAACGTTGACTCAGGGGAGCTGCAACCAGTCATTGGTTCTGCAGCCAAAGGCATTCCATCCTAATCAGTGAGAAATCTTTCCACTGTGAATTACAGAAAACCCTACCCAAGTTACATTGAACAATAAAGGAACTTTGTTGACTCACATGAGTAAGAGTCCAAAGGAAGTCCTGGAGCCTCAGGTGAGGGTTCATAGAGCAGTTCAGCAATGCCAGCAAGAGCCCCCTTTCCCTCTGCCTCTCTGCTCTGCCTTCCTGATATCATCTGGGTCCTCTGATGTTCCCAAGAGGCCTGCCAGCAGTTCCCAGGGTTACATAATTCCTCACTCATTCTCATCTATCCAGGGAAAGCATCATCTCTCCAACATCCTTAGGAGATGCCCTGTGATGGTTAATTTTATGTGTCAACTTCACTGACCATGGATGCCCAGATTAACTATTATTTCTGGGTATATCCGGAGGGGCCTTTCTGGATGAGCATGTGAATTGGTAGAATCAGTATAGTAGATTTCCTTCCCCAATGTGGATGGGCATCATCTAATCTGTTAAGGACCCAAATATTACAAAACACATAGGAAAGAGGAATTTGCCCCTTTTTTGTGCCTTGCTGCTTAAGTTGGGACATCTCATTTCATCTTCTCCTGCCCTCAGACTAGGATTCACACCATTAACTCCTCTGATTCTCAGGTCTTTGGACTGGACTGGAATTACACCACTGGCTTTCCTGAGTCCCCAGCTTGCAGATAGTGATCATGGGCTCCTCAGCTTCCATAATAATGTGAGCCAATTCCTAAAGTAAATCTCCTTTATATATATATATCTCCCATTGGTTCTCTTTGTCTGGAGTGCCCTAATACATGCCCTGAGATTTATTCTAATTATGCAAGGTTAAGTCACATCCTACCTCCAACTAATAAATGGCTAAGGAGTTGGAATGTGCCAATTCGTTTAGCTGCAGTCATATGCTTTGTCCTTTAAATTGGGGGTGGAATCCATTTCTCTGAAATCTCATTGATCTCCAATCAGAAATTACCAGCTATTAAGAAAGGAGAAGACAGGCAGGCATACTGAGATGATCAACAATGTCCACAATAAAAATTAATGTTTGGGGCTGGCCCCATGGCTGAGTGGCTAACTTCATGTGCTCTGCTTTCGTGGCCCAGGGTTTCACTGGTTCAGATCTTGGGTGTGGATGCGGCACCATTCATCAAGCCATGCTGAGGTTGCGTCCCACGTGCCACAACTGAAGGACCTACAGCTAGAATATACAACTATGTACTGGGGGACTTTGGGGAGAAAGAAAAAACAAAAAAGAAGATTGGCAACAGATGTTAGCTCAGGGGCCAATCTGTAAAAGAAAAATTTAACGTTAGGGGCGAGCTGAGTGGCCAAGTGGTTCAAGTTCTGCGCAGTCTGCTTCCGCAGCCAGGGTTCACGGGTTCCAATCCTGGGCACAGACCTACTCCACTCATCAGCCATGCTGTGGAAGCATCCTACATACAAAGTAGAGGAAGAGTGGCACTGACATTAGCTCAGAGCTAATCTTCCTCAAGCGAAAAACAAAAGAGGAAGAGGGGCCAGCCAGGTGGCATAGTGGCAGCCTGGGGTTCACTGGTTCGGATCCCAAGTGCATACCTATGCACCACTTGGCACGCCATGCTGTGGCAGGCCTCCCACATATAAAGTAGAGGAAGATGGGCATGGACGTTAGCTCAGGGCCAGTCTTCCTCAGCAAAAAAGAGGAGGATTGGCGGCAAATGTGATCTCAGGGCCAATCTTCCTCACACAGAAAAAAAAAACACTAACGTTATCTGCCTCATCCATGGCACACAAGAACATTCGGTGATATACATTTAAGGATAGGTTCTTACTAACTCAGTGTTTCTTAACCAGAAATCTGAAAAAAATTAATGAATTTAATTAAAGAAATGAAAAGTCTCTTCCATTATATTAATAACAGCTCTAAGTATCTTCTCTCAAGAAATTAGCTCAATGCATTCATTATTCTCTTTTAAACGCTTTGCCTAGGATCAAATCATCATTGTTAATTAGTATTTTTTGCACACGCATGGGAAGGGAATACTGGAATAAGCCCTTCAAACAACTCAAAGGTGCTGTAGGAAGGTGTGGGAACCATAGGAAACCAAGAATTTCAGTGCAGTCTTTGTGCTCCTAAGGCCCTGATGTGACCCATTCAAATGAGAGTGTTAAGTTTCCCCATTTCTCCAAAGAAATTGCAATTGTCTTATTGGCACCTAGTTAATAAAGAGATTCCCCTTTCGACCAGAGTGACTCAGGCAGCCACACATTTGGGCTGAGGTGAATCCTCTCTCAGCTGTCTGTAAACACTCCTCTGTCATCTTCGATAAGACGGGCAGCTCTCCAGGGCCACTCCTGTTGTCAGAATTTGGAGGTGTCCTCAGTTCTTCAGAATCTTTGCCCCCAGATGGAGCCAGATAATCAGGATGCCTCATCTCCTACAAGTGATCAGACTTTTCATTTCATGTCTTGGATCTAGAATCGCTCAGCTGAGAGGTGAACTGAAGGGGTCTCTCATTTAGACAAGAGACAGGGTGAAAAGGGCAAAGGGCAAGTGATGAGTTACCAAAGGACAGACTAAGTGTGAATTCTGTGATGTCCTGATCCAAGCCCAGTCTTCCTAGCCAGGTTGACACGGGGCCTACACACTGATGGAAGCAAACCAAGCTCCCTGCCCTCACTTCTGTGCCTGCCCCTCCATGTCGTCCCTGGTCACCCTTTATCACCTCCTGCTGAAATGCTCATAGAATACTAGAAATACTGCTCCTTCCCCCATCCCCAAACACACAGTCCTACAGCCCCCAGATATTCATAAGCGTGCTAAGAAGGGAAAGGAGGCAAATGCTGAGCTGGACATTTCACATGCTTGGTTTTGTGGTGAGAGTGGGCCAAGGTGTGCGATCACGTTTTTGGAGGAAGGGTCTGACATCAAGTTAGACAATGATCCCTGAGGCTGGCACCCATGGCAGGGGTCTCTGACACCCTTGTCTCGCTCCCACAGCACACTAAGCCACTTCACCTCAAGCTGCCTGGTATCCTCTTCCAGACCTCTTTCTTTTCTCCTCACACTTTCTGGTTTGTGCCTCGTATTATATAATTTGCAGTTGTTACCGAACCAGGGTCGTTTGTGCCTGCCACCCAGAAAGCCAAACACCAAGCCAAGGAGATTGCAGCAGAGAAAGCATTTCATCACAAGGCAGTCATGCGAGGAAGTGAGAGCATGATCCTCAAATTCACGTCCCCGAAAATAGGGACTCAGGAATATTTATGGGACAGGGGGCAAGATGGTCTGAAATGTGGTGAGAGGTGATTGGAGGTGAGGAGAGGTGAGGTAATTGCTGATCTGCAGAAGCATAGTCAGACTTCATGCGTCTTCATAGGACCCATGTTCACAAAATGGCGGCGTGAGCATGATCTGAGGGTGAAGTTTTTAGCCTCTTGTTGTCAAAAGGTCACTTATCGGACATCTGCATGGGCCCAGTTGATGAGTTGATCTCAACGGGCCTGGAGTGGATAAGGGGTTCTAATTCCTGAAAAATAGCTCACACACCCATTACCATGGTGACCCAGGCTCCAGGGAGGTATTATCTACAGGAGCCTAGTGGGAGTCAGACAGCATATTGCCTAAGCAGTGCAGTTAATAATCAGTATGATAAACAGCTGAAAGCTATAATCGGTAATTGCAAAAAGGAAAAAAACCTTTAGTTCCTAGCTACTTAATCATCAATGGCTGACTCTCTGCTGGCATCATCGTTACTCATGATACATGCCCAGCTAAACCCAGTCAGCCCCCAAGGATCATAACCTAGACCAAACCCCAGGTGCGCCTTGACCCCAGATGGTATGCCGAGATCCAGAGCCTTAATTAAGTTAAAATATAATGAATTAATCCATTAAATGATTAAATGTGATTTGATTAACTTAAATTCAATTTAAAAATTATACGTATCTGTATTTCCTCATTCAGGGGGCTATTATAGGACATAAGGAGATAGAAGTTTATTTGAATGTCTTCTGCTTTTTCTCTTATTTCCATAATATTAAAAATGAAAGTTAACTATATTTTCCTGGGATTCCTAGTCTATTAAAAGTATTGAATGGTGTAATTTGACAATGCATGGATTTCTCAGTCTGAGAATATTCCATTCCCAGAAACTATTGGATTGAAATGCGTAATTTTCCAATGCCCCAGGTAAGTTAGTGGATAAAACCACCAGCTCTCTCTGACCTCGGTCAGTCATCTGTTTTGCACCCCATATATAAAATAGTAATAATAGCTCATCCACAAATATTTAGTAAGCAATTATGAAATATTTTTAAATTGTTTTCAAATCTGAAAGCATGATACCCACTTGACAGGCTCCTACTACACCCATGAGAAAGAAAAGCTTTCTTTATTTTCCTGAAGTGTGTGCAAATTTAAGAAGATAGGCCCAAAAAGAGTGTTAACTGGTACCTCTGTTTCTTTCATCACTATTATAATTCAAAGTAATCCAGGGAAAACTGACGGAATTGCCCCTATATGCAGGCACTGGGGCTTTGGTTTCTCTTTATTAAGAGGCTGAAATGCGGAGCAGAGAATAGTCATGAGATACCTACCTGTCATTCAGGTTGTGTCTAATAGTGACTCATGTGAGTCTCGAAAGAGAGCACCCTGAGGCGGCAAATGACTTGTGGAAGGCCATAACGGCACTCTGGCCCCAACTTCCTTCCACTTTCCACAATATTCATAAGTGACCAGGGGAATGACAGAAGAGAAACATGAACAATGTGCTGGCTGCACTCGGTGCTCAGACCCTGCGAGAGCTTCTCTCTAGAGAGCGTTTCCGGCATGGTTTCTCCTAATGTGCTCTATCTGTACATGGACTGACGATGGAGCCTGCATCCTTTGCTTGCTTCAAAACCTGTCACAGCACCTCATGTGCAGATAGTCAAGAGACCCAGGCAAGCTCCCCTAACCCCTCAAGCAGAAACTCAGCTCTCTGTGCATTCCCAAGACACCCACATCTCTGTCCAGACAAGGAAAGAAACTGTGCACGTGATAGGCACTAATGGGAAAGGAAGGGACTCCAGTGGGATGCAGAGATTGACTGAGTTGTCACCTCATTGATTGCCGAGGCTGATTCAGCTGATATGAGTACCTAGCTCCTTCCCAGAAGCAGGAAGGCCACTGGGAACTGCTCTCAAAGATCTCTTTCATTCACCTTCACACCCACTTACTCCCACGTATTCAGCCATGTGACCATTTGGTTCTGAGCCTTCTCCACCCTGTCAATGCCCATTTGCTGCTGTCTTTTCTAAGGAATGTTTCTTCTACACTACATTACTTCAACTCAAACCTTATTGCACGAACTGTATTTCTGGCCTCAGGATGGTTCACATTGTAGCTCTGTTCAGGAGAGCAGAATCCTGAAAGGCAGCAGAACTCTTAGCCCAACAGAGTGAATAAAAGAGAATAAGATAGAAAGGCATGGAATAATACAGCAGACAACTAGGAAGGAAATCACAGTAATTGACTGGACTTGAGAGAAGGAGGGCCCAGGAGAGGTCTAGACAATTAGGATGGAAAAGAGAAAACAGATTCCTAAAAGAAGAACCAAAGGAAGAAAAAAAATTGTAATACATCCGTGGGAGTCATGTTTTGGGTGCTTTTTGGCAGAGGCCTTTTTCCGTCGCCTCCATGCAGCTCTCCTGATGGACACTCTCCCTGCCAAATGAATCACACAGTCCCTCTCCCCTCCGGGTGCTTCCCTGGTCCTCTGTTACAGCTCATCTCTGGTCTATGGTCATTTACGAACATTTCTGTCCCCTCTTCTTAAATGGGAGCTTGCCAGTTAAGAAGATTCAAGATGAGTGAAGTATCACTGTATTTAATTTGCCATAATTTAGCCTATTTCTTCAGGGTCTTTTTCTCAGCAAAAGGAAGAATAAACCATGCATCTTGTTCCCAGTAACTGGTAGGTACTGGTCACTAATTGGTCATTTTACCTCTAGACTCATTGGGTTGACCTCTCTCAAAAGAAAATCAATTTCCAAGTGAAATGTAAATGATATTGGCTCTAGGCAAGGATGTGCTGCAGATTAATGACACAAAAAAAACAGAGTTTTTATAAATCAGATACTTATATAGCTATTTCAATGTGCCAGGAATTGCTCTTATGTATTTTACTAATATTGCTTAATTTCATAACCACTCTATGAGGTGGGTGCTATTACTACCCCATTTACAGAAAACATAGCACAGAGAATTAAGTGACCTGAGCAAGGTCACTCAGTAAGTAAGTCTGTGGCAGACAGCCTGGGTCCAGTCTATGCCTTTAACCACAATAACACTGCAAAGGGTTTGAAGTGTGGGTTAAAAAAAAGAAAGGAAAAAAACTTGTTATATAAACCACAGATTTATTATATCAAATTAGTTTATTGTCACTAAAAGGAAAATGTACTAAATATTAAGAACGCAATTTAGAGGTTATATCTTTGAAATGCATGTTTGAAGTTATATTACCCAGTTTCTCAGGCAGCAGATGAAAGCAACTTGAATAGCCCAATGTCATGCAACCTTTCAGAATATTTTGCTTTATGGTTTTATCGCAGTTGCTTTTTTCTCCCCATGAATACAGCAGAGGCCTTCAAAAGAAATTGCTTTCAAATAACCAGTGCAATATGTTATGTTCTAGTCTTTTAAGAAATCTTTGCCCAATTCTGTGATATAGCTAAAAATATAGAATATTGTAAAATAAGAGGTGACATGTGGCACACTTCAATGAAATTTAATTATTGAGAAGTGTTTGCATATAAACATCAGAATGGGGTGCAAACATAGCATGGCGTTATCTTTAAAAAGCAGAAGTCATCAAAATAGTCAGGTTAGAATCAAACAAGGACCAACAATTCTTTTGCAACATCACCTTGTATTTTCTGCCAGTGCTCAATAGCAGTGAGAGACACTGTGCTTGAAAGAGGGAGGGCAAGAGAGAGGTGGAGACATCTAGCTGGAAAGCTTAAGAGTTGTGGAGGGTGTTCTAGGTTTGAAGGTCATGCCGTAAACTTTGATCAAGTCCATTAGATTTATTTACCTTATCACTTACCCTTGTTATTTTTAAGAACTGTGGTTTCGGTGCAAGTCACTTAACATCACCAAATTTCAGTATTCTCACTTGTGAAGTGGTAAAAGCCCCTACATCCTAAGTCTGTAGTGAGAATTAAATTAAATAAAATGGAGCATCATCATTATTTTAAGGGAGGAAGCTAAGGGTGATGGTCTTTAGCGTCTGGCTTTGGAACCTCAGTCTGTCGATCACTCCCTGAGAGAACTCAGGCTTGGTCCCTAAGCCTCAACTTCTTCATCTATAAGTGGAATAACAATAATCTGTATGGGTTATTAGGAGGGTTATAAGAACCAATACATTAATATAAAGCACATCAGCATGGTGCCTTCAATAAAGAAAGCATTCAATATCTATTAGCATGTAGTATCACTGTCATTGTTAACACAATGATCGATTTCATACACCTTAGCAAAAGTTTTTTGTTTTTTAACTTACTATGAATACTAAATCTCATTTATTTCTTCCCCTCCTTCACATAATCAATTTCTCAATTGCCCCTATTTTAAAATTCTCTTCTCTCTGAATACTTAGATTTAACGTGATTTGGCTAAGATTGACTAGAGACTGACCTGGCCATCAAGAAGAAGAATTTACAGGCCTCCACAGCAGTTAAATTGGAGCCATATGCTTGGATTCAGGCTAGTAGAATGTGGATCGAAGTGATGGTCACTATTTCCAGGCCCAGCCTACAACCCCCTGGGCCGTCCTCCCTGTGACTGTGGCCTATGTTGAGGATGGTGATGTCACAGGATATCAGGATCTTGGATCCCTGAGTCACAGCCTGGAGGAGAGGCTCCCAGGAGAGCTATCCAACCCATACTGGACTTTGATGTGCACTAGAAATATACATTTATTCAGTTGAAAGACTTAAATTTCATGATTTGTTTTTATCACCTCGTAGCCTAGCCTAGTCTAATCTAATGAACAACACTGGCAATCAAGAAATAAAAGTATGTGTGGGTAGTGAGGGAAGATGAAAGAAAGATCACAGGAAAAATAAGCAATAAATAGAAGAAACCTTAGGAAGAATGGAGTGATGGAGAGAGAAGAGAAAAGGGAGCCTGGGCACGTGGTACCCTGCACACGTTGTGCTTAATGACAAATGTTTGTGTAACGTGACTCCGTTAAATTAAAGTGAACCAATTAATTAACTAATTGAATTAAGCTTGTATCATGAAATCTCAGATCTAGTATTGACTTCTATAAATAAAATAAAAATTGAAAAAAGAAAAGAGTGCTTTGGAGAGAGAAAACATGGAAGGACAGGGTGCTTGATTGAACAGAAGCGGGGAGCACAGCCCAGTTGTATTAAACAAGAGTGAAAATTAGAAGTGTTCAGAGTTAGAGGAGGCTTTAGGACCATCTAGTTCAATCCCCTTATTCTACAGCTGTGAAGAGAGCTTCAGAGAAGCAATGTTCTCCTTTCGTCAAATTTCAAGTTTATGACCTAGAACAGGGACTTCCCACCACCCACTTAAAGTGACACCCTCCCCCCTAGCTACCGTGCCACAATACCCAGAAAGAAAAATAATAAATCCAAACTATTACCTACCTGGGTTTATAAATTAGACTTTGTAAACAAGTAATTCTCCATAAAAGTTCAGTATGGAATCTTTTAACGGACTGTTCACAAATGCAATATTTATGAAGAAACGTTTTCTTTAATTACATATGCCAAGGAGATTGTCTCAATTGCAAATACTCAAGAAATAAACTTTTCAATGAGACTTCCCATGAAATTTCCCGTGGGGAGCATGTGCATAATAAAGGCATTGATTTCAGCTAGCATTCATCAGTATTAATGGCTTCAGTCATTGCATCAATAACTGTTATGGAGAATCACAAAGGTTGATTTGCCCGCTCACAGTGGAGGGAAAGGGAACATGGTGTCCACCTGTAGGAACAGGCACGCAAGGTGCTGTGTCAATGGCTCTATTTCCCCCTGAAAGAACTTCACATTAATGCGTGTGTTACCCTTAGACACTACCAGCCACTCACCAGTCAGCCATTAGTTCTTCAGTAGTATTGATCTATATGCAACATTTAGGGTTTCAAACAAGATTTAAGTGCAGTTTCTGAAGGTAGCTTGAGGTACCTCTTGTAAATGTATAACTTTTGAAAGGTTGCCTGAAGCCATAACAACACGAAAAGCGCAGCTTGCTTCCTCTTCTTTATTATCTCAACAATAATATCCCAAAGCTCCTCACAAGTCTGGGAAGGAAACCTCGAAACAGCAAGCAATTTTCAGGTGAAATCAGCCTAGATTGAAGCATTTCTCTCTGCTCTGAACTAGTTCACTCAACACAAGATATGTTAAGTAAACTGACATTAGATCTAAAAAATAAATTAAATTAGATGCCGCCTTTTCCCCTTGGGGAACATCACCCATAAGCAAGATGCTGTGAATCCAACTGTTTCCCTTTACAGCATCTGAGAAAACATGGCAAGCGGCTGCCTGTTCAGTAAAATGTTACCATTTGTTCTCAGCAAGTGCCACATTTCATCAGAATCCTTATGCAGGCATGACCTCGCTATATTGGTCCATAGTTGCATGAACTGTACCTCCTTGGTACCGAAGAGGTAAGTGTAAAGCACAGCCTGGTTTCACATGCGAAAGTCCCTCGTTATTTTATAATTACATCTTGTATTGTTATTAATACCAGGCAATTATTGTTGTCCCTGTTTTGTAAATGAGTCAAGAGAAGCATAAGGGGAAGAGGTCTTTCCAAGTGCTAAAGGACACTCTAGAGCCCCTGACATAGACAGTTGGGGGAGGACCTAAGGGCGGAACCCAGGCGTCCGACTCCTCTCCTCGTCTGTGCAGTAAGATCCCGCCACCCAGGCTCTCAGGCAAGGCGACTAAGTCCTGCAGCTTTCCACAGCAGTGTGACAAATTCCAAATTCTCTCTTTTTTTTACTTATAGCCAAAATTCCATTCTCTCATGTTATTTTTAATTTTATTTAATTAGTTTTTCTTTTTCTCCCAGCTTTGAGGTATGATCAACAATTAAGAATTGTATATATTTAGGTTGTACAATGAGATATTTTAAAGTTGTACATGATGATTTAATACACATACACATTGTGAAATGATCACCACAATCGAGTTAATTAACACATCCAGCACCTCACATAGTTATCTTTTTTGTGTGTGATAGGAACACCTAAGATCTACTCTCTTAGCAAATTTCAAGCATACAATACAGTATTGTTCATTATAGGCACCATGCTGTGCATCAGATCCCCAGAACATATTCATCTTCTAACTGAAAGTTTGTGCCCTTTGACAAACAGCTCCCATTTCCTCCAACCCCGGCTCCTGGTAACCACTGTTCTACTCTCTAAGAGTTTAACTTTCTTAGATTCCACATATAAGTGAGATTGCGCAGAATTTATCTTTCTGTGTCTACCTTATTTCACTTAGCATAATGTCCTCTGGGTTCATCCATGTTGTCTCAAATGAAAGGATTCCCTTCTTTTTGAGGTTGAATAATATTCCATTGTATATATCTACTACATCTTTATCCACTCATCCGTCAGTGGGTACTTAGGTTGTTTCCATTTCTCAGCTATTGTGAATAATGCTGCTGTGAACACGGGGGTGTAGATATCCCTTGAGATAGTAATTTCATTTCCTTTGGATAAATACCCAGAAGTGGGATCACTAGATCGTATGTTAGTTCTATTTTTAATGTTTTGAGGAATCTCCATACTGCTTTCCATAATGACTGTACCAATTTACATTCCCACCAACAGAGCACAAGAAATTCTTAAATGGTCCCCAAGGCCTTCTGTGATCTGAGTCCTGCCTGCCCTCCCGCCGCCTGGCCTCAACTCACGTGAGTGAGCTTGCCAGCTGCCTGGCCTCAACTCACCTTGTTGAGGTCTGAGGCTCCAGCTGCACGGTCAGGGTGTCACTTGCCTGAATGATCCCATTCCTCATCACCCAACTCTCATTCATCCTTCACGTCTCACAGACGTTACTTCCTCAGAGATGCCATCCTTTACATCTCACTTTTTTGCTCTCCATCTTCCTTAACTGGCGCGGTAGGGAATACGTTCAAAGACCCCCAGTGGATGCCTGCAACCATGGCTAATACCGAACCCTACATATATTATGTTTTTTCCTATCCATACATACCTATAATAAAGTTCAATTTATAAGTTAGTCACAGTAAGAGATTAATGGCACTTTGGGACCATTATTAAGTAAAATAAGGGTTATTTGGACACAAGCACTGTGATACTGTGACAGTTGATCTAATTACAGCTACCAAGTGACTCATGAGCAGGTAGCACAAAGAGGGTGGGTCCACTGGACAAAGGGATGGATCACATCCCGAATGGGACAGGGCGGGACAGTGTGAGACTTCATCCTGCTACTCAGAACGGTGTGCAATTTAAAACTTATGAATGGTTTATTTCCGGGGAATTTTCCATTTAATATTTCCAGACCTCAGTTGACCATGAGTAACTGAAACTATAGAAAGCAAAACTGTGGATAAGAATTACATGTTGAAATGTTTTTGAAAAAGTGGGTTAATAAAATATACTATTAAAATTAAAAAAAAAAACTGGATAAGAGGTGACTACTGCAATCCTTTTCTTTCACAGTACTTATCACAATGAGTATATACACATATGTTTGTGTGGTTTTTGTTTTGTTTTATTTCATTTTTTTGTTTGTTTTGGGTTTTTTTGGTGAGGAATATTGGCCCAGAGCGAAAGTCTGTTGCTAATCTTGCTCTTTTTGTTTGAAGAAGATTGTCTCTGAGCTAACATCTGTGCTAATCTTCCTCGATTTAGCATGTGGGACCCTGCCACAGCACGGCTTGACAAGTGGTGTGTAGGCCTGCTCCTGGGATCCAAATCTGCAAACCCCGGGCCACCAAAGGGGAACACGTGAACCCAACCACTATACCACTAGGCTGGGCCCCTCTGTGGTTATTTTTATACCACCTACACACACACACACACACACACACACACACACATACACACTAAACCTGTAAGCTCAAAAAGGACAAAGACAGTCTTCATCGTGCCCCACTTGCCACCCAGGGAACCTCACAGGGCCTAGGATTTAGTCAGCGATCAATAAATACTTGCTGATTCTAAATGAAAATGTTAACCTCTTCTGACATTGATGACGAGGGGAAGAGAGAATTTTAAAATGGGTCTTCCTTTTAAAGATCTCTTTTTAATAGTTTATAATGTTTGCCCACTTTTTTCTGTTTAGATTTTAATTCTTCATGACTAGATTCCACCCAAAGATGTTTCTTTTGAAGCTTGGAGAAGGAGAATGAATAAAAAAGAAGAATCCTTCTGGTAATGTTAGGATTTTTGTGAAATTTGAAATGGTACAGTGTCCAAAACAACTTCTGATTTCATTTTGAGTTCAATCACTTCAAAGAGAAGTTCATTTATAAAACATCATATCTCTCTGGTCATTCACTGAATATTTACGAGTACCAATCACTTTACTAGAAGGAAAGTTAATGCAAGAAAATAACTGTGACAGAGGAAAAAATTAAAATGAGTTTTCACAGCCTCTTCCCTCCCGCTTCTCCCAACTCCTCTTTCCTTGTGGCACTTCAGTACCCAACATGCCACACACAGTCAGCGGGAAGCCTTCTGTCTCTGCAGCCACATTGAGTCTTTTAAAACCATGCTTGCTTGAACTATACAAGAAAGGAAAGACGTCTCTCACTTGGGGAAAACAAATGGAAAAATCAAGAAACACAAGGCCTGTTTTGAGGTGAGTCTAAGCAGGTCTTAGGGAGTTTTGAGAGAGAGGAAAAGAAAAACCCGGGCATCCGGCAGGCTATGCCGAGTGGGATCGGGGAGATAGACAAGAAAAGATTTTAAAGTTTTGCTTTTTATTTATGAAGCAAACACTTTAGGCCTTTTCCAAGAGACCAAGTAGAGATTTAAAGCTATTTAAAATACTATTTGGATTTTTACCATGGGTGTCTAAATATTCGACAGAAGAAGAGTGGGTCTTAAATACAAACTCAGCATTCCACAAGTCACATAAGATATATTGAATGAAACAAGGACGATCATTTATAAATGTCACAAGTGAAAATACCTAGCAATCATATAATCTGATCTCCAAAATTCTCCAATCTATCTAAAACATTAACAGTCATTGATTCAACCACTATGCCATGAATATTCTCTCTGTCTGAGAGCTGGAATAGGAGATAAGAGGATAAAGGGAAAGATGAAATAGAGATAACGGCTTCTAGGGGCTTTCCACACAGTCAGGGGAAACATGCCAAATTTCCAAATGATTGTCAAAAGGTATAATATAAATTTGTTTTAATTCTCAAAGTTCAGGAAAAGGATTGATAAACTCAATTAGAATTATTGGGAAAGTTTTCTCAAAGAAGATATAACTTGAGAAAAGATAGATAGGGCTTAAGAGGGTGGGAGGAAGAGGTGACAGTACCAGGCGGGGTTTCCAGGAGAGCTTAGAGTGAGCAGGGATGCTGCAGTTTCCTGCAGAGAAAGAATAAGAAATATGGCAACATGACCTCAAGTTAAGGGGCCTCGCACATAACAAGCTCGAGTCCAGCTTTCTCTACTGAGCAGAGAAGCACTGAAATGAAAGATGGGTTTGGTGAAGTGTGTAGACTGGACTAGACCACTACTTCCCAGACTCCAGCCTGTGGCCCAGCAGAGGGCTTCGGGTTCTTCCTGGGAGTCACCAAACTGACCCCAAAATTAGGTTCCTCCATCTTTTGTCATGTGCAAATAGTGACTCATTACACAGACATCTACCTAAACTCAGGATGCCTTGACTCTAAGTCCATTCTAGTTTCCCCAGGACTGCCCAGGTTACACTTGTTCTGTGTAATTACTAACAATGCCCCATTTCTCTCTCAAAATTGTCCAGGTTGCATATATGGTCACTTTAGTTATGGGATTTTAATAGTGATCTATGAAGTTATTTTTCCATGTTATTAAACTTTGGTATTGTGTTAGTCAAGATTCTCCAGTGAAACAGAACCAATAGGATAGGAAGAGATGTATTATAAGGAATTGGTTCATTTAATTATGGAGACTGAGGAGTCCCACAGTCTGCCATCTGCAAGCTGGAGACCCAGGAAAGCCATTGACGTAATTCAGTCTGCATCCAAAGGCCTGAGAACCAGGGGGATTGTAGGGGAGGAGAAGATGCAGATCCCAGCTCAAGCCATCAGGTAAGAAGGGCCAAATTCCTCATTCTTTCACCTTTTTGCTCTATTTGGGCCCTCAACGGATTGGACAATGCCCACCCACATTGGGGAAGGCAATCTACTTTATTTGTTCCACTAATTCAAATGCTCATCTCATGTAGAAACACCCCCACAGACACACCCAAAAATAATATTTAGCCACATATCTGGGTACCTCATGATCCAGTCAAGTTGACCTATAAAATTAACCATCACAGGTACTTATAAACTAAAAGTAGCACATTTGAGGAGAGTACCGAGGATCCTGACTTAGTATCTAGTAGGGGGTCTTACTACCTCTCAAATGCTAGGCAACCAGGCAAAGCCTCTGTTGCACAGGGACCTCCAGAGAGCTGGGGGTTTTGGAAAATATTTGGTCACATTATTAGTTCACTATCAACAACCTTCTGAGCTGGCTGTGGTTTTCAATTGCTGCCGTTGCTTGCATTTCAGTATTAAATCAATGCTCTCCTAGCTTCTGACGGAAGCCTGTGCTTGTTGGATTGTTTGTTGAAGCCCTCAGTGTTGTGATGCCCATTAGCTCCTCAGTGCTGTGGGGCCTAGACTCTAAGAACTGCGGGGACTGCAGTTGAAATAGGAACCACTCAGGCCCCTGCTGCTCAAGCAAATCCATGCCTGTCCCCTCCCCACAAATGCACTTGAACAATGATACTTCACTGTTGTCTCTGAATGTTTTCCCAGTGGGATCCGTAGAAGGACAGAGTGCCTTTATCATGGTGTTTTGCCCTAAGGAGTCAGAAAAAGTGTGAGAGTCCGTGGACCAGATGGAGGACATAGTGGCAGGGTGAAGACCATTTTGGGGGCTTTTGCAAAGTTAAGAAGTCAGACCCCCAATATAGGATAGTGGCAGTGCAGAGAAGGAATGTCTGAGGAGGGTTCAAGGACCCCAGGGAGATGCTTTCTGCCTCTGGCCGTTCATAGTCAGGAATTTCTGACAGAATCCACATCTGAATCTATAATATTTTTAGTGTGTCTGTGACTGATCCAAAGCAATTGCTTCCAAACTACTGTAATGGGCATCCACAATGGTTCTTTTTCATTCCCAATTTTCTTGACTTGTCTAGACAGAACTGATGAGAATGTTAATAAAACAAATAAGGCTCTTTAATAAGAACCTTCCTTGATAATTTAAACACTTTTAAAACCCAGGTAAGAGAAACAGTGTAATGAGTCTTTATTTCATGACAAACCATGTAATCAAATGCTTGGGTTGGTTCCCGTCTAAAAATCTTTTTGTGCATGTACAAGTATATTTTATAATTTGTACCCAAAAATTTCCTCTAAAGAATATTCCTCATTTTTTTTACTGAAGAAAAAGAACACCTTTGCTATTTAGAAAAGAGCATAAAAATATTGATGAGCTCTTAAAGCTGATTAAAAAATTCAGCAATTTGAATAGTTCCTATTTTGAGGTAAAACAGTATAAGTTTAACAAATTTTTAAAAAATTTTTATGACCCACATTTTCAGAGAAATTTTTCAAATTGCAAACAAACCTACAAAAATAACCTGATTGACCCTCTCTGCTACTGACCAAAATGTTATATTCACAAAGCCTTGAACTGCCCCTGCTTCAGAAGCCAACAAGGTCTGAAATTTGAAAGAAAACTCGTGCCAGCGTAGCAGAGCGAGGGATGTAGTGTAATCATTGAAGACAAATGAGTAAATTGTTAAAACATTTTGATCTTGTTAAAACTTAATAGCACCAGGAAAAAATAGTTTCCTGTCTCTTACCTTCTGGAGATTAAATTAACATTATTTTACTGTATCTGTATATACACACACATACATATATATACACATATACACATATATGTACTGTGTGTATAATATATACTGTATATATGCATACTATATACTGCATAATATATATGCTGTATAGATACATGTATATAAACTATATAGATACATATATTGTGTATATATGTATATATCTTTCTTCCTCCTCCCTCTAACTTTCTCTAAGTGATAAAACAGACTCCAGCCAGAAACATCAAGAGTAGGAACTACGTGAATTTATATTGAACTCATACATCTATAAGAACCAGGCAATGTTTGGTCACTTGAATAAAAACTGGCCTTCAGATCACACTATGGACGGACAACGGCCTTCAGGAGAGATTACAAGCGTGTTGAACCATAAAGCAGCAGCAGGGTGCTCTATGTGTTGACCATGATTTAATCAGCTTCTCTGGGCTCCTGCACATCTCATCAAATCTGAGCAATTCTCCTGCAACCTCTGCCAGATTCCGGGACAAGACGTGGACTGCAAATGCCGCCTGGCAGAGCTGGGACCAGCTGAGTGCCATGAGCCCAGCAATGGGACATCATGCTGCAGCAGTGACAAATTAAGCAGAGAGGTGGAAGGATGATGAAAACTCCTGGGGTGGCCTGGGGGTGCTATCATACATCCTTCAGGGCAGGGGGACAGAAATCCGAGGAGGCCATCCAGCCGGAGTCTGAGTGGAAATCCCTGAGCCTGATGAGATCAGGCTGCAGCTCTCCACAACGCCCCGGAATCCACAGCACCAGAGCTGCTGAAATATTCAGGGAGGTTAACCACCAGGTGCCCTGAGGAGTTAATAAGAGAGCTTGAAAGCCTGTCTCCAGCTGCATTTCCAGCTCAGAGCCAGGACGGATCGTCAGTAATTAAAAGTCTTACTTAGTAGAAGCCTTTATAAAGTGAACCGTTGATCTCAGTCAGTGCTAAGGAGTAGGCATCCCATGTTCAAAGCTACTGACGGAATCCAAAAAAGCCAGAATTAAACAAACTTAAAAATGTCGTTTTTCATCCATCCATCCCCATCCATCCATTCATTCACAAACGTCTATTTGATGCCTACTGTGTGCTTAAGCCCTGGATACACAGAAAACAAATAGAACGAGAGAAGTTTCCGTTGGCTATTGAGGCCAATCCTCTATTACACTGTATAATTAGCCCATAAATTGTCAATCGGAAGATAATCCTCAAACCTCAGTCAATTCAATTCAGCAGTCTTCCCCAACCGGATAATTCATTAATGTCTTTTTTGATATCCTAGAATGCTTTCTTCACTCCCACCCCAACTGCAAGCTCTCTGAAGCCTTCTTGCCCCCATCCCAGAAAGAAATAACCACCCTCCCATTCTGCCAGGTGGCAATACGAAGAACTTGTCTCCTTATCCCCCACACAATCACACTGTTGTCCTCTGTCCCCCTCTGCTAACCCTAGAGATCGTCTCGGTAGTGACTCAGCCCCATATCTCCTTATGTATCTAGCACTTTGCTGGCATATAGTAACATTTAAGAAACAGTTGAGTTAATTAAGGATAATTCTGGGCAGCAGAGTCATTTGATTTGAGTGTTCTTTCTGACTTTGTTGAAATTGCTAAAACCAAAGGAAAAGTAGCCAGATAGGTGATAAAATACAAGCTGAAGCCTGAAGATGCCTTGAATGTGAAGTGGCCACAAAAAAATGAAATGTCAAGAGTACTTTCCCAGGGAATAACCCCATATGGATGATCGTATCTTTGCTGATGAGAGCACTTGAAGACAATGGCGTGGTTCACGGAGGAAGGAAGGTAAGAATGTGGGAACACAGAGAGAGATGGACTGAGGTTATTAGAGGGTTGTGTGTGGAGAACAGGACAGTTTGGGTGGAGAAGGCAGAGGGGGAATCGTTACAAGTGCTTGTGGGGGAATGGCATTCAGACAACTTATCCCTCACTTCGTCATTCTCATCAGCCCTCACCAAGATAACCATTAGATATGAATTCCAATAACATGTCTTAGACAAGAAATTGAGTGCTCGGAATGAAGAATCAACTCGATGCACTTAAATTAATTTCAAAAACAGAACCAGACTGGAGTGGTTCTTTAAATACACGTACAATCTCTCGTATTTTCTGTCTTGCACTCTCTCTCTCTCTCTCACACACACACACACACAGAACAAATCTCTGTAGGTAGACTTATTTTTCTGGTGGCTTGGACATATGAAAATGGCTCTAATGCCCCCCAAAAAATGCCACTGAAGGTATTATTTAAAAGAGAAAAAGAACAGAAGGGAGCAATAGAGAGAAAATTTTGGAAATAGAAAAGCAGATGGAGCAACTGACCCAACGGCCTCTGGAAAGCTGATTCTTCAGCCTGTGTGTAGAAAGTGGGGCAGCCCCTTGGTTTCCATCCAGGAACCACCCAGAGGCTCAGGATTGGTGCTGCTGTATTTCTCTGCAAGTCGTCTGCCTTGACTAGACAGGAGATCTCATTTTAAGTAGGACCACTGTCCTAAAGTCCCCACCAGGGAGCATGCCGGTTGCAAAGGATGCAATGATTGAATTCTCCTGTGGATAAGTTGTCCTAACACTGTCCACTGTGTCTCAAGACACTTGGGGTGTTCGCACAAAATGATAGCAATCCCAGATTCGGTATAAGTGGTAGTGAGCATCTCCCTCTGGCAGTTAGTAGGATATTTTGCTTCTTACACCCATTTCTGGGTGGTAGATGCACAGTATGAACTTGGAGGAAGCAGCCCTTGGTCCACTTTCTATCACAGGTATTACAAATCCCATCCATCTAAAGCTCAACTGAGTTATTGTACATAAGAGGGAAAACGAGGCAGGCCTTGACTCCCAAGTCCCCCGAGGGTGGAGGTCACGTCTTAACCTCTCTTTTCCCAACCAGGGCAAGACAGAAAGCAAGCATAGTGTGCATCCTTGTTGATACATGAGTTAAAGCAGATATTTCATTAGGTAACTTCTAACTCTTTTGTGAAGTTAAGAGTTTCAGCATTCTTTAAGTAGAGACAGTGAGCAGTAAAGCAAACTTCAGAATGTCCTGTTCCGTTTGAACAGTGAATGGAGAAAATAAGAAAGCGGTGTTCTTTCTTCTTTTCCTTTTCATGTCCCTAAGTGCTCCGCAGGACTGAAGTTTCAGTCAGTGAAAAGTAAGGAAACACAGTGGCTTCCCGGAGCTTGAAGGCACAGCTCACCTTCTCTCTCTGTTGTGCAAAATGCATGAGTTAATTACACCCTAAGCCTCTAAAACAGTAGGACGATAATAACCTGTAACAGCTAATTCAGAGGTCACCATGATCTGGTGGTTAAGGAGGTATTTCTTCTTATTCACTTAAAGTTTAGTCACTCATTTAGCTCTGAGACAGAGCTCAAACATCATTTGCTATGGAGAAATATGTATTGTGCTCTCTTTCACATGTTGCCACATGCACATAACAGCCCATTTGTTCTTCCCGGACTCAAGGTGCTTCTCCACCGAGGTTGGAGGCAGAGGACAAATGGTGGAGGGAGAAAAAATGAATTTTCTATAACTTCCATTGCTCTATTTCTGCATGAGTGGGAAAGGCCTACTCATAAGGAGAAATAATGCCAGATAGACAGTACTTGCCAATACGGAATCCACAGGGCTCCTATTTGGGGACAGCTGTGGCTAAGCCGCCATCAATCACAAAGACCAACAATGTCTTTCTTAAAGGCCTCAAGGCAGACTAGATGGAGAGCAGGCGGCTTGGTGGCAAAATGTCTCAAATAACTAAGTGAAATTGGTCTTTTTAAAACAGAAAAGGCTGTATTTTTGCTCAACTCAGCATACGTTTATTGAGCACCAAATATTTTCTGGCATGGTACTAGGGGCTGGTGATGGTTATTTTTATGTCAAATTCTCCAGGCAAAGGGATGCCCAGATAGCTGGTAAAACAGTATTTCTGTCTGTGATCAGCAGTTGAATCAGTGATCTGAGTAAAGCTCAGGGCTCCCTGAGGAGGGTCGGTGTCATCCAATCCACTGAGGGCCTGAGTAGGACAAAGAGGCAGAGGAAGGTGAGTGCTCTCTCTCTGCTTGAGCTGGGACGTCCATCTTCTCTGGCCCTCGGAAATTGGAGCTCCTGGTTCTTGGGCTTTCAGGCTCAGATTGGGACATGCAGTCAGCCCCAGGTTCTCAGAGCCTCAGATTCAGACTGAACTGCACCACCAGCTCTCCTGGGTCTCCAGCTTGCAGATGGCAGATCCTGAGACTTCTCAGCCTCCAAAACTGCATGAGCCAATTCCTATGATAAATCTCCTCTTATATATCTCTGTATCTGTCTGTCTGTGTATCTGTCTATCTGTCTATCTATCTATCTGTATCCTATCTCTTCCGTTTCTCTGGAGAGCCCTGACTAATACAAGGCTATAGATCCAGAGAAATGTAATAGAAAAGTTTTATCTTCCAGTTGGTAGGCACAGACCCTAAATCAATAATCTTGTAAGTGCAGTGAAGGAGGTTTGTGCAGGATCGCAGTGGGAGCACAGGTGATGGGCACCCAACCTAGGGAATGAGGTTAAGGTAATGTACCAAAGAGCCACACCATAGAGGGGTCTGGACGTGTTAAAACAAGAGGATAACAATGAGGTAACCAAGTAGTGTGTCTGTCTTCCCTGTGAGTTCCTTGATGGAGCCGTGCATGCACAAATCCATCCCTAGTGCCTGGCACACCACTGCAGGTAGAAGGTGCTAGCTGGATGTCGGTTGAGTGAGGCAGAAATCAGGGGATCTATTCTTTTTTTTCTTTCTTTCTTTTTTTTTGTTTTTTGGTGAGGAAGATTGGCCCTGACCTAACATCTGTGTCAATCTTCCTCTATTTTGTATGTGGGACACCACCAGAGCATGGCTTGATAAGTGGTATAAGTCCATACCCAGGATCCAAACCCACAAACCCTGGGCCAGTGAAGCAGAGCATGCAAATTTAACCACTATGCCCCCAGGCAGGCCCAGGGGATCTATTCTTGACTAATTAGTTTCCCAGTTAATTTTTATTTTTTAATTAAATATCGGGTCTAGTAATCTAATGTGCCTTCTAGCAAGTCTCTGTTTTGTTCTCTCTTTTGCAAGACACTGACAGTTTCTTGAGGGCAGGAGAACATCTTCATCTGTGTGACTCCAGCAAGCAGACCAGGGCCTCGACACTAGCAGTGCCCCCATGGCACCCATTGTGCGGAGCTGTATGAAAATGAACTAAGAATCAGAGGTCTAGCTAGTGCTACTTTGTTTTAATTATTTAAATAGGAGACTTGATTGAACAAAAGCTAAGAATAATATATATTATATATTATGTATAATGTATAATATAATAGAGTATAATATATATACAACAGTATTATATATATTATATAGGAAATATATAATATAATACAAGCTAACATATTATATAAATTCACCATGCAATACCTTTACTGAAGGACCCTTCCTCATTGAAACGGAAGGGATTTATTACTCGACCTGTAAAGATGCAAAGGGATTTGGGGTGTGGTAAAGGTGGAAGAGATCTTTGAAGATCCCTAAATGGAAACACAGAAAGGGAACAGGCAGATTCTCCTCTTCTATTCTTCCCAAATAAAATGTCCACATTCCATATGGTTTGCTCGAAACTTGGAAAGTGAGTAGAGTCCTCTCGTCGGAGGCAGCATGCAAGTTCAGAGAAATTTGCATAAAAACCCATGGTAACCTTTGCAGGTTTCCTGCAGGAAGAAATATTGGATCCCTAACAGAAGGAAATGCTCTCCTTTGAGATTTTAAGGTCTCACCTGTAAAAGCAACACTCTCTTCCACTTTGGGCATACCACTGATAAAGGACAGTGAAAGTGACTGTGGTGATAATTGAGACATAAATTGTCTGAAATGGCGCTGGTTGTCTTTTCCAAGCAATTCAAGTCGTCCAGAGCATTTCACGTCTGACATGACACCTCCTCCGATGAAGCAAGTATTTTTCCGTCAGCAGTAGGATCAAGTGCACTGTGTATAAAACGAATTGAGGTCTTTAGAGAAAGGTGCTGTGTAAATAACGGGTATTACCGCATTTCTATCTTGATATAGAGCTGATTTCAATCACTGTATTAGGAACAAAAGTAATGTGTTCCGTTATTGTTGGTTTCAATTTACTTCTTCTCGAGCTTCAAATTCAATTACATTCCGAGATGAACATGAAATCAATTGAACAGCTGGATGTATGGTGATCCTATTTACCCAATTCTATTTAAATTCCATACTCTCATAAGATAATCAAATCCCTCATGTGGTTTAACATTCTAGTGAACTTTAGAAGAAGAAAAGAGAATTATTGTAAGCATGCTCCCTAAAAGGATTTTAAGGATATGGAATCTGTATATATACATCTGTATACACATACACATCTATGTCAAAATAAATGAAATCTAGATTATTAGTTCATTCAGCAAACATATATTAACTAACACATAGTAAGAGTATATTAGGGGTTCAGTAATGTCTCAGACTGTATAGTGATTACCTACCAAAGATGGATTTACCTTAATTGGCTAGCACCTTCTTTTTGACTTATATATCTTTTATACCACACCAAATATTTGCCCATCGAGACAAGACTTTACTTCACAAATTACTTCCCTAATATTCTATGCAGGCCTTTCATTTACAATCAAATGTTTGTACATCCATTCCTATAAAACTAGGATTAGGTCAGATTGGCTAGTGATGGGTTATTTTCCACAGCAGAACCCACATATGAGGTTTCCATGGGCTGTGGAGGTATGTTGGACAGACAGCATATGACAACCTGGAGAGAGTTCATGGTCAGTGGAGTAGAGGCATAAAGCCAGGGTTCAACAGTAGAAGAAACCCTTGGAAGTGAAAGTGAGAGACATCAAGAAAACAGAGCAAGGAATGAAGCAAAGATCTAGGGAAGTAACGTCCAAGAACATAAGATCATGAGCAAGGACCGGTTCTGATGTTCTGCGCCTTTACTGGTTAATAATATGGAGGGTGATTCCTTAAGATCATGAAGACTTTCAAAATACAGCAACAGGTTTGAGATTATTTTTCCTTAAAAGAATCTCAGCTGAGTCTTTTTTTAATCAAATGAAACAGAAAGAAGTAATAAGGCTGAAAATTAGCAATATCTGAATTGTCTAAAATGAGAAAAGATTCTGGCAACTAAATCAAATGACATAGGTATCATGAGTGCCTCTGGTTGTGCTCTGTGGGATGCCGCCTCAGCATGGCCTGAGGAGTGATGCCATGTCCATGCCTGGGATCTGAACTGTCGAAACCCAGGCCGCCAAAGCGAGTGTACAAACTTAACCTCTCAGGGCCGGCCCTATGAAGATTGATTATTAAATGAGTGATTGGTTATAACCTAGCACGTGGGTTATAATGATAGGTAGGAACCAACACATCCTTACTAAGGCCAGGTGAAACCAAAATCACTTTTCTTCTATTGGTGATGGAATAAATAGAACAAGAGGATTTCATCAGCATAAGAGAACTGGGTTTAAGTAAAGTTTGACCAAGCTTCACGTGACATCATTTTGTATAAGAGAGAAAATATTGAGACAAATGGGAGAGGAATTGGGGGAGTTTGAAGCTGGTTGGGTAGTCATAACACCCCTACAAATGTCAACAAGTGGAGTGAAACCCTGAAGACAGTCTCAAGTGGCGTGACACCAGATTAAGTTTTCCCACTCAGTCTTATCCACAATTTTCCATAAAGACGTAAAAGGTAAATCTAACAAGCAAGAGGTTGCTGTGTTTCACCTGACTCAGTAATCTAGGATCTTGGGATAGACAGTTTATGGGATAGCTTATTGTTTATTGTAATAGCTAATGTACCATACTCTGAATGAAAATTGCATGAGAATGTACAATGACTATAAGCTTCCCCCCCAAAAAAATAGAAATGCATGTCATTTCAGGTTAAATGAACAAAGACACTGGAGCCAGGACAAGGACTGCATATGGTATCCAGGTGTTTCCGGCCATTTGAGCATGTGAATGTATTGCTTTCAGTCCCAGGTGTCATAATTTGAGTGAGACTTTGACAAAGCTGAGCCAGTCAAGAAGTGTGAGGACACAGTGAGGGAGGGGCAGAACCACGTCAGTGAAGAATGCAAGACACATTACGGATACACCCATCACGTTTACTTCTGTGGTCACGAAACGGAGGATCAAGTATGACCCCCAGATACACATTACAAAAAAGTGGATTTGGAGCTCATTATAAGGAAGAAATTTCCATGGCTTAGAGCATTTCAGAAGCAGAATAATCTGCCTTGTGATGTAAACTTCTTGGACCTGAAAAAGAAAACTGATTCCCCAGCTCTTAGGTCTGCCTAACCTTCCTTATGCCTCTAAATTAAGCCCCAGAATCATCCCTTCCAGGAAGGCTCACTGACCGACCCTCACCACTGTAATTGAGATGTCTCTCTTCTCCCCTGTACCCTATTAATGCTCTCTCTCTATATATATTATTATTAGACCATTTTCACACTACATTTTAACCACAAGTTTTCTTGCCTGCCTCCCCAAATAGAGCAGGAATAAAGTTTTATTCTTCAAAGCACCGAATACATCATGAAGTGTAGTCAACATGGTTGAGTAATGCAATAGGTCTGAGTTTCGGGACAGCGGGAGTATCGGCAAGTGCAGACACACTAACAACCGGCTGAAGGCAAGGAGGAAAGGCAGGAAACGAAATTAAACATTAATGTGATGTGTGAACAGTGAAATCAAGGAGGAGGGCACTGTGGGAGACACAGAGATATTGCTGAGCCTTCACTTGATCAGATAATGCAGAGGGAACTTTCTTATTCATGATGGTACCATAGAGCACTCCCTCCATGCCAGGCCCTCGACAACATGCCCATGCGGCTGGCATTGTCATCATGGCCATTTAACAGACGAGGTCAACACACTTGCTGACGTTACATGGCTAGTATGTCATTCCAAGTTTGGAATCTCACTCTGCCTGATCCCAAAGGACTTTATCCCAAACAACTGAAACAGCCTCCAAAAACATATATACTACAAAAGTAAAACAAAGTGAAAAAGTCACAGTAAAAGAAAAATCTGAATTTGAGAAATAAGGCAAAGCCAGGAGTGAAGTTGTAGCATGCCATGGGATGCTTACAATTAAGGGAGCATGTTTAGAAACAAAGAGAGCCCTGAGATTTTTTGTTTTGGGGGGTTTTTTGGTGAGGAAGATTGGCCCCGAGCCAACATCTGTTGCCAATCTTACCCTTTTTGCTTGAGTAAGATGGTCCCTGAGCTAATATCTGTGCCAATTTTCCCCTACTGTGTATGTGGGACACTGCCACAGCATGGCTTGATGAGCAGAGTGTAGGTCTGCACCCGGGATCTGAACCTGTGAACCCTCGTCTGCCAAAGCACCACATGCAAACTCAACCACCACACCACCAGGCTGGCCCCAAGAGAGCCCTGAGTTTTGATTCCCTGGAACACTTCCACTTAACCTCAGTCCCTCTCCTAGCTCACGACTTTCCAAGCTTGTTGCTTGCTAACCACCATCAGAAACCACCATCCAGTAACATTACAATATACAAACTTGTATTTTATCCTTTTTTAACATTCAGGCTGTGACTTGCCAATTTAAAACATTTCACTATTTATTAATTATATACTCACTGATGCATTTCGCTGTGTTAATTATGCAACCTACTTGACAGGGTGAACTATGACTTAAAAGAAAAAGATTTTAATTTATCAAAGTCTAGTTTATAAAATACAGTCAGTGCTGTTATAACATGTTATACGCGTTCTTAAAAATCACCACCCTCTGCAAAATTGGTTAATAAAACCATGGAGCTGATGGAAAAAGTTGAGCTAATGGGACAACATTCAAAAGCTTCATCAATGACATACAAATTTTAAAAGATAAATTTTAGTGAAAACGGTAGCACAATTTTACACATGCTAAATTGTTAAAAATACATAAGAACTACAATTAATGTGACAATGCATGTTGTAAAAGACCCGAAGTTTGTCTGTGGAGGTAAGTTTCAGGAGAGTTCGTGTGTGAGTTATCGCGAAGGAGGGCTGTCTGAAATCAGGCAGGAAGCTGTAACATCAGACGTGGATGCGTGGGGCTCAGAACACGTGTGTTGAACTGAGGCGGCTGGGAGCTGTTTGAGATGTGTGTTCTGTGTATTGCTAGGCACCACAGCTCAGCTGGTGCAGTGTTCTTCATTCATAGCATGTTTCTCACAGGTGAAATTGTTTTATGCAAACTTGAAATTCCCATTTTGCTCAAATTGCTTCCAAACATAGCAATTGCATTGGAACAAATTCGCGTTGTCAAAACAAGTGTTGTAGCAGAATTGACTGTATTAATAAAACTATCATTATAATTTATAAAATATGATACACGTCATCTAATTTATGCATGTAAACAACTTATAAAATTAGTATTATTATTTTAGTTGTCACCCTATCTTTCAGATGAAGAAACTGAATCCAGAGTAACCCAGGGAACTTCCAATATCAGTCAGCTAATGATTGGTTATGCCAAGTCTCAAATACAAATCTTCTCTCTCCGACTCCTCTTTGCCTTTCCCGAAAGTATTTCCCACAATACCATTCAATTTTATTCTTTATTTTGAAAGTCTTGTCTTTAATCCAATGTGCATGTATGCCTTGCACATGCACACATATGCACAGCGTTGTCAAAAAAGATTCATTTTAGTAAAAAACAAAAAGTCTGCAACATCACAATCTTATAAATATAAAATGCCTAATTTCCCATAAAATAAAATTTTACATGTGTGTAAATAAAGAACTATATCTTCATAGCACAACTGTCATATTTTTCTGGCTATCATAATATATCTACTCATCAATAGCTATATTTATACATTTGAAGTTATATTTATATGTATTCTAAATTTAATATATAACTGAATCTATTTAAATTTGATTCTTCTTGGACAAAATTTGATGGATTTGAAAAGAGTTTTTAAAAGTTGCAAACTCATAAAAACATTCATAAAGAAAACAGAGGAATAGGCAGAAGAATCATCATTCATTCAATACATATTTATTTAGGGCTGACTCTATCAAGAAATGCTCTAGGGACCAAAGATACAGGGTTTCGTGCAATCCAGTAAGCATCCTAAATGCCTGATTTGTGCTGGAAGAGATGCTGATTTCTCTGGACACAAACATGAAAAGGGTACAACATCTTATGAATAAATAGATCGTCCCAGTAAAGTGTGGGAAGTGCTGTGGCAAAGGAATGCACAGGGTTCTGGAGAGAACAGTGGCACCCAAGCAACCTGAGTGGGGTGAGAGCCTGGGAGAGAATGAAGGAGGAGGTGACACTGAGCTGAGTCCCAAAAGGTTAGTACAGGTACGCAAGATGGAGGTGCAGCCACAGGGTCCCAGCCAGGGCACAGAGAAACGTGAAAGAACGCTGACCTCAGGAACAGGAGTGGAGCGACAAGGCGGGTGGGAATGTAGGCTGAAGGGAGGAAGAGGTAAAAGCGAAGAAATGAGCTCCCCAGGATTGGAAAGAGCCTTGCAGTCTTTCTTTAAAATAACTTCTAATACTCTCAGAAGGCTAATGTCTGAGTTTGACATGTCCGCAAAGATGTTTTTCAAATGGAAGTATACATATACTGTTGATTATTGTTTTTATAAGACAGAGAAAAGACAGAAAGGGAGCAAGAATCATCATGCAAGTACATCAAAAATACGTACTTTCGACTACCTAAAAAAATGAAAGACGTTTATCCACACAAGGGAGATATATGGCAGAATAGGCACTGTTAATATTCCATACATATGGTAACCAATCTTTCATAACATCATCCTTGAGCTTCTCTGCCTGTGATAATTATATCACAGTGAGGAGAAACAGAAAGAGGAGAAAAGGAACAATGAAATGCTGGAAATGTATACGTTTTGTACCCACAGTATTCATAAATATTAAAAACTAGCATTCTCCATCCACAGCAGGGCAAATGTTATCGTGCTGATTTTGCTGTCCTGTGCTACAAAGAATCCCAGGTGATAGAGATCAACGGCGCCCCCTCAACAAAGGGGTTACATCCCACAGGGGTCAGGATTGCACCCTGAGCTGTGTTCCCAGAGCTGTGAGGATGGGAGGATCCTCTGAGATGGGTCAGTGGGAGGTCTCTTAGTTTACCACCAAATGATGGTAGACAAGAAAAAGGGATTGACTTTACTAAGTCAGAGAAGTTCAATGCAATGTCTGAATCTCTTGGTCTTCTTTGGGAGAAAGGAGGAAGTAGGAGAGAATACGGCAAATAAAATGGGTCGTACTCTTGTCATTTCCTTAGAAAATTCAAGAGAAAAGTTCAAGAAGAGGAGAACACAAGAGTGTTTCTGCCAAAAGTCAGGAAAAGAAAATTCTGAAGGTGGAGCAGAGAGACCGTATGCACTATAAAGAAATAGATGCTGTCCTTTATTGATAAGGGCACAGAGACCTGGATTTGAATTAGAGTTCATGGTAAGTAGCCCCATTAGGACAGTCTAGTAGACATCTGAGACTCCGGAGAGGTCCACATGATCACAAATGTGGAGCCATAAGGCAAACTGAATCGATTCCCTGCAGCTGAAGCAAGCTGGACACACTGCTGTCCCTGGTTCCACCCGTCCTCACTGATGTAAGCCATAAAAGTAAACTTGTTACCTCAACTTTTTGTGACATGAAATTTTTAAAAATATGCTTATAACAAGCGAAAATTATTTGTTATTGATAATATTCCTTCTGTCTTTTGAAGAGGATGGATACTAACGTGAGCCTCTTGATTGCTGAGCTTAGAAATGGGAACAAGATACACGAGGGGAGAACCTGGAAAACACATGAGTATTCTTCATAGTAAAGGGAGATCTAGAGAGAGCTAGGTAGGTGGGGGCCTAGGGAAGTGTTAGAGGCAGGCCCTATCAAGCCTGGAGAGGGAGCGCCAATGGAAGCTTTGAAAAGAAGACAAGAACTCATAGAGAACAGAGGCATCTACAGGCTATTTCTATTAAGTTTTGCTTTTGAGTCCAGCATTCTCTCTTCCCCCTCTTTCCATCCAATCTTTAGTCAACCAACATCATTTGCTAATGCTTGGTGGAGCTGTGTTTGCCCTGGTCTGGGGGTATGCATCACAGTGCTGTGTTGAGTAGTGTTGAGAACAGAAGCCACTGTGCACCTCCAGCATCCCTTTAGACTTGTAGAGTATGCCAAAACCATGGCCAAAATCGGTCTTGAACTTTGAGATCTTTCTGTAGCTAGCCATACAGGCTTTCTGGATTCATCACTGGCCTGGGCCTCTGAATCCTGCCATCATAAACCAACGAGCTCGAAAGATAGCCCTCCATCTCTGTGCCAAAGAGGCTAAACTTGGCCTACCAGGATTCTCCTACCTGTCAGCAGTTGATCTGACTTCCTACAGGTGAACAAGGACATGCATTCAAAGGGGATCTTGCCCATTCTTGTCAAATAGACCAAATTGGTCCTCCGCCACCACCTCATAGCAGGGTCTAATAGCCATTGACACCTATTCTCATTACAGAATTGTTATTCTCGTGAGAGTAGCATGTTGGGACCACATAATAGCATGCAAGATTAAGTTGGTTCATGTTTGTGGTTATCCAGACAGGTGTCAGAGTATGGCACACAGTTCATGGCGCAAAAAGGACCCAGCAGTAAGCTGATGGTCATGGCATTTGAAGGACATTCTCCTGTCATCATCAAGAGGCTGAATGGACTTTTAAAGATTCAACTGATAAAGATTTATGGATAGATTTCATTATCAGCAGTATGGACAATACATCTTAGTGTGGGCATGAAATGTAGCAATTCCCTGCAAGAGAATGTCCTGTTTGGAATGACAGAAGGAGTAGAGGAAGAGGGAGACTGGGTCCCTGTGTCTACAATTCCATCCTGACAATCTTGACCACTGCTTTTCCTTTTGTCCATTGACTTTAGCACCAGGGAAGCCTGCCAGGTGTCATCTTAGGATGGCAGTTAAATGACAGTGTGAGGGTTACTCCAACCTGTAGCTTCTATTTACCACCTGGTTTCAGGTTTAGGTAGAGTGGATCACAGACCACAAAGATTGTAATCAGTCATGAACTCTCAAATACACCTAAGGTGGCCTGCTCAGGCAGCAACATGGGACATCATGGACCTTGCAAGTTCTGTCATCATGACTCAGCCCCCGTAACCCCTGACTCACACGGACAGAAATTCTGTGTGCAGTTGGGGGATGGCTGGACAAAGCGTGAAGTAGTATCTATAAGGTCAAACAAACAGACCAGTTGACTGTGGGGGAAGAACAACACTCCAGCACCCGGGGAGGGTCACCTAAGACCACAGGTGGTGCAAGGATGAGGGAATAACTAATGCTTTCTTTGTCCCCTAGATTCAGCACCGCCATCTGGCAAACAATCACATAGTATGCCTGGGTAGCACAGCAGTGGCTAGTGATATGATCTGCTGCTCAATTTGTCATTCCTATCTACTTGCTATGGAAATAGAAAACTCATGTGGGCATGGCTAGTCCTGCATTATTCTGCTGTGCCCAATACCACCAACAGCAGTTCCCAAACCTGACCACCCCCTCCTAATCGTGTAAACACCCAGAATAGCACATCCTCATTTTATTCTGACTGATACAATTTATATGCTCCCTCTAATACCTAAGTGGCCTTGGGTTGTGCAAGGTATGGCTCATAAGGCTCCAATTACTATTGACACTGTCCAAGTGGCTTAACAAAAGTAACATAACATGGGGTGGGTGAAATGGGTGAAGGTGGCCAAAAGCTACAAACCTCCAGCTCTAAAATATCTAAGTCATGAGGATGTAATGCACAGCATGGAGACTATAGTTAATAATACTTTATTGCATATTTGAAAGTTGTTAAGAGACTAGATGTTAAAAGTTCTTATCACAAGAAAAAGAATCGTAACTATCTATGGTGGGGGATTGTCAACTAGACTTATTGTGGTGATCATTTCACAATACCTACAAATGTCGAATCATTATGTTGCACCCCTGCAATTCATATAATGTTATATGTCAATTATATCGCAATAAAAAATGTAATAAATAAAATAAATTTTTAACAAGTAATATAACAGTAATCCAATTAAGTTTAATGACAAATCACAAATGGGTTGACCTGTGCCATATAGTTGTATGCTGGGGAGACTGGGCCACAGAAGGTCTTTCCATTGGGAATGGGGGTTGCTTTTTGGTCCATTTATCGCCTCGTACAATTATTTGCGTTGACACCATGTTCCCCTTGTTGGGTCTCTGGGTAAAGAAAGCTGTCCTATCTGGGAATGCAAAAACTTCTGGTTTCATAAAATAGTGCAAGCTTTGCTCCCTGTCCTCAGAGTCCACTTCCTAGAGACAATGGCCAGGAATTTATGCTTGACTTGAGCAACCAGCCAGAGACAGCACAAGCCCTAGAAGATCAACAGGACAGTCTAAATTCCTAATGGATGATAGGACATACCAGGTAACAGGCTGACCTTAGGCCACATTCTGCCCACACCAGCAGGTGTATGTATGGTCACCAATACTTCCTGTAGTGTTTGGATTACTACCATCACTCAGGTAGAACAGCTTATGCACATCATAAGATAAAAAGCTAAATGGTTATCTGAAACAAGACCTAATAGTCCCCTGCAGGACTTATTCAGTTGGAGATGCCCAGGACTTATTCCCTGAGACATAACTGAGATCAGTGTTGCCAATTAGCCTCATCCTACCAACCAAGATTTGGTTGATAATGCCAGTCAAGTGTTGCATGAGATAAATTAAGTAATTTTTTCCCAATTCCTGTCAATGTGTCTAATCTGAGTTTCTGAAAAGGTGACATACTCATTTGAAAACTTGAAATCAGCCAAGAACTTGTTGAGTCGAGAAAACTGGCTTGTTTTAATTGCTTTGCATAGGGTCCCTGGCCCTAGATGTCTCCACTGTGGTATAATCCACTGTGTGCATAGTCGCCATCTGTGTCCAACACACCGTTCCGTGGCACTTAGTGAAGGAGAACTGGTGCCCCCATGCTGATGCTCCTGGTCTTGCTGTGTTGTGAATTTAAACTGTCTTGCTCTGGCCAACTGAGTCCTGTACCAACTTTCAGCACCACTGGAGCTGTCTCAAGCCAACCTACTTGCTTGCCTAGTTGTCTCCTCTGGAGTCTTGTTAATCTTCACCATTGTTGATCAGGTTGGGGTTTCTCCCTGGTACTGGGCAAGATATAAGAGCAGGAATTTCCCATGGGGCCCAGTCACACCTGGATGTAATTTGGTTTGAAATCCATCCTAGGGCTGTCTGAAAGAGAATTCTTGATGAGATTTCAAGAAAGAGATGGTGGTGCTAGTACCCCAAGTGCCCTTCATTGATGTGACATTAAAGGCTGAAAAAGGTATGGAGGGTGAAGAGACATAAGGGAAAGAAGGTAGGGCTGGGATAGGAATGGAAGAATGACGCTAGGCCCACAGAAGTAGTTCTATATTTCTCTGACCCTTGGCTATTTTGCAATCTTCAACCAATAGGAACACTCTTGAATCTGGCTTTGCAGGAAAATCACTCTATCCCTGGGATAAGAAATGGGCAGGAACTTTGAGGCTGGACTACTGCTCTGTGACACTTTTCTTCACTTCAAAGGCATGCATTGTCTAATTTGCATTGTTCTACATCTGCGGTTTGAACCTAACTTTGTGGAGATAGAAAAAAACATGCTTTTCCTATACTAACAGCTAAAACAGATGGCTGTGGATCCAATTTGTTTAGAATAAATTACTGCTACCATAAGTGGAGTAATTTACACATATGATTTTGTAAATCTTTCAGCTAAATCAGCTAACCTTCAATAACGTTACCTGGATAATGATTCTCCTTGGAGAACATAATTTTTTGGCTACCAGGTCAACAGAAATTTGCCAGTGCAACTGAGCAATGATTTTGAGTGTATACATGTTGATGTAAGGAATCCACATGTTATAAAATTGTAACATTTTATAAACAAAAAACTTATTTCATATACCATATTTCATATTATCCAGTACTCCATTCGTTATAAAGCACAAAATTATGACCACTAAAATAGAAAAAAAATACTGCTAATTAAATCAACCTAATTTATTACCATTTAGAAGTCTTCCACACAACAGAGACCTCAGTCACATCAAAAACCCTTTTTTTAATATTTCTATTCTAATAAGAACACTTAACATGAGGTCTACCCTCAACAAATTTTCAAGTGCACAATACAGTATTGTTCACTACAGGCACAATGTTGTCTGGCATGTAAACTCTCAGAGTGGCAAGACGGAAAACTCTCTCTTTACAGGAAAGTCACAACTCTTATCTCCAGGGTTTTCTCCGAAGCTACTAACACCCATCCTTCAAGTTTTGATTCTCACACTTTTTTTATTTTGCTAGAATGTGGCAAGTGAAATTTTCAAATGAGAACAACAAGAGAGGCATTTTAAATGGCAATGTAACTCAACACATGCAGTACCAACAATGCACAGGTGGCAACAACATGCAGACCAGTCGTGACCACGGTCATGCGCATGTAGGCAGTAACAACCACATCACAGCTGTTGCCTGGTCTATGGCAACAGTGAAACATCACTGATTATAAGACGTATCACAGATCAAAAATGTTAAAATGTGTCTCTACTTGCCCTTCTCTGATTCTTTTTGAAACCCACTCAATTAAGCCAAAATCATTCTTTGTCAAGATCATGACAACTTCCACATTGCCAAACCCAGTGGTTAAGTCTCCCATCAACTTATATGATACTTACCATCACTTTCTCCTCCTTGATACACTTTCTTTACTCAGCTTCCAAGGTCCCACATTCCCTTGATTTCCCTCTAAACTCAAGGGCAGCACCTTTTCAATCTATATTTCTTTTTCCTCCCTTTCTCCTCCACCTCCTAATGTTGACATGGCCCTGGTCTCAGCCTTGGTCCTCTTCTTCCTACAGTCAACCCCATTGATGAGATTGTCCACTGTCATGCCTTTAAGTACTGCTATGGTCTAAAGGTTTGTGTTCCACAAATTCATATGTTGAAATCTTAACCCCAAGGTGATAGTGTTAGGAGGTGGGGCCTTTGGGAGGTGGTTAGGTCATGAAGGTGGAACCCTCACAAATGGGCTTAGTGCCCTTAGAAAGGAGACTCTAGAGAGCTCCTGACCACCCTCTTCAGTACTACTGCCACCTCTCCCCACCTGACAAGTTCCTCAACCCCTTTATTCTGCTCTGTGTAAGATGGTAGTTCCATCCCCTTCTAACATACTGTGTAGCTCACTGTTCATTATGTTTATTGTTTATTATCTGTCTTCCTTTCAGAATGCAAACTCCAATACAACAGGGATCTTTGTCTGTTTTATTCATTGATGAAGAAGAGCATTCAGCACACTGTAGGTGCTCAACAAACACTTTCTGAATTAATGAAAGAAAGAAGTTGTAGAAGTATCTACAGCAGGCAAGCATTCTAAACAAGGTGGAGCTGTTAGGTGTTAGACACGAGGAGATGAAGCTGTAGGTTGCAGAAGCAGATTAAGGAGATAAAACTGCAGTTGGGACTAAAAACAATGAGAAAAAGTAGCCATGGAACTGACTGAGACAAAATAGTAGCAGTGTTAGAATAGGGCTGTTCCAGTAACCCTTTCTTGTATTAAAGACTTAGCAGCCACATCCCATGTCTTGCTATAGTTCCATAGACTAGAGGAGGAATCTTTAAAACTATTTTATTTGATTTATCCATTTAATTTGACTTTATCCATTGGAACATGCTGTCTTCGCATAATAGAATTTAATAATTGAAAATTTATCTTAAATAGGAAAAAAGCTAAGAAACAGTAGATGACCTCCAAGTTGGCTGTGTCAAATCCACATAGGCACTATTCGAGATTGTGTAAAGCCACGAAGGCCATGATACTTTCTTTTAAATGAGTTACTCAGAATCAATGAATGTATATTTACCTAGAAAATTCACAAGAAATTCTTGTATTCACTTAGTATCCTTTTTAAAAGGAAAATAAACGGGACCATATTCTCGATTCTCAGACGAATAGCTTCAGAAGAAGAAAATCTCAGCATGAGCATATTGGGAGGAATAATCAAAGGCAACATTTTGAATTGCAGTTGTGATCACTGGATGTGACTCAGCACCATAGCAAAGAAACCGCCCGTGCAAAGTGTTTCCATCAACAAGAGATCAGCGCATCCTAGTCCAAAAAGGAGCAATTCAAAATCTCCAGATTATAATTTAGTTGAAGGTGTTTGAAATAACTATACTTTGGTGGATTTTTTATTTTTTTTCGGTCTTGCAAAGGGAAAAATCAAAGCAGAATCCCAATGAAAGATTCAGATCCTTAACCAAAAAGCATCTCACTAAACAGGTAAGCCCTTGGTCTATTGTACAGCTGCAAAGTGGCAGAAAGAGACGTCAATCCCAGGTCTGATTCCTCTGCTCCTCTTCCCTATGGATTTAGAGATGCTAAGCAATTTTCTTAAGAGCTGTCAAACTCATGTCTGTCTATTTTTTTACATTATATGTGCATTGAGGTTTGTGATATTACTTAAAAAGGTTTTAAGAAGGGGACATAAAATGCAATCTGCATTGACCAAAGCTATTATATTCTACTGAAATTTATCTTGGGTAAAATAGAAGAAAAGGGTAATAGAACTTGGGTGAATGTCTTTATTTTCAATTTTATAAGCGTTGGTGAAGGGACTCTGCATTTGATCACACTATAATGGCCTCTCCTGAGAACCAAGTATCTTGAAAGTGAAAGACCTTTTCAAGCATAACTCATTGTTGTCATATCCTCTGAATTTTCCACCAGGAGAGTTGTTCCTGTAAAACAATAATTCTGAATATATATTCTAATAATTCCACAATTCTTCCACCCAAACTAAGGTTTTGCAGTAAAATAAGGATGGGAAACACTGTATACCTTATTCGCTGTCTTGAGAACTTACGATCTAAGATTATAAGATTGTAAATTTATTAGATAATTTGGAAACGTATCTAATAAATTTTGGAAAATTTTCCAAATTTATTAGATGTGTAAATAATTCTGTTGCATGCTGTTGGGAGAGGCAGTCTCATGCATGCAGTCCTTCAACCCCTACTCAGCCACCTAAGAAAGGGCCCTGGGCCCGGACCACCTCCTAACAAGAGATAACGAGTCGTCCCAGCCCGTGCTGGACTCACCACCTTGCGTGGGAATGTCTTTCCCTGTTTTAGACTCAACGTGTTCTCCTTGTTCTTCTTAGGTATGTGTGTCATATGGCACTGGCCAACTCCATTGCTATATCTGTCCCCAGCAGGGAGCAGTCAGAGTCCTTTGTTCTGTTGCACAAGAGCAGTGCATGCAGCCCAATTGCACTGCAGTGGTTGCTGGGAGGACACGCAGGCCATGGAAGGCCAACATCCACTGTGGATGCTCCTCTTACTCTGTCTTTTCTCTATTTAAGTGTTGGATTGCATTGTGTTTCCATGGTGTCTCCGACATCAAGATGCAGTGGGCAAAAGTGTTCCAACTTCTACTCGTGGTGACAGGCAGCCAATGCCACTTGCTTGACAACCACACTTTGGGAAAAACTGTTCTAAATGCACTGTCTACTATATATCTTTCTTATGCTACAAATATGGTAAATGGGAAGAGTCACATATTTATAGGACTGTGAAAGAATGATAAAAAGGTTAGATAAGCTGCAGCAGAGGGAGAAAACCATGGTGAATGTGAAGCATGATCAAGGGAGGCCACACCCTAGAATCACATTTATATGGAATCTAAAAAAAATACAAGTCAGACTCATAGAACAGAGAGTAGAATGGTGGTTGCCAGGGGCTGTGGGTGGAGGAAATAGGGAGAGATTAGTAAAATGGTACAAACTTTCAGTTATAAGATGAATAAGGTCTGAGGATCTAATGTATAACGTGGTGACTAGAGTTGATAACACTGTGTAGCATAATTGAAATGTGCTAAGAGAGTAGAAATTCAATGTTCTCACCAAAAAATGCAAATATGTGAAATGATGGATGTCACTTAACTCAACAGAAGGAATCCTTTCATAATGTACACATATGTCAAATCATCATGTGCTACACTTTAAATAGCTTACAATTTTATTTGTCAGTTATACCTCAAGAAAGCTGAAGAAAAGGGAGTCTTTACCCAGTGGGATGCACACAATGGCACTACCTCTAAAACTTCAGCATGCACCATCATGGGAGGAGTCGTTACGACACAGATTATTGGGTGCCTCCCCCCTGCACCTCCCACCCCTTGAGATTCTGATGCAGGAGGTCTGGGTGGGGCCCAGAATTGACATTTCTAACAAGCCCACGGGTGATAGTGATACTGCTGGTCTGCAGCCTACACTTTGAGTAACACTGCATTGTGATCCTATAAATGACAAGTGTGAGATCCTACCAAGGGACAAGCAGTATTAGTTTTTTTTTTTTTCCTTCAAAAATCCCACAGGCTTGGGGCTGGCCTGGTGGCTTAGTGGTTAAGTTCATGCGCTCTGCTTCAGCAGCCCAAGATTCACAGGTTTGGATCCCAGGTGCGTACCTAGCACTGTTCATCAGGCCATGCTGTGGCGGCATCCCACATATAATAGAGGCGGACTGGCACAGATGTTAGTTAGCTCAGTGACAATCTTCCTCAAGCAAAAAGAGGAGAATTGGCAACAGATATTAGCTCAGGGCCAATCTTCCTCACAAAAGGAAAAAAAAGGAAAAATACCACATACTTCTCACCTAAACCATGCATGTTTGCTCTACTAACATATGGTTGGCCCCATTCCTACCAAAATAATAAACCCAAATATATTCTGCTAAAAAGCATTTGCCTCCTCCCTGAATCTGTTTTATATCATGTTAGCTAAGAACACTATCCAAATGCCCTTCTCAAAGAGATTCTCTCCCATAATGTGTGGGAGGGGGACTTAGTTGCCATTTCCACAAGAATATAAACCAGCCACAGTGATTGTATAACTGTTGAGAGTAGAACAAGTCTCCACCTTATTTATATAAAACTTATTTATGCAAAATAAAATGCAGTATGAGACATTTTGAAAAGATGGTAGGAAAAGAGGCGTTCAATAGAAATAACCAAACATAGTGAAAATCATCCTCAGAAAACAAGAGAATGGCATTAGAAATTAGGAGAACTTTTGCCACTTAAAAAACATATTCTGGACAGCCACATGCAAAGAATGAAAGTAGACCATTATCTTACACTACACACAAAAATTAACTCAAAATTGGTTAAAGACTTGAATGCAAGACCTGAAATCACAAAACTCTTAGAGGAAAATATAGTCAGCACATTCTTTGACATCAGTCTTAGCACTATCTTTTCAAATATCATGTCTACCCAGGCAGGGAAAACAAAAGAAAAAAATAAACAAATGGTACTACGTCAGACTAAAAAGCTTCTGTATAGCAAAGGAAACCATGAACAAAACAAAAAGACAACCCTCCAACTGGGAGAACATATTTGCAAATCATTTATCCGACAAGGGGTTAATCTCCAAAATATATAAAGAACTCATACAACTCAACAACAAAAAAATGAACAGCCCAATCAAAAAATGGGAAGCAGATATGAACAGACATTTTTCCAAAGAAGATATACAGATGGCCAACAGGCACATGAAAAGATGTTCAACATCACTAATCATTAGGGAAATGCAAATCAAAACTGCAATGAGATATCACCTCACACCCATCAAAATGGCTATAATCAACGAGACAAGAAATAACAAGTGTTGGAGAAGATATGGAAAAAGGGAACTCTCATACACTGCTGGTAGGAATGCAAATTGGTGCAGCCAATATGGAAAACTTTATGGAGATTTCTCAAAAAATTAAAAATAGAAATACCATATGATCCAGCTATTCCACTACTGGGGAGTTATCCAAAGCACATGAAGTCAACAATTCAAGGAGATTCATGCATCGCTATGTTCATTACAGCATTATTCACAATAGCCAAGACATGGAAGCAACCCAAGTGCCCATCAATGGATGAAAGGATAAAGAAGATGTGGTGTGTGTGTGTGTATATATATATATATACACACAGACACACACACACAATGGAATACTACTCAGCCATAAAACAGACAAAATCATGTCCTTTGCAAGAACATAGACGGACTTTGAGGGTATTATGCTAAATGAAATAAATCAGGTAGAGAAAGCCAATAATACCGTATGATTTCATTCACATGTGGAAGATACACAAACACATAGATAAGGAGAACAGATTGGTGGTTACCAGAGAAAGGGGTGGGGGGAGGGAAAAAGGGATAAAGGGACGTATATGAATGGTGATGGATAAAAACTAGAATATTGCTGGTAAACATGATGCAGTCTATACAGAAACTTACATATAATAATGCACACCTGAAATTTACACAATGTTAAAAGCCAATATGACCTCAATAAAATTTTAAAAACATATATTCTGGCACCATGAAAAAAGTCACTGATGACCAGCTGGTATTCCCTCTTTCTGACAAGGCTTGCGCCATTGCATAATTATCAATAAAGGGACTCCAGGGAGGGCCAGCTCTCTGGCTCACCTCTGCTTCATGGATATTGAGGCTGCAGCATCACACTTGGGGTTGGCTCTCTGCTCAACAGAAGAGAACGTTGAGTTTTGGCGTCCAAAAGTTGGAGAGCAAAGTTGCTACAGTGACAGCCAACTATTGTGATGACCGATATTTAGTTTGCATTTGCAGAAGAATTCGGTATTTTTACAACAAGGCTTCTAAAGAAGAGCAGGCAGCCACCTGCAAACGCACTTTGATGAGGAAGAAAATCAATGCGTGTGCATTTGCACACATCTCAAGCAGGAGCATATGATAATCATGTCAGAAATGACTAGTTTGTGTGAAAGTGTTACAGAACTTGGCTCTTCCAAATAATTTCCTCAAGCCATTTAAACATAGACAGAGAATTCACAAGGTTTCTTAATTCTACTGTTACTGTAAAAACACATTTCTGTGGTGCGTGTGACATAGGAAGGGCTACTTGTCTGCTGTCGCCTGAGGACAAAAGCTACCTAGTAGCACAGGCGTGTGAAACAAAAGTATTATTGAGTAAGAATGCAGAGAGCTTGCTCTTGCTGAATCATTGTCTGACAAATGTTCAAACCAATAGGGCATAAAATCGTTAGTAGATAAAACCAACACCAAGGCTTCCAGGGTGTTCCATTCCTCCAAAAGCCTCTGCTTGGACCTCCAAAAATTCTGCTGGGAACTTTTCCCTCTGCCACCGTGAGAAAACTTAATGTCCCACTGGGAAGAGGATCGGAGGAGCTCTGAAAGATTGTAGGACTCTCCCACCCCCACCCAGCATTGCTAGAACCCTGCTTCTCTTCCATCTGGCATCCTTTGTGTCAAATAAGCCCCATTTTGCAGATCATTGGAGCCATGTGTAGGTCCTGTCACCAGAGCCACCTCTTATGTGGGGTTGAAATATCCAGCTGCCTGGACCTGGTGACATGGGTGAAGGAAGGCAAGCAGATACTGGGCACCAGTGTGAGAGAGGTAGAGGACTGAGGGCGAGGACAGATAATCAGAGATCTCACTCAACAGGTTCCAATTGCGACTGGAGATTAGAATTACAGGGTAGAGAGGAAGAGGCCCCTGGCCAGGCAGGAATCCTCAGCCTCGCCCTCACCTTTTCTCTTCCCTCACTCTGCACCTCCAGCTCTCTGCAAATTCTCCTGCTCCACCCTGGGTAGTTCCGGAGGGTACTCAGCACCTCCACCACCGCCCATCATCTCTGGCCTTCAAAGCTGCCTTCACCCTTGCTCTTGAAATCCAAAACCCAAGGACACGCAGGGCGCTCCAGTCATCTCACCTCACTGATCTGTTCAGATCTTGTCAATGGTTTTGCATTCCATCCAGAATAAAGTCCAGAGTCCTCACAGGGGCTGCCAAGAATTTATATCACCTGCCCCCTCTCCTCTCACCCTCCCCACTCCTGTTCCTCCTGCCATCACCCCCTCCCACCCCTCTCCTTCCCTCAGTCTGTCCTCTAGGCTGCACCTCAAACACACCAAAAGGGCTTCCCCAATGGGGCTTTTGTCACCAGTTCTTGGGCTGCCCAGACACCCCCCCTCCACCATCCTCACGGCTCCTTCTCTCCCTTCCTCCGAGTTTCTGCTTAAATGACACTTTATCAAGAAGCCCTTCCTGGCTGCTCCATATGAAGCAACACTCTCCTCCTCCCCTCCCCGCCTCCTCCCTGCATGCTGGCACTTTTCTTTGACTTTATTTTCCTTTAGAGCACTGGGCACCACCTGGAATGTTATGTTTTGTGTGTTTGTCTGCCTCTCTGTGCTTCCATGAATCCAATTCCATAAGAAAAGGGAGTTTGTTCTGTTCACTGCTGTATCCACAACAATGCCTGGCACACAGCAGGCACACAGTAAATATCTGTAGCTATTTGTCTCAGTCTGTTCAGGCTGCTGTGACACCACAGACCGGGGGCTTAAAGAACAGACATTGGTTTCTCCTAGTTCTGGAAGACTAAGATCAGGGTGCCAGCATGGGCAGGTGCTGGTGAGGGCCCTCTTCCAGGTCACAGACTGCCAAGTTCTTGTTGTCCTTACACAGCAGAGAGAGACATCATATCTCCTTGTCTCTTCTTACAAACGCACTAATCCCACCTGGAGGGCTCCATCCTCATGACCTAATCACCTTCCAAAGGCACCGCCTCCAAATACCACCATATTGGGGATTAGAGCTTCTATATAGAAATTCTGAGGGGAAGGCACAAACCACCCATCCATAGTGCTACTGAATGCGGCTGTTTCCTGAATCACGTAATGTGTAACTTTCTGAAACAAACCAGGAGATATACTTTATATCTTCATGTGATAGCAGTCTGCAGGGTCTAACTTCATTAATTAATTATAGATTGCTTTAATGTACATGTGGCGACAGTGTTGGTTTTTTTAATCATCTAAAATAAAGACTAGTTATGTTGTGATTGAATTGTAGCTTTGCATTAGCAATTTATTCCAGGGAGATAAATGGATGGGTGCAATTAGGAGTGACTAAGATAAGATTTAATAAGTGTCTTGATCTTTCCCAAGAATCTAATTGCTCAGATTAGGCTGTCATCTCTGAAGCTATAAGTAATACAAACAATTTATAGATCATCTCATAAGCTTACAACATAGGAGATGAAGCTCGACTGCTAAAGAAATGACTCCCTTCATAATCTCATCTGCCTACCGTCGATTTATGTGCGTGGTGCTTTTTTAATAAAAGGTCATTGTAATTTCTCTAGCTATATTAATAAAATTACAGTGATTAAATTGGAGGGAGTATTTTCTTTTTATTATTACAGTAAAGGAAAATTTTAACAAAATTGATGTACCCTCTAGAAAGGGAAAAAAGAAACCTCCCTGATTGCTCAGCTGTTCTGGCCCAACTGAAGGGTGAATGTGCATGCCGCTCCTATTCCAAATCTGTTATCCTCTCGAGGAGTCCACATGGGACTTGCCAGTTCTCCTGGACTGGGAGTATCTCTCACAACTGGTCACTGGATGCCAAGAGATACATGATGGCTAATCGGGCTGAACAATTGAATAGAGTAAGCGTACAATAAATGTTGAAAGCTTTATTCATTCAACTATACATTCAGTCGTTTATTAACATTAACTAGTCAGGAGTCAGATATTCAGAGTCAGGGACAATTAAAAGCTACTCACTCTCCCAGCTGACAAGCAGACTGGTCCAACGCTCAAAGCCCTGCTTTATCTCAGCCTCCTGTTCTGGGTTCATGCATCTGTTCCAGTATCAGGAAATAGCAATAGACCATCCCGATGCCTACTGACCTCCGCAAGGGGAAAATGCTCAATATCCAGTCCCCTTCGCACCATAGAGTAGTGACCCTCAAGTAAGCGGGTTTTTCCTTTAAACGATGCACACCCCACCCTAGAGGGAAATGCCTCTCCTCCCCTCATTGAGAATTGCTACCTTCCCATACCTTTAGGATAACACTCTACTGTGCTCTGATGTATAGAGCATCAAGTATTCTAGAGCCCTGACACTCCTGCAAGAAGACAACAAAAGAGAAGGAGAAAATCTGCCAGCATTTGTGCTGTTTCCTGGGGATTCACGAGAATGATAACCGTAAAATCTTTCTCACAAGCCCTGGTCTCTTTCTTCAGCTCCAGAACCCACATCCACCTCCCACATAAACGTTTTCACCTCAGCTTAGATTCAAAAATATCTAAAACCTCATCTTCCCCTCAAAGAAGGAAGCTGGGCCTGTCACTCTCCTCTGTTTGCTAACAGAGCATCATCTCAGGACTCTAGGCTTGGGAGCTGAGACACACACATCTTCCCTTTTCTCCCTTGACATTGAGTCCTGTAACATCTCATTTCCATCTCCACTGCCACTGCCCTCAGCTGGCTTTCATCATGGCTTATGTGCAATATGACAGCCCGTTTCCAGTTGGTCTCCTCTCTCTTCTCTATTCCCGTCCATGCTGGGCACCAATACCAAAGCCGTCTTCCTGGGTGTTTCTTCAATCTTACTTGTCCCGTAATCAAGAACTTCAGTTATTGATTGCCTGCTGGTAAACAGGTAAATCTCTTCACTCTGGTATTGAAAAATACTGTTCCTTTTAAAGCAGTATTTTAAAAATTGGCTCTCCTCCATATGATGTCAGTTTTATATCATATTAGCATGCACACACACACACACACACGCAAATGCCCCAGCCAAATAAGACTATTCCCTGAATGTTTTTCCTACCTTTCCACCTCTACATCTTGGCCCCAAAGTCTGTGAAGTCCTTCTTACTTTTCAAGGATGATCTCAAAAGGCCCCCCAATAACATTTGGATGCCACCATATAGCATGGATGTTCCATATAGCATCTTTCCTCTTTAAACCACACATTGCTTTTTTTCTGTCCCTTATGGACTTCATCCCATTCATCTTTGTAATATAAGAATTTAAGTACTCAACGTTAAGTTGCTTAGGGACTGACTCTCGGGCGTCTTTGTTTTCCCAGCTCCTAGCACAATGTCTGGCACATCGTAGGGACATGTATATATTTGGTACATTAACTTGAAAATACCTCAATGGGAGGAATATTCACCTTAAGGATCAAAGTAATACACTCCCAAAATGCAGCAACATGAATCAAAAGCAAGAATAGGGAACTGTGAAATATGTTACTCAACTATGACCATCAACTCTAGTCCTCAGCTTGTTTCAGTGAATGTTTGAAATGAACTGAACTACTGAATCGATTCCCTTAACTGGACTAAAATCAGTTGATCTGGGAGCTTGTGACTGGAGGGAATGTTATTTCAACTGATAGGCCTGTGCTGAAACAGAACTCTCCATCTGACATAAGCACCCACTTATAAAAATGCTCCTTCCAATGTTCATAGAGTCCTGAGCATTTGTACAGTCTTCAAAAATACAATCAACAGAATCACTGTTACTTTTCCTTCCATCTTCTCCTCTGTCATACTTTCTATCACCTCAGGAGGTGCTAGATTTTCTGTGGGTATTGTTGACATCCAGCTAAGGGGAAGTTTAGTTGGGTTTACATTTAGTTTGTGTTTACTGGAACATACATATGTGGTTAGTAGGTGTGAAGTAATTAGGTTATTGCCAGCTGTCTTAGTGTCAGAATGGCTTCCAGAAATCTCCTACTAGACACTGTGCCAATTCTCCTGGTAATGAGACACAAAAGTATAGGGCCAGAGGTCAAATAGGATATACTGATATGGGATATGCTTATGTGAGAGATACTTCCTATGTACCTGGCATTGGAGTATGTCAATAACAGAAAGAAACTAAACAAGGTTTGAAATGTACAGAACCGAAAGCTAATCTGTGAAAAATTCTTTTAATCATCAAAACAAGTAAAATTATATGTGGAAAATTGGATTTGCATAGATGTCTAGCCACAATGGAAGTTCTCTCTTGTCGAGAAGAGACTTCATAATGCAGCATATACAATTATAAATGCACCATACATTTTTGTTTATTTTTGATGGGATTCACAGAAAGATAAAACTTATTAAACCTCAGTTTATAAGGCATGAACCTGTAACAACACTGTATACAAGTATGTCTGCATATGAACTCTCACGATTCACATGCTACAACTGATCAGATTTGACCATTTGGTGTCACCTAATGCACCTTGTCTAGATGAAGTTTAGTGGTTCCAGATGCAAAGACACGCAACGTTTGCCAGGAACAGTATTTGACCAGCTTATAGTGACAAACAAGTGGAATGCTCTTAATATGCCTTAATCAATTTTGTATAACTTTTATACTTTGTATTTTAGATAATCAATTTTATATAATTTTTCAGAATTATTGGCCATACCAAAATTCGAACATATCAGAGACAGCCTTCAATTCGTAAAATTATTTAAGATTTGTCATTGCTTAAGATAACTTGAAATGTCCTGACCTGTTAAAGCTCATGCATCAAAGAAACCTAATAAAGTTTTCCCCAAATTTGATAAAATCCCCTAAACTTTTCGCGACACACTCAGTTACAACCTGCGAAGCTGGAAGAAGATTATCTAAAATATCAGTGATAACAAGATACGAATTTTGATCAGACCTGCTGGAAAAAATCATCTCTATTCTGCCATAAAAAGAAACTATAAAATCACTGTCATATAGTCAATCAGAAGATGAGTCATAAATTGTGGGAAAAAGTACTATAGATGTCTCTTAGGCAGTTAATAAAGATGTGTTATTTTTATGGATTGTGTGATGTTCATGGTATTTGTCACCTTTTTAAAATTTGAAATTTGTTTTTATTCTTTTTTTTATTCTAAATAAATATTCAATTTCACTTTTTTTCAATTTGAACTTTTATGTTCTTTTTCTTTTTTTTTTGTCTTGGTGAGGAAGATTGTCCCTGAGCTAACATCTGTGCCCATCTTCCTCTATTTTGTATGTGGGGTGCTGCCACAGCATGGCTTGACTAGCAGTGTGTAGGTCTGCACCTGGGATCTGAACCTGTGAACCCAGGCTGCCGAAGCGGAATGCACAAACTTAACCACTATACCACCAGGCCAGCCCCTGTGTTCTTTTTCTTAAAGAAGGTCCTCTTAAGTATAATGAGCTTTAGGTCCCACAAAATGGAGAATCTACCTGGACTCTCACAAAAGCACACTAGACAAGACTTCGTTCATTCATTCAACTATTTTTTGAATGCCTCCCTCCTGCTGATTACTGTTCCATGCTTTGCTACTATTAAAAATCCTCAACTACATGGAGCTTCACTCTAGTCAAAGGAATAATAAGTGCTTTGAGGAAAACTGAGGCAGCGAAGGAGAGAGGCTGTGGGGAGGACTTTTCCAGGAACAAGGTGTCTGGGAAGGTCACACTGAGAAGCAGCAGCTGAGCAGCTGGAAGAACTCCCCTGGGATCCACGTGGATGGATAGCGGTGGAGGGTGATGGAGGAAATTTCCAGCAGGAGGGAACTGTACATGCAAAAGAGAAAGAGCAAGCTGAGCAGGTGCTTAACAAGGAGCATAGCAGCTGGATCAGAGTGAGCGCAGGGCAGGACAGCTGAGCAAAGTCAGAAAAGTAGCCTGGAGTGGAGTGAGGGAGGCAGGCTCTCACCAACTGAGGCAGATTTCATCACCTCAAATAAAGGACTGAAGCAAATATGGCAAAATACTAACATATGTAAATTTGAGTGTATAAGGTACTCAGGCATCTTTTCTATTTTCTCCATATTTCTGTGAGTTTAAAATATTTCATAGTCAAAGATGTATTTTTTTAGCCTCCAAAGGTATGTATCAGAAAACGAGAAAGATTGAAAATAAATATCGCTTCAGTCTCAGATGAAGAAAGAGCAGAAAAGGCCCTCGGAGATTGACTTCAACTTAACAGGTGGGGAAACTGAGGCCAAGAGAAGTTAAGCCACGGGCCCACGCTCACCAAGCAGAGCACGGTCATGGCGGAGCTGCGACTCAGAACTACGATAAGATCATTTTTAATCTTTCTTAGAAATACATTTTATTTTTAACGTTTTGGTCATTTCCGCTTAAACATTCTGAAAGTCTTTTATTTTCTTGTTTCAAGTGTAGGATGCAGTCACCTCACTACACAAAATTACACTCTTGAATTTTAACAGTCCTATTTTCAAATATGAATATGATGGTGAAGATTTATAAGTTATAAGCCATTTATAACTGTGTAGGATAAATTATAGCACATGGTTATTATACTGTAGGACTATGAATTTTTTGTTAATTACATCATAAAGTGTTGGAAACAAGCTTTCTGTATATACTTAATGTATTACCTAACTTCTTTTTTCAGCTCTAAAAGAACCCTGGTAAATTCATTCTAATTATTCATCCCTAGGGCTATCACTAAATACATATTTAAAATCAAATATAAGCTTGCTCATCCTGAGAGAAAAACCTCTAATAAAACAGTACGGATGCATTTATAACGAATTTCAGAGTTAACTCAAAAGTAATTAGAAAACACCCAGAAAAATATGCAAAACTACTCTGGCATTTCACCGAGACACAGCTTCATGATCCAATACAAAATAAACTTTCTAAAGAGTTCATAAACACAGTTCATGATCGTCCTTGGCAGGCTGACTCCCTCAATATATTTTCCACGTGGCCACAGTTTCAATAAATGGCTAAATAAAAAATATTTATGGAGCTGCTCCAGTGGCATAGCAGTTAAGTTCATGGGCTCTGCTTCAGCGGCCCGGGGTTCATCAGTTCAGATCCCAGGCATGGACATATGCACCTCTGTCAAGCCATGCTGTGGAGGCATCCCACATATAAAATAGAGGAAGATGGGCATGGATGTTAGCTCAGGGCCAATGGAGGAGGATTGGCAGATGTTAGCCCAGGGCTAATCTTCCTAAAAAAAAATTACATAATTCAGTGAAGCATAGTTTGTTAGGAACCATTATATTCAATTAACTTAAGACTTTATTTCTGAGAGTATCTGAGTATCTAGACTATTGCAATACAGGTGAAATGACTACCTTTTATGCCTGTATTTCTAGAAATCAAATATGAATTACTCGATTTTTCTGGGCTACTATTATGCTTTTATGTACAGGTATTGTACATAACTAAGCTAAAAAACTTAGTTGAGCCATTCCAAGGCAAAATGCTCAAGTAAAATCTCCCTTTATCTCCAATAGGGTAGTAACATATTTGAATTTTATATTTAAGACATTAAAATTACACCCATTTCTTGCATTAATTAGCTTGATTCATTTTTTATTTTAATAAAATATTTGTATTATTTATAATTACATGTTTATATAATTTCTACAACTATGTTTTTATATTTATAATTATATCACTCTTATCAGAAGAATTAATGATAAAAGTAAAGAACACAAACTAAATGTTTAGTCTTAAGCCTGTATGCACAAACATTTAACATGTGGTAGAGATTTTGACTTTTATTACTGTACTAAATAATGGATTTTGTCAATAGGATACAACTTCCCACCAACTTCTTGAAACACATGTGAATAATTTCATTCAATGATAGGATGTGAAAGTAAAATATTTTTAGACGATCAAATAAAAATTCATGATTTTTAGGCCCTGAAATTTCAATAACTTTCATGAGTTTTGAAAGCAACAATTTTTTTCAACATTTTACAGTATATGTTATTCAAGAAGAATGAAACACTGTCCTCATTACGCAGAGTACATTCTCCCATCTATCCTCAAAAATCCTGTAAACATGAAGTACTGTCCACATGTTGGATATGGGAACATAAGGACTGGAGAGGGTGCATAGTCTAAGTTCAAGAAAAGCCAGGCAAATTCAAAGGTTTGCCTGAAGACATTGGAGAACCAAGAAATCATTGACTATTTACAGGGTAATGACATAGAAAAAATGAACCCCTGGAGAGGCAAGTCCAGCATTTTGAACTGCCTTTTCCCTGAAGTCTGTGTACCAAATCAAAGGTCTTTGATAAAAACATGTCTATACAAACCTGGAAAATTTTCATTCAATGGTAAAATACTGAAAATTTCCCCTCCGATTTCCCACATGAGACAAAAAGTACCTGTTGCACCATTCAATTCAATATTGTGATGAGGTTCTAGCTCGCACCATTAAGCAAGAAAAAGAAATAAAAGTGTAAGAAGACTGGAGAGGAAAAAGTAAAGCTGTCATTGTTGCAGAGAACATGATTGTGTAAGAAATAAATCTACATAAAAATTATTAAAATTAGTCAGTATAACAAGGTTACTGGATACAAGATAAATAGGCAAAAATCAATTCTATGTTTTTGCATTAGCAACAAAAATTTAGAAATATAATTTTTAAAAGATACTATTTAAAATAGCTCAAAAATATCAAATATCTAGTGAGAAATACATAAAAGTATCTGCAAAACTACACAGGAAACAAACATTGAGAGAAATTTTAAAAATCAAAGTAGATAACCTTGAAAAATAAAATTTAAAGTGGTAAAGACAATTTTATTCTCCACATGATTTAGAGATTCAATGCAATTTCAATTAGAACTCCAATAGATTTCTGTGTGGAAATTTAAAAGTTGATTCTAAATTTTATATAGAAAAGAACACCACCAAGATTAAATGAAACACTCTTGAAAAAAAGAATATCAAGGTGGGTCTACCATATATAAAGATTTGACAGCTACAGTAATTTAACTATGTGATATTGCCACAAGTTTAGGCAAATGAACAAATGGGACAGAATACAGATTTCAGAAACAGATCCATTCATATATAAAAACATGAGTTAGAAAAAAGCTGGCATTGCACAGCAGAGGGGAAAAAGTCCTTTTAATTAGTAGTTTTTAGTTATACATCCATATTGAAAAACAAAACTTCATCTCTATCTCACACCGTTCACAAAAATTATTTTAGATTTCAAATCTAAATGTGAAATGCAAAATAATAAAGCTCTGAAGAACATAGAGATCAGTATCTTCCTTGGGATACTTGGGATATAGAAAGTATATTCTATATCTTGGGATAGAGAAAGATTAAACAAGACACCAAAAAAAGCAAAAAACACAAAATAAAAATTTTATAAATTAGAACCTGTGAGAATTAAGAACTTCCGTTCATGAAAAAACACTATTGAAAATGAAAATGAAAAGGCAGGCCATAGAGTGGAGGAAAATATCTACAACATATTCACCTGACAACAGAACAGTATCCAGAATACAGGGAGAACTCCTGAAAATCAATGGGAAAAAGATAGACAGCCCAACAGGAAAATGGACAAGAGAATTAATGAACAGGCACTTCACAGCTGAGAATATCCAAAAGGCTGTAAATAAACAAGAGGGTGTGCAATCTCATTAGTAATCAGTTAAATGAAAACAAAAACCACAATAAGATACCACTATAAACCCATAAGAATGGATAAATGGAAAAAACAATGCCAAGTGTTGACAAGTACTTGGAGCATTGGAAATTCTTGTGCACTGTTGGTGGTAAATTCATACAATCACTCTGAACATACACACACCCAACAGATACTGACACAGGTGCACTAAGAGACTGTAAAAGAATATTCATAGCAGCACAATTCCCAATAACCCCAAATTAGAAACAACCCAAATCATCAACAATAAAAGAAATAAGTAAAATGTATACAGCAATGAAAGTGAATTAACTAAAGCTACACATAACATGAATGAATCTCACAAGAAAATATTTTAGGAAGGTGGATTCAAAGAATATGTGCTGTATGATTCAATTTATATAAGATTCAAAAATAGGCAAAAAGAACAGTAGTTACCTTCAACAAGGAAGCAAGGATGCCGATTAAGAGATGGCAAAAGCAGATAAGGAGGGCTCTGACGTGCTGTCACATCTCTTTCTTGACTGCTGTGGTAATTCTGTCAACATGTTCTCTACAGTAATTTATTAAGCCGTATGTTCGTACTGCGCGTTTTGTACATGCGCAGTATATTTCAATAAGGTAGCGTTGAAAAAAGAGCACTTAGTGTATGTGCATTGTTCCTTCTTCCTTATTTTCCTCCACCCTGCTGCCCCAAAAGCTTTTGGGACAGCTGGTGCCTGAGTTGCCATGTTGGACGATGAGCACAAGTTCTGCGCATCATGGAGATCTGGGCTAGAAAGAGTCAAGATCCCTGAGACCAACACCCTCTCCTAGACCACCTGCCGCTGGAGTTTTATGTGAGAGAGAAATGCACCTGTCTCTGGGTTAAGACACTGCAGTTCTGGTCACTCATGACAAATCCTAACTGAAACAGGGAACCAGGCCATAAATCTAAAGCTCACAGATGCCTACTCCCGTACTTTTCCCACAACCTCACATTGAGTCTTGCCCAACTATGAATAAACCATTCTAGAAACTTCATGTCAAAGAATCCATTTATGCAGAAACAAATTTTGAGGACACTGCCAAAAAAGCTGTTATTGGACAGGCTCTGCTTTGTTACACCTTAAAAATCAAACAGCATTTTATGATATTGATTTTTCCCTTTTTCAGCTATGGCAGCTGTTGTTTCATAAAATTGGAATGTAACTTTTTCCTTCTTCCCTCTGATTTACTCCCTCTTGTGTGTTAATACTTGGCAAATGGTTTGTCCTGAATATGCAGATATTTCTAAGTACATTGCTTGGTTTTTCCCTTGACAATTTCAGGTGCACTTAATGTCATCTGGAATATTTCACATGGAAATAAAGAGAGGGAACAGAAAGAAATGCCATGTAAAGACGTGATTCACTAGCTGAAAAAGCCATTTCCTTGGCAAGGGGTCACTCGAAGTGTTTCACAGAGGGATATTTATGGTCATAGAATCAAACAGAACAAAGCAGAAATTCAGTGTGAGCGCTATCCACCAGGACAGGAAGCCCGAAGATGAGGCTTTAGCTAAGGGTATTAGCGCTCAGGCACGCTGCTTCTGGGAAATTCACAAGTCATTCTTGAACACTCAGTATTTTAATTTTCATCTAATTTTCAAGTTCCTTTGTTGCAACTCTAGGTAGGCAGAATCTAACCCAAATATTTGATTTTTTTGTCCGTCTTCCCTTAACTTTTGAGTGTTTCAGGGCAGGGTTCTCTATTTCCCCACTCACTTGGGCCTACCTGTCTTCCCCCTGTTAGGAAAGAGACCCCTTAGTGTAACTATATATTTCAGATATGCAATGACAGGGTGTTCTGGACTGAATGTTCATGTCCATCCCAAAATTCATATGGTTAAGCCCTAACCTCCAATGTAATAACATTGGGAGGTAGGGCTTTTGGGAGGTAATTAGGGTTAGATGAGGTCATGAAGGTAGGGCCTCTGTAATGGGATCAGTACCCTTATAAGAAGAGGAAGAGACACCAGGGTTCTTTCTCTTCTCCAGGTGAGGACACAGAGAGAAGGCTCTGTCTGCAAGCCAGGAGGGTCTTCACCAGGAACTGAGTTGGCCAACACCTTGAACTTGGGCTTCCAGCCTCCTGAACTGTGAGAAATAAATGTCTATTGCTTAAGCCACCCAGTCTGTGGGATTCTGTTATAGCTGACTAAGAAACAAGGAATTAATACTAGCTTAAGAAGAGCTGAAGGCCTGGAAAATGCAATAATTCAAGGAAAACAGGACTCTCTGTTCATGGCCGTGAGGTGCAAGATGAAGCCAGTACCTGGAGAGGACAGAGGAGCTAGAAAATGAGGGAAGAAGGAAATGAAAATAAAAGGGAAAGAACTTGCACGTTCTCATCTGAGACAGACATGGACAAGTAGATGGCCTGATAGCTCTGTGAAAGATGTATTCTACACCATCTTCTGAACTCTGAGTGCGTTCGTGCTCCACTCCATGTGAGGCAGGGCTCTTTCTTGAGATGGGCCAAACCTTTCATGTTGGCAGGTCACTATCAATTACTTACACATACCTCCTACTCCTTGTGAAGCGTCTAGAAGAGTGGATTGACTCAGAGTAGATCTGAGTACATGAAGAATTAGAAGTGGGAGGAGGGGATAAAGAAGCTTTACAGCTCACCAGGAGACGATAACTTCTGATTTGTTTTATGGTTGAATATTTCATCTCACTGGGAGGTGGGACTGGAGAGGAAACGTAATAGGAGAGAAACACCCAGGAGTTTCCTATTACCTCCATCCAGAGCCTGCCATCCTCTCAACCCCTATCTCAACGAGATTGCAAATGACTGATTTCTTCCTCCTCTCTTATTTCCTCCAGTCCACCTCCCTCTGGTTCAACTGGTGGGATGACATCTCACTAGCTGTTTTATGTAAAACAAATTATTTTGCTGCTCTGAACCTCAATTTTCCCATCTATAAAGCAGGCATATTAACACTATCTCCAAAGACACTCATGAAAATTAAAATAAGATAATATGGAGAGTGTAACTCCCCAGTGCCTGATCAGTAGAGAATGTTCAATAAATGTTACTGTTCCTTTACACATGGCAAAGAGAGAACGAGTAATATGGACAAAAATTACTGAGGACTTGTTAAAATCCCTGAATTTTCTCTGTTGTTGAGTGAACTTCAAACAGGAAACTTCTCACTTGGGTAACTGAAACTTTCTTAAGCTGCAGTTCCACAACCGCAAAATTGTGATAAAATTGCTTCCTCATAGAGGGATTTGTGAAAACAAAAGATGGGGATAATGCCTCTAGAGTGCTTAATATAGCACAGTCATGAGCATAGCGACGTTTTGGTCAATGACGGACCACATATAGGACTGTGGTCCCACAAGGTTACTACCATACAGCCCAGGTGTGTAGTGGGCTATACCACTTAGGTTTGTGCGAGTACACTCTGTGATGTTCAGACCACAACAAAATCACCTAACGATGCATTTCTCAGAACGTATCCCCATCATAAAACGATGTATGACTTTACGCGAAATACGGTATTTTTGGATAAATGAGAGCACCTGATAATCAATTATTAAGCATGAAACAGGGTACTACAACTTTTATGGCTAAGCTTAGATTCAAATTCTGGGAGAGCAGACCACACCTGCACATACCACCCTTAATATATGTTTACATCTGCTGATATTTATGGCAGTTTTTTATTTATATCTAAGCAAGAAGAGTACTATGCAGCTTTCTCACATTCTTCCACTCAATAAATCCAATAATTTTTTGAGTGAGAATTGAATGAAAGAGTGATAAGTTTAATTTCTCTTATTGGCCATAGTTGCTCAGTGTTGAAAAAATAGAGCCTGGACTATATATACTTCAAGCAACAAGGTTATAAATAATTTAAGATGGAGGGCAAAGAGTAGAAAAGGAACTATAGGTTCCATAAGCCCCTATTTAATAATTTTGTTCAGATCCAGACTGACTCTATCCTAGAGACGGACACTGTAAATGTAGATCTAGCCTTTTGCCGGCATATTCTCCATCCGCCATATTGCTTGAAGATGAATATGCCTTTTGCATTTGTCATATTTAGGGAGTCTGAAAAACCATAGAATCCCTTTGAGCAAGTGCCTGACTACTTCCCAATATTTGGAAACGTAGGCATAGACAAATGACTCAATTGGCAAAGGATACTGAATTCTATTCCCAACTTCAAATTCCTGTGCAAACACTGATTGGCTTTTCACCATATTCATATGCCTCTTAAGGAAATGTTTCCACCGACAAGGGTTTACAAGGAGAGTTCTATGAAAGAATCTTCTCCTCCCTCCTCCGTTCCTCAAAATCACTCATCACATCCGGGGCAAAAATGAAGGGTGTTGTGAACAACTGAGAAGGTTCCAATGGGCATGAGATGCCTCCTCCCACCTCTTCATCCCCCTGCCTCAGGTCTGCCGCAAGTTCAGAAGAGAAAACCTTGCCCTTCTCAACGGAGAATATACCCAGAATAAGCAACAACAAAAGAATAAAAGACATCAACAACCTCATTCTCTGCCAAAAGTCCATTAACGCATTAGAGTCACTCAGAACAGAAATTCAATAAAACTTCTAGGAAAACTCAGTAGAACCAATAGCTTCTTGTCAGGCAAAATGCTCCAGATGCACTTCCTACCCGAAGACAAGGCTCCTGCAGAGAGAAGCTGGCTTCTACTGGCTTCCAAGAGATTCACCCTTTGGAGGATGGAATTGTTTGAGAAGTGTACAGGTTGGTGTTGAAGCTCCCAGGGCTGACATCTCAGGTCTAGCACTCCTTTTCTTGGGCAATTCACTTAATCTTTCTATGCCATGCTTTCTTCCTTTGAAAAACAGCCAACTCCCGAGGTTAAAAGTTAATCTATGTTAAGTATTTCTAAGAGTCCCAGGAACATAACGTGTGCTATGTGTCTATTATTACCATTCTCATTCTCTTCTGCTTCCCAGGTCACCTCTTTCCTTACACGGGTTTCCTCCTTCCACCATTCGAAGCTCTTGAGCCCTGGATGCAGGAACACAAGCTTCCGAGCCAGCTGCCTGCAGCCCCTGGCTCTGATTCTGCAGTCATGTTGACTCCCAAGTTCATGCTCTGGAGATACCAGACACACACTCCGACTCGATGCTGTCTCCACGGCATCCTGTCCTGCTGTACCCTCACCAGAAATTCCTGCTTAATCCAACCCACCTCTGCACCCAGGTGTGACTTCAACACTTCTCTCTTTCCTCTTCTGCATAAACCTAAGCTCTTTCTGGTTTATATTCACATGTTTGAGGGTTCAAAATGTCAGCCCACTCAGGCAACAGAAGAGAACCTGGTGTAAAATAGAAAGCAGGACCTCTGGTTTAAAAAGCAGGAAAACAGGGGCTGGCCCAGTGGTGCAGTGGTTAAGTTCGCACATTCCACTTCGGCGGCCTAGGGTTTGCCGGTTCAGATCCCGGGTGCATACCTATGCACAGCTTGGCAAGCCACACTGTGGTAGGCATCCCACATATAAAGTAGAGGAAGATGGGCATGGATGTTAGCTCAGGGCCAGGCTCCTCAGCAAAAAGAGGAGGATTGGCAGTAGATGTTAGCTCAGGGCTAATCTTTCTCAAAAAATAAAAAAAGATTTTTAAAAAAGTAGGAAAACAGCTTTTTTACTTTGTTTGGTGCTCTCTCTCTCCACCTGTCATAGTGTTTTCTGTTTGCTATTTAATTTAATACTTCCTCCCTCAGGGGCACAGGGATCCTCATTGGGTGAGGACAGACCTGCACAGGTGCCCAACCGCACCTGGAGCCCCGCCCCACGACTCAGCGTGCCAGGCAGGTGCACCTGACTGAGCCCTCCCCAAGCTGGTGCCCAAGCCAGACGAGGGCGGGGGCAGCAGGAAGGGCAGCTAAAAACCCATCCAGGAGGAAGGGAGGTGGAAGGAGGGGGGACAGTGTGCCCAGGCTCAACCCCCCAGCGCACGCTCCGTTGATCTATCAGAGTTCACTTACAAAACACAAATTCAAAGAACAAACTAAGAATTCCAAGAGAGTGACCACAGAGCATCGACCCCCGCGTGCCGGTTTAACATGCAGCAGAACAGACCTCACACTTGGGAAGCCAGCCCTGACCAGAAAACTTGATTGGATCCTCCCTTCAGGAAAGGATGCCTCCGCTCCTACTGACATGACTCCATCATTTGAGGCTTTGGGTAATAAAACATTCATGTCCTCATGCCCACTCCTGAACTACCGCCTGCCTGAGGAAGGACAGATATGGTGACACAGGAAGTGTCCATGCACCTCAAAAAGCATCTTGTTGGACCGCCCCCCCAAACACACTCCATGAAAATAGAGTCGTGTCATTGCTTTAAAAGAACAAGCTGTTTCCCATGGCCAAAATGCAACATACCATGCCCTGCTTAGAAGACAGAGTTGTAACAATATACAGCTGTACAGATTTCCAGAGATATTCACTCATGAAGGCTCGTCATTTAAAGTCTATGTTGTCCTGAGTTTATTTATAAAACGAGGACAATAACAAAATCCATGTTTTAGAGTGGCTGTGAGGATTAACTAATATAATGAATGGAAAGCATAGCTCAGGGTTTGGCATATAGTAAACATTCAATAAAGGATACCTATTGTGGTCGTTATTACTGTGTGTGAAGACTGATTTTTGGTTACAAGGCCATGAAAGGAAGAATGTGCTATCTCAGGCCGGACCAGATCAAAACATATGGCACAGAAGGATCCAGAAAGAATGCAATTTAGAGGCTGTTCTGTTTAGCCCTTGGTTAGACGAACATATCAGGGAATGACTGTCGCTTTAGTAACTCTGAGAATAGTTCTGAGGTTACTAGGGAGAATGTCCTTATTTCTTGGAGATCATGCTGAAGTACTTAGGGGTGAAGTATTGTGATATCTAGAATTTACTGTTTGGCAAAAATTATAGTGTTGAAGCAAATGCAAACACTAGGAGAGTCCAGGAGGTAGGTGGACGGGTTCTCACTGTACCGTTCTCTGTATTTTTCTGTAGTTTTGAAAATGCTTATAACAAAAAGTTTTCTTAAGTCATGATCAGTCTCTCAGTGAAGAGCAGCTGGAGAGGGTTGCCCGAATCCCCCAGGTGGCCCTTATAATTGGCATTAAGTGCCCAGGTGCAGGAAGAAGTAGACAGTGCTCTTTGTAAGAGCAGGCTGGTCCATCCTAAGAACTGGGTTAATCGGCCTCCCTCCCCGGGTATTTTTATATATTGCCCCTGGACCAGAGGGTCCTAATGTTGTGGGCTCACACTGACTAAGCGAGGTCAGCATCTCCCTATAGCAGAGTGCCTGGCAGCTGGCTGAGGTTCTTCTCGTACTCGATGGATAGGAGCTCATGGAAAGACTTCGGGATGAGGGATCAAACAGAGCGACATCCCCTCCACCTCCGCCACCTTCTAAGTCAGTCCGAGCATGTCCCTTAGCCATCCTGAGCCTGGGCGTTCTCATCAACACATCGGAAATGGACTGATGGATTTGGGTAGAGACTTTTTAGTTAACTCAGTTGTGATTTTAACTATTGCCTATAACTCTTTAATTCTACATATTTAATTCTTAATTCTTTATTTAACTCTTAATTCTACATATTTTGCTCTGAGTCATCACTAAATACATATATGTAATGTCTACAGGATACTTGGTTGTCGCTCTGACAACTGAAACAACACATCTAAATTTTTCAAATTTCACGTTACTCAGTGTGGACACGTACTTAGACCTCCCCCCACCACTTCCAAATTCCGTGAACTTAAAACTTGGGAATTCCAAGGTACCATGTTCTCTTTCACCAGTCAGGCACAAAACATTCGGGCTCTTCTCCCATAGGAGTTGTCAATTCCCAACTCAGGGCCCTGCCTTATAATGTTTTCCCCCTAAAATGGGTATATGTCTTCCTTCCTTCTAACATCAACTGATCCCACAACACCACAGTGATTTCCACTGGCAGACAACAAGAAGTACTGGAGAACACAGCCTGAGACAAGGCAATCCAGGGCTAAAATCCTGGTTCTTCCTCTAATAGCTAAGTAGCATAGCTTTTCTGGGACTTAGTTATGTTATCTGTGAGCTGGGTAGAATCCTATCCACGTGTCTGCAGAGGATTAAAAGACATGGTGTTGACAAAGCTCCTGGTGCTGAATAAACCCTCTGTCACTCAGATGAGGAGAGGAGGGGAAGAGGAATGTGCAGCCACAAGGCACCATGCACCTGCAGGTATGGGAAGGGGCTGGGAGCACCAAAAATAAAACTCACCTGCTCTCCGGTTCAATACAGCCAAGCCGTTACACAAGTGCACCTTGTCAGATGTCACTGCCCAAAAAGCCTCATCTCTGGATAAAGACAACAGAGTAGCTCAGAGACTTTAACTGCACTCTGGCCAAAAGTGCTATATAAAGATTAAGTATGTGACAAAAATTTGTAGCAACATCAGCTAATTGCAAAGTTGAGGAAGAGAAAGTAATTAAAGATGAGCCAGCAAGTAATTCACTTAATTGTGAGCATAGAACATTCTCCAATCTGTAATCCTCTCCTCCCCCCAAAAAAAAAAGTGTGCAGAAATCTGAAATTCACGTGCCACCTTCTCGGTCTTATTGTCTGGGATTGATGCAGGCTGCCCACTTCTTCTGGCACCAAGGAGATCAAAGCATTATGGTTTAACATATTTTCTTTGAGCTTCTTTAAAAATGTTTTTACAGTTAAAATACACTAAAGAGAGTTTCCTTCTCTGAACATGGTTTAAAAAAAAACAAACAGTAACGGACATTTCACAGATGGACAATCTACAGACATGACTTAGGACCCAAGGTTACAAATGCCTTGCAGAGACATTCCAGAATCCATAGTCCATCCAGAATGACGGGCACATGCATTCGAGAGTACCTTACAAGAGGAGAGGAAGACAGCTTAGAAATTCCAGAGAGGTTAGTAAGGGAAAGGAAACTGCTATTACAGACAATCTCTGTGTGTCCATGGGTCTATTTTTTGCTGTTTTGGGGGTTTTATTTTGTTTTTAATCTGTACGTTTCTAGTAGCATCAAATCAAAACATCAACGTCATTCCAGGAAAATGGCATGTAACACAGAGCCTCACGCCTCTCCTCCTGCCTGGACCACGGTCTTGCTGGTGGGCCTGCATGCTTCACGCTCCTTGTTTCAAACGTCAAGGGAAGCTCAAATGAAGATGTTGACAGGCATGGCTCCCCAAGGGCAGGTGTGCTGACTCTGGTCTCTGTACACTGTGGTGGTCATTCCCAAGAAACCAACCTCAAAATCTGACCAAACTATGTGTTATGGGTTGAATTGTGTCCTCCTCCAAAAAAGTCCGAATGCCCCATGCCTCAGAATGTGACGTCATTTGAAAATATGGTCATTGTTGATGTGATAGTTAAGATGAGGTCATACTGGAGTAGGGTGGCCCCTAATCCAATATGACAGCTGTCCTTCTAAGACGAAAGTCATGTGAAGACACAGAGACACACTGGGAGAATGTTAAGTGAAGATGAAGGCAGTGACGTGGTGATGCTTCTGCAAGCCAAGGAACGCCAAAGATGCCAGCAATCCACCAGAAACTAGGAGAGACAGATGGAACAGAGTCTTCCTCACAGCTTCGGAAGGAACCAACCCTGCCGACACCTTGATCCTGGACTTCAGCCTCCAGGACTGTGAGACAATACATTACTGTTTATAAGCCATCAAATCTACAGTACCTTGCTATAGCAGCCTGAATGGACTAAGACTTTTATTGTAAAGTTGTGACAGAGACGCCTTTTGCCCTCAACTATTTGGCAAAGCATCCAAAGCTAGAAAAATGAAAATCAGACACACATAAATACATCCAATGAAAAGTCAAGTCCACGAATGATTCTGCCCAACTCCACAAGTACACTTCTCCTAAATGTCAGCTAATATAAAATAGGAACTCAGGAGCTTCTAAGGACAGTTGCCTGGGCTATGAGAAACTGCAACAGGGGTGTCTGTTAAATAGGAAGACAGACAGAGGTCTCCAAGTGGAGGGAAGACTGTGTGGAAAGGAAGGGACTGGAAGAAGCCAGTGTAGTGAGAGAAACAAGGAAGAGTGAGGTAAGCCTGGAGGCCAGGCAAGGCATTGTTGGGTGTAAAGAATGTCGGGGGAGGAAAATGATAAACAAAATATAACTGTCTGCCAAATTTTCTCCATGACGCTCTGTGGATAGAATGATATCTGACAAGAAACCAGGGCCATGTGCTCTCTTTTGTGTTCTCATAGTGTCACTCACAAAATAGCTAAAATTATAACACTCTTTCTAAGAAGTGTACTTTCTTAGGTAATACTTCTTTCCAACTAAAATTTATAAAATCCCATGTGAACTATAATACAATGTCTATTGACTGCACTGGGTTCCTGCAGTCTGAACGGTACATCACAACTTCAAAAAGTATACTGGGATGTGACTATGAGGTGTCACAAAACTATAGAAGATGTACATTCATGAGGAGCTGTATGTGACATTTGCGTGCACACACACAGACTCCCACATTCAACTATATTTGAAGGTAAAATTTAAAATATTAAATATCCAGGAAAACAATTATTTCCCAAACTATATTCAAATAAGTTTGTTTTCATCTTTTTAATACCTTAAAAAATAATGATGCAAAGGCTAGCATTTTTTTCAACTTTACAAATACTCGAGATGATTCCATTTCCCTTTAATGACAGCAGTGGAGGAAAACGTATAAACAAAAAGAAGAATGAGGACATCACCTCTTTTTCATACTAGGTATTTGCTTTCAAAATTGTAGTCAGACTTTACGTTAGTACAGCTCTCCTGACTCTACTCTTGTCCTCTGATATCTAGTCCAGAGCTCTTAGCCTTATGTCATGGCTGCCTCTCACTTCAGGTCCTGCTCAATATCCTTGGAAGCTAAAAACAAATATCTGTTGACTCAACCCCTCAGAACAGCCCTATCTCCTGACTTCTCCTGAAAATGACAGAACAAAGAGGAAACTAGAGAACTCGGATCCCTCCAGAGATAGGAGGAGGTGAGACCAAGTAGCGAGACCAAAAAAAAAAAAAAAAAAAGAGATTCTCAGCAAGCTGGAGCTTCACTGGAAACTTGCTGAGTTTTCACTTCCAAGTGATTTCCGTGCACAGACCCACAACCAGTTTGGGCGATTTGCAAGGTCCCAGACCTGAGGCAATCGCCCATGTATAACCAGAATCTTTCTGACCAACCTCTGTAAGACATGGCAAATGAAATTCGTCTTTATGTGCCTATGCAGGATACTCCCACTTTGCTGGGCACATCTGTATTTTAATAATGAAAGAACTACAATGGTTTGGTAGCAGCAGACTCTATGCACCTCTTGGCCTGAATACTATAGGGATATCAAAGAAAGAAAATGCCATGTGGTACCCATCCCTCTTCCCATCACCTTGAACATGAACACTTCAGTTTCAGTTGGAATCTTAGGTGAGTATCCTGCCATTTTTTTAACCACGCAAACTAAAAATAAGAATAGGCTCTATAAAGCAATAATGACCTTCATTGGGTAGCTCCACACAACAATTAACATTCATGGATTCAGACTGAATATGCAAAAGATCCACCTTTCACTGCCAGTGTGAATTAACACAAGACCATTTAATTGTAGATGGAAAACGTTAGAAGTAGTTAAAGAGTAGTGACTTCTAGAGGTAATGGCTATGTGAAAACCAGAAATAGAAATTGAGAAGGGTAAAAGGTAGAGATGTTGGATTTATTCCACCTGCAGATTGTGATAAAGAAGAGCAATTCCTCTGGATAATTTAGTACTTTTTGTCATTTGAAAATGATAACATGCTGTATTCTTGGCATGACAGTCTCTTAAACAATGATAAATAGGACGCAGTCGTGAACACACTCCAAACAGTTCGTTCTACCTATTTATGAGTGAAGACAATTATTGATGGCTACTTACAGTTAAAAGAAAAACAAAGTATAGAATCAGAGAATATTAAAGTTTGCATGAGCCTTAAAGCCTGTCTAATTCAACCCTCTGAATTTCCAGATGAATGAAATGAGACAATTCTCACTTAAAATGACTTCTGGAAAAGACAGTGCCAGGAATACTGACTTGAACCTGTTGAATTTCCCATTTGTTATGGATGAACTTCACTCCTCCAGTTCTGAAAAGATCAAAGGCCACAGCAAAGCATAATATACAATGGAATGAAAATCACTAAACAAAATTACTGGTTCACCTGCTTTCACCAGAGCTCCCCCGTGATCCATTCCCCACAGAGCAGCAAGAGAGAGCTTTTTTTTAGGTATAAGTCGGGTCCTGTCAGTGCCCTGCTTAAAACTCTGTTGGCTCCACTCTGATTAGATAAAAACAAGGTTCTACACCGGAGGCTCTTAACTTGGGGCCAGGGGTCCATGAACTCAGACAGGGACAAGTTCATCCCTATTAGATTCACTATCTCACTTTGAAATCTAGCAGTTCCTTCTGTGTTGGTTCACTTTATGTGTCAACTTGACTGGGCCACAGGGTGTCAAGTTAAACATTGGCTAAACATGATTTTTGGTTAAACATTATTTCTGGGTGTGTCTGCGAGGTTGTTTCTAGATAAGATTAACATTTGAGTCAGTAGACTGAGTAAAGAAGATGGCCCTCCCCAATGTGGGTGAGCCTCACCCAATCCATTGAGGGCCTGACTGGGACAAAAAGGCAACAGAAGGGAGAATTCACTCCCTCTCTCTACCTGGCTGCTTGTGCTAGGTCTTCTGTGCTCTGACTGGGACTTGCACCATCGGCGACCCTGGGTCTCCAGCTTACAGACAAGAGACCATGGGACTTCTCAGCCTCCATAACTGTGTAAGCCAATTCCTTATTTTAGAGATAAATAGATAGATAGACAGATACATACATACATACATACATACATACATAGATAATAGATAATAGATAGGTAGATATCTTCTATTGGTTCTGTTTCTCTGGAGAACCTTAACTAATACATCTTCAATTGTTAATATAAACAGCAAAACAAGTACTTTTAGGAGTACCTATGAGTTATCTCCTCTCCACTTCCTCCTCCCTCCACACTTCCTCCTCTCTCTCACCATCTTCCATGGTTAGCTCTTCCTCATCATTCTGGTTTCAGCTCAAGGTCTCTGAAGGAAAACCTTGCTAGCTTCTCCCCTCTGTCATCCTCTAGATCAGGGGCTGGCACAGTTTTTCTGTGAAGGACCAGACAGTAAACATTTTAGACTTTGCAGACCACTCCTCTCTGGTGCCAGCCCTCAACCTCACCACCATTGTAGTGTGAAAGCAGCCACAGATGATGTGCAAATGAGCCAGTGTGCCTGCGATCCAATATACGTGGCTGGCAAAAATAAGCTCCAGGCCAGGTTTGACCCACAGGCTCCAGATTGCTGACCCCTGCTCTACACCATGACCTGAGCCCTTCAGAGCATTTCTCCCCTTTGAGATTATCTTCTTTGTTTACTTGTGTATTAAATGCCTCCCCAACTGGAATGAATCCTTCATTTGTGAGCAGAGACTGACACTCTCTATTGTCTCTTATTCAGTGCTCAGCATCTGCAACACTGCCAACTGTTTGTTGAATGAATAAAAATATAAAGTGATGCTGATATTCTGACCCCAAGAAAGGAGCAGGCTGTGGTTAAAATATATATATACACACAAATCTATATGTATACATATGTATGTATGTATATAAAATGGAAAAGATTTGAAAGTTTCTCTATCATAGACCTTATGTAATAATACAGCAGAACATATGTCCAGGGATTCCTCCAGAGAGATTTCCCTTAGAATCTCATTTACTAGAATTTAAAATGTTACTTTTCAAAGATACTTCACCCTTAAACTATATCAAAGCCACTGAATTGCTGACAGTAGTACAAGTCAAAAAAACAGGGATCTCCGCAGCTTTTCCTTTTGTAATTCTCTCTTTTCTTTAAAGCCCAAACATCAAACATTAAAATTTATCTGATTCAGTTTTCCTAAGTGGCCTGCAAGATGATCCAATGAGACACAAAGAATAACTCTCATGTTGTTGGTATCAAATGAACTGGCAGGTTTAGGAAAGTGAATTTCGGAAATCCCAGAACAATGCCAGAATAATTTTAATGTAATTAAAATCTCATTTCAGGGCTGCTTGACCCACCACTTACTCAGCATAGATTTTCAAAAAGATATTTAGTTTGTTCATCAATGAAAATGTCCATGAAATTATACCCATTTCTCCATTCAAGTGGATAGGTATTCTACATAATCACACTCTTCTTACTTATAAATTTGGTTATTAGATGTTAATGAAGTGAGTACTATCTTTAATCTTGTGTTTTAACATGTACATTCAATGTCCTATAACGTAAAGTAAGGAGTTTTATAATGATCTGTTTAAATAGTCAAATGTAACCCTACTAAATAACAGCATGATATATAACTTTACAGATAGTAAATGTCCACCATGGTCAACAATTTATTAAATGTCTGTCTCTTTGATGTTTACAGCAATCCTGTGACTTAATCAAGGAAAGAATTATTGTGTCCTCTTTTCAGATGAGAAACTGAGACACTGTTCAGACAGTCAGCTGAAGCCACATTTTACTAGGCAAGAGCAGGTCAGAAGCCAGTCTGCTGGACCCTAGAACAGCATGCTTCTCAATCCACAGCACTGCCCCAGGGATCACTGGGTGCAAGAAGATCAGACAAGATTCAGCACCAAGTAATTTACACTGTTAGTAAAGCTCAGGCAACTCCTGCGCTCCTCCTTTTTTAATCATTTTCAATAAAGACCATCAAACGTTCCCAATAACTAGGGCAAAGCAGAATGGATCAGACAGGGGAAATACTAGAGTATCTAGGGAAATAATAGAAAAATATCTGGAACATCCCCAAATATTCCAAACATTTCAAAATTGAACAACACACTTCTAAATAACCCATGGGTCAAGGAGGAGATCAAAGAAAAATGATAAAATATTTCGAAGTAATTGAAAGTCAAAATACAACATATCAAAATGTGTGGGACAAAACTAAATGCTTAGAGGGAAGTTTACAGGAATAAATGCTAATGTAATGAAAGAGGAAAGGTCTCAAATCAATGATCTAAGTTTCCACCTTAAGAAGCTAGCAACAAAAGAGAAAATTAATCCCAAAGAAATCAGAAGGTAGGAAATAGTTGAGTAGAAATCAATGAAATAGAAAAGCAATAGAGAAAAGTCAATGAAACCAAGAGCTGATTCTTTGAAAAAGTCAACAAAATAAATAAACTTGCAGCCAGATTGATAAGAGAAAAAGAGAGAGGGAGAAAGAGAAAACACAAATTACCAATATCAGGAATGAAAAGGGAGACATTACTACAGATCCTATAAACACTGAAAGGAGAATAAGGGAATATTATGAACAGTGTTATACCAATAAATTCAGTAACATACGTGAAATGGAAAAATTCCTTGAAAGACACAAACTACCAGTGCTCACCCAAAAGAAATAACCTGAAAAATCCTACATCTGTTAAAGAAATTGAGCAGCCAGCCCTAAATCCGAGTGGTTAAGTTTGGCATGCTCCACTTTGGTGGCCTGTATTCACAAGTTTGGATCCTGGGCACGAAACTACACCACTCATCAGTCGTGCTGTGGTGGCATCCCACATACAAAATAGGGGAAGACTGGCACAGATGTTAGCTCAGGGTGACTCTTCCTCAGAAAAGAAATAGTTTGTAACAAAATTAATTTAAAAAGTAAATTGAAATCTTAGAACAAAGAAAACTCCAGGCCCAGATGACTTCACTGGCAAATTCCTTCAAACATTTAATAAGGAAATAATAACAACTCTACATACTTGTTCAGAAAATAGAAGAAAACATTTCTTAACTCATTAATTGAGACCAGAATTACCCTGATACAAAAATCAAAGGCATTACAAGAAAAAAAAAATTACAGACCACAAACATAGCCATATAAATCCTTAAAAAACTTATTAGCAAATTGAATCCAGCAATATATAAAAAGCAAAATACATCATGACCAAGTGCTATTCATCCCAAGAATAAAAGGTTGGTTTCATATTTGAAAACCAATCAATATACTATACTATATCCATGGACTGAAACAGAAAAATTTACACATGATTTTCTTAATAAATGTGAAAAAAGCATTGACAAATTTTGACATCTTCTTATGATTAAAAACTCTCAGAAAACTAGGAATATAAGAGAACTTCCCCACAGTTCTATTTCTTTGTTCTCTGTTGTACCCTTTTATTCAAAGCAGCCACAGCCCATTCGGACTCAAGAGACAGGGACGTAAACCCCACCCCTTGATGGGAGGAATGTCACATAATTTTCAGCTATTTAAAAAATCACCACAGACCATCTTCTGGCAACAAATTATTGAAATTTCTTTCACATGCAAAATACACTTGCTACCCTCCCAAGACCCCACTTCTAGGTACCCAATTCCCATCAAAAGAATAGGACAAAAGTGGTGCCGAGTAACTTCACTTCTGAGGCTGGATCATAAAGCTCCTAAAGCTTTCACCGTGTTCACTGGAAAACTTGTGCTTTGAGCCCTGAACTCCCCTGTAGGAACTCAACTATCCCAAGGCCGCTGTGCTGTGAGGAAGTCCAAGCCACATGGAGAGGTCACAGGAGGCACTTCCGGTGACAGTTCAGCTGAGGTCTCAGATACTGTAAAGCAGAAATAAGCCATCTCAACAATACCCTGTCTGGATCCTAACTCACAGAATCCAAAAGCATATAAAATGCTGTTGTTTGATCTCACTAACTTTAGAGATATACATTACATAGCAGTAAATAACTGGAAAAAACGGTAACCAGGACATAATTATTGCTTTCCTTTCTAGCCAAAAAGAGTCAGCAATTCTTCCCACCAATAAAAAGTTTGCCAATTTACATTCAAAATATTCAAGATTCTCAAAAAGCTTAAACCCATATGCTCTGTAGATAAACACAAAAATCTCACACCCTCATTTGATGCTACCTGAAATTTCTAAATAAATTTTCACAACTTTATTTCCTAAATCCATGAAGGGTACAAACAGCTACTTTTTGTTTTGAAACACACACCTCTCCAGGTCCTGATTTGTTCCCCTAAAACTGAATGCCCTGTCAATCACTGATCTATCATGACAGGTCAGTCACAATTATTAATCCAACGAAAGGCTTAATTTCTATCTCTACTGCAGTATGTGCATTTCCAAAAACTCCATCCTAGAGGAATACCACCCAGTATTTCAAAATTACATGACAATGTTTTAATCCACCTGTGCGCCCCCAAAGTGTAATCCACGTTTTGATCGACTACTTACGGGTAATTAACTATGCTTTGCTACTTCAAAATCTTCAAGAAATAGAGACATATAAGTAAACTACAAGTGTAATTATAAAACTTTATTGTAAGGAAAGACGTTCTCATTGACAACCTGGCACATTGTTTTTTCTTTCCTGTAAAAACTCTTCCCAATCTTCCCAAATCTTTTCTGAATCACAAGAGAGTACTCAAGGACCATAAGGATGGGCCCTCCATTGATGAACTCGTCTGCAATGTGGTCGTTTATCTTTTCCACCCAGGATCTTCACATCCTCTTTCTATGCCAACGTCTTTTCATTCATTTTAGGTTGAAAATGCTATGAGGTCTTTGTTTTCCTTTTCAACTATAAAAGATCCTTCCAGGTTTCTAAGAAAGAGACACTTGGTGACAATCAGGCAGCTCACTTTAAAATTCTTTCATCAGCTCAGAGAGTTAATTAGTCACTTGGCCCCATGCCTGTCCCTAAAGTAGGCACACTACACATATATCGTTAGCATAAATCCTGCTTTCTTCAAAAATGATACTGATAAGAAAAAAAGTTATTCAGACATCTTAATTAACTCATCCCAAAGCTATCGTCTAAAAACTAGATTATCACCTGGCACTTAATTCTTTGAGATTGGAGAGCAATTCAACTTAAATCCAGATAGGTCTAAGAGTGAGTACATATAAAACATGGATAAATATATACACGTACACACATTAGGGCATAGTTCTGAAATATTACCCAGAGGATGCTTACTCTTCCACCATTTGAAGTAGACAATGAGGCTGAGTTGCATTGCCAAAAGACCAAAGAGAGTTAAGTTGACTTCTCGTGATTGTCATGTCCTGGTGGATCCCTCTCTTTCTCCTCCAACTCCACTTAGGATTGCCTTCCAGGGCCACCCCCCCAAAATCTTCTCCCTCTAGAGCTGCACTAGAACCCCCCAAATCCTAGTTACTTCATTAGGCATTTGTTAAACAAATATTGATCAAATGCCTACTATGTGCCAGGTACTATTCTAGACATCGAGATATAGCAACAGACAAAACAGACACAACTACAATCTGGAGCAGCAATACAGACAACAAATAAGAAAGCATATAGTGTGTCAGATGCTGAAAAGTGACATAGATAAAAACAAAGGAGAAAAGGGGGACGGAGGCTGAGGGGTACAGTTTTACACAGAACAGTCAAGGAAGGCCTCCGTTAAAGGATAACATTTGAGTGTCAGTGCAAAGGAGATGAGAGAGGGAGCCATGTAGATAACAAGCAAAAGAAGAGGCCAGGCAACAAGAGCAGCCTGTGCAAAGGCACTGAGGCAGAATGATGTCTAGGTTCTTAAAGGAACAGCAAGGACCCCAGTGTGGCTGGAGGAAAACGAGCAAAGGTGAGAGAAGTAGGAGGTCAGGTCAGAAAGCTAAGAGGTGACTAGATCGTGTAAGACCTTGCTGGCCACGGTAAGGAATTTGGCTTTTACTTTGAGTGAGATTGGAAGGCATTAAAACCTTTTGAGCAGAAGATGAGATGACCTGAGGAGAAAAAAGGACAAGAGCAGAAGCAAACTGACCAGTTGGAAGGCCATTGTCTAGGAAAGAGATGACGGTAGCTCATAGTAGGTTATGCACAGAGCAGACACTGGATGGAAGGGGTGAGAAGGGATCAGGTTCCGTATATAATTGGAGGTGAGGCTGATGGAGTTTGCTGTCATATTGGGCACGGGACATGGAAGAAAAAGAAGAGTCAACAACTCCAAGATTTTGTGGACAATGTACCTGGAAAGATGGGTTTCCATTTCTGAGATGGAAAAGAAAGCCAGATGAACAAATACAAGGGAAAAGATCAAGAATTTAGTAAAGTTTCAGGTAATTCTATCAATTGTCATTCCTCTTAGAACAAAAAATAAATAAATAAAAGAATCTTCACCTAAAATTTTATTAAGGCTCTTTGTTAAATAAAAGGTCTATATCCCTCATCTCTCGAAATATACTACACAAGGAAACAGCAAAGAAACTTCCTAAAGGAAGAATTGGTTTAAAAACTTCCCTCCCATCCAGAGCCAGGATTCAAGTAGGGAGATTTTTTTTTTCTTCATCTTAAAAGTTCTATCCCAAGAAATCACTCTTATAGGTATAATCCTTAGTTCTCAAATGAGCAGTGGTACAATGTTCTCCTTGTATGACTGTATGTGTAACTTGCAAAGGTATGTGTGGATGCGTGTCTGCATGTGTATAGACATAAAAGAACAGCTACCCTTTTGAAGACATATATTTTATAGGTGAGGATCAAAGCATTTTTTAGAATTGGCTCAGAGCATTGTCCCTAACCTCCAATTTTCACATCACAGCAGAGTTAGGGGTAGTAATACATCAATGATGCCACAAGTAGTTTTCTTTATGAAATAATAGATTAATTATATTCCCTTTTGCTGCATAGTAAAGTCAAAACGCGATTTGAAAGATGAAACTCACACCTAGTGACCCTCATTCGTCTTTCCGTCAGTCACCTAAAGCTTACTAAGTTTAATGGCCTGTGAAACATTCTCTGAGAGACTGGGAAAGTTATGGGAAGCAATCAACACTGCTTTCCCCATTTTCCCCCTGCCCGCTTCAAGATAACTTATAAACTCCTCTCAATACACTGTACACTCTTCTTCCTCCAAGGGCCCAAATGAAACAAAGAGAAAATGCTTACCACTGTCAGGTTTTGTGCTGCCATAACTAACTGTTCAATCAAAAAGCAACTTTACAAGTGGCCTGCTTACAGAAACGGGTCCTGGCAGTAAGGTGTTCCTGTTATGCAAAACTCCAGCCTCTGCCTAGAATTCTATGAATTGGATATGAGGCCACGGGCTGCTTTATTTCTAAATTGAAAGCATGCAACAGCCAAAGTCACTGGAGGCAATCTGTAAAGTCTTAGTCCTATCACAGGGAGTACTTTCAAAATGACCTGTTCAGAAAGCTAATGTTCCCTGTCGTACAGCGAACAGAGAAAATAATGAACCACTGCCCCCATAAAACATTTTGATAAATACCTGGTTTAATAGGCCACTTCACCAGGATTAATCTTATCTGAATCCAGTCCTCCTCCAAAGTTAGCTAGAACTATCGACGAATGGTAACCAAATGATGAGAAACTATTTTTATCCCAGTAAGCATGAAAATAGCCACCAGCAACATTTACTTACTGCAGAACACTTTCTTGTTCTCCAATGTAGAATGGCCATTGGCCTTTGTTCCACTGAGGGAAATCTGAATGTAAGCTTCTCTGTCCACTAAGGTCCTTGTCATAGCGTTATCTGTGGAAGCTGCCATGTTTTAATTGAAATTATTTCAAAGCAGACTCTAAGTTCACCACAGACAGGGACTCAGCCACATTCATTTTTCCTGCTTCACAGAAACTGGGAAAATTTCTTCAAGCATGATATATGTTGAGTAAATATTTGGTAACTTGATTTGAAATATCCATTTTAAGTCATCAATAGTGGTATATTAGTCAGGGTTCTCCAGAGAAACAAAACCAATAGGATATAGACAGAGAGATATAAGAGGAGACTTATTATAGGCATTGACTCACGATTATGGAGGCAGAGAAGTCCCACTATCTGCCATCTGCAAGCTGGAGACCCAGGAAAGCTGGTGGTATCACTCAGTCCCAGACCAAAGTCCTAAGAATCATGGGACTGATGGCTTAAGGCCCAGTCTGAGTCTGAAAACCTGAGAACCAGGAACGCCCATGTCCAAGGGCAGGAAAAGATGGATGTGTCAGCTCAAGTAAAGAGAATGAATTCGCCCTTCCTCTGTGTTTTTCTTCTATTTCGGCCCTCAGTAGACTGGATGGTGCTCACCCTCATTAGGGATCTTCTCTACTGACTCAAATGCTCATCTCTTCCAGAAACATCTCACAGACACACCCAGAAATAATGTTTTACCAGCTATCTGGACATCCCTTAGCCCAATCAAGTCGACACATAAAATTAACCATCACAAGTGGTATAGAAAGTACTGAAAGAAATAAGTTTTTCTACATTATTAATATCACTTTGGCTTACAATGACAGTTTTCTCTTAAAAGAGCACTAACTCAATAGTGATAGTTTCATCCAAGGGGTTCTATAGCTTAGTGTTTTTTTAGTGCTTAGATTCCACATCACATGATATGTACATAATGCCCTGGCACCTCAGAGATACCAGCTCCCAGCTATTTAATAAAAAGGGATATGGAATTTTTATTACAGCAAAACTGGCCATGAAATACGTACAGTCTTTATATTTTCAAAGGAACTAGTATATCCTAACTTCTTTTCAAGTTACTCGGGTACACTCTTATATGTAAAAATACTAATTATGATACAATCAAATAACTATAACATTCTAACCACAAATACTCCAAAACAATGGCCCCTCAAAAACCCACACAGAGAGGCTGCCTGATTTTGTGTCCTCAAGGAACAAGTCAGCAGAGGAGTTGTGTTTCCTTCCAAGATCTCGCTAAGGAGTCAGCACAGAATCTTGCTTCAATAGCACTGCACAAGAGCACAATACTTCTGAAAAAATTTTTTTAAAACTCTTATTCCTTCCTACACAAGCTTTAATATTTTTGGAGCATGCTATGACTTCCTCAATTATAAGGGAAGAAAGTATATTTCATAGTAAGGTAATGCCCTGGAGGTATAGTTTTCTCCTCAGGAACTAATACGAGCACTTACCCCTTTGAGAAACAGTGAGGCAAGCAGAACCATCATTGCAAGGAATTTTTTAAAGCTATTTATGTTCTCTTTTGAGCATACAAGGTTCCTAAATATTTTGAAGTTACTAAAAGCCTCATGAAGGTCCTTTTCAGTATTCTTTTATAACCTGTCATGCCAGCAGAGAAATTCTCTCTCCCTGATTGCACTGCTTGCCGCATCCTCATGCCCTCTGCACATCCTCTCTCCAGCCCTTCTCCAGGTCAAGGATGCTGGGGCTGCCTGGAGCATTCATGCCACTCAGGGTACAAGTTCAGCCTCTATAAGAAAGAGACCCAACAATACTGTTGCTCAAAAAATACAAAGATTATTTCTTTTCTTGTTGTCATACAGAGGTCAGTGATGGTGCAGGGCAAGTGTGTGACTCGGCCATCTTGGGGTGTGGGTTTCATCTGCCTGGGGAGCTGTGTGTGAGAGCTGCTCACCCATGATCACCAAGCACAGGCCTCTATGGGCTGGAGGCCAAAGATAAGCAAGAACGTCAAGAACACATGTAATTTCATAAATAACAGAAGCTATTATGCAATGGGCAGGCATGGCTCCAACAAAAGCCACTTCTACACTTCCTTGTGAAACAAGGATTTAAGAATCTCAAGTAAGAGGAGAGTGGACCTAGCCTGTTCCCCTCATTGGAGGAAAGGGAATGAAAAGCAAGAACTTGCTGCTCACTGTGGCTGATTAGCCAGCTGGCTCCCGAGCTGCTTGTCTCTCTGGCTCATGGGCTCCAAGCCCACTGCATTGACGGGCGTGGCTGTCTTTTCTCTTTCTAGCATCACTGGTTTGCTGATTTGGGTTACTTTGTCTCAACTGCTTTCCTTAGCTCTCACTGAAACCATCCAGTGTTGCTCTCGGTGGAAGCTGGTTCCCAAGCCCCACAACCACCTTCCTGGATTCCAGAACAAAGAAAGAGAATAGAGGGAGGTATCATCCCTTTTAAAGGACGTGACCAGGAATTTGCACACATCACTTCTGCACATACCCCACTCTTAAAACTTGGGTTGGCAGCCTTATTCCCAGTCACATCACAGATCGGGTGCTTTCCCTGGAGTAGAATTGAAAGTCCCACATCCCAAGATGCCCCTAAGACAGGGGCAAACAAGGATGCCCTGTCACCCTACAGAGGAGTTCTACTATCAAAGAAAGAGGTAGAATGGACATCGGGACCAAATGACAACCCCCGCCCCGTGTCCTCTAACTTCCTTGGCTACATCTCTCTCCCCTTCTTCTTGTTTCCTCTTTTTAAACTTAACCCTATTTGATAGGATGACAGACAGCTGTCTCTTGTGATTTAGCTACTGGACATTGTCAGGAGAATATGAGAAGCTTAGGGGAGCAGACACGGTTATAGTTCTTTCGTGTGCAGCCAGTGTTTCTACATAGGGGTAGGATATAGACAGATGCTACGTAGGTATACACACACATACGTACATATATACATACGACAAAGGGCCTATGTCACATACTAAGAGCACGTATCTCAGGTTTGAGATTAGCAAGTGATTTCTAACCTTTCATTGGGCTTCCCTATATTTTGTAATTTTCTACAGTGACTGTTCATTACTTTCATAATTAGAAACAGCTATCATTTCCAAAACATTTGTTAAATTAAGTAGTAGCTCATAGTAGGGGGAAAGTTGCCTTAATCTCCATTTCTAAGTCTACAATGGAAGTACCCATAACACCAACTAGGAGTGCTTCCATTCACAGCAGATATTTTATAACATTTATGACCTCATGTAATTGCGCAGAGTAATTATTATTATTGCTAGATTTCCTGGGAGAAACCTGAGGTTTTGGAAGCTTAATGAGCTAATACGGGCACTGGCTAAGAGCAGCTGTTTCTCAGAAGTCTGGAATAATCACTTCTAACATTTATTAGTGCTTACTAGGGGCCAAATACTACTCTAAAAATTACATGTATTTTAATTTATTTAACACCTATGACTAGTCTATGAGACAGGTCTTGATAAGTACTCTGAGACCTGAGGCTACAGAGACAAGGCAAGTAACTTGCCTAACGTCACATAACTCGTTGGTGGTTCCCAACTATTATACGAGTTGACTTCTCTTAAGTCCCCCGAAATGAACTTACGGCTTTCCTTCTGAAGTACACATGAAAGAATGGGGTTATTTACTCAAAAGGAATATGAGAATCATGGAAACCTTTTTTTTTTTTCATATTGAAGGTAAGTTGAAATATTTAATGGCATAAAAAGCAGGAGATTCAATGCACAGAGAATCAGCAGGAGAACACTTCTGCCATTGTCAATGTCTTTCACGAGACTGAATTTCCACCGGATGCCATAAAGTACCCTGCTATGACTGCAACCATCTGCAAGGGCAGGTGGCCTTCCCTTCCTGTCATCAACTAATTTTTACAACTGTTTGTGTTTTGAATTCATATATCTTAACCTATGCCAACCAATTTATGTCCCCCTCCATTGTCCAGACGGTCTAAGATTTTCTTGACAATCCAACCTATTCCAAACTTGAGCCTACAAATTTCTTTTCTCCCATGTTAGCTGGAGGGTCAAAAGTTAGTGCCAACTTCCTGGAGCCTCAATGCATCTTGCATTTAATGCTTTCGAATGCAAATTTCATGCATATTCATATGGTCAGCCATAATAAAAGTTTCCGGTTAGAAAAATGATGGATTCCACTAATGGAAAAATTAATACTGAAGATTTGCTTTTTCAGAAGCTCAAGAGCTGAAAAGGGCCTTGGAGATCACCGGGTCTAGTAGTTCACAACTTTTGAGTCCTCACAGCCTGGGGTGCCCCACGCTCTTCATGCATGCACCTCCAAACTTTGATGAAATGCTGCAAATAGTTCTTGCTACATCTAAGAACAGATGATGTTTCAGCAACATCTGTCAGAGCGAAGGCTGAGAGGAGCACCCCCTGCACTTGGGTTCTGCCGAGGAGGAGACAACCTGTAGCAAGTTAGGGAAGGAGTACAGGGTACATGCAGGCTGGGCCAGCGAGAGGTGGCAAATCTGACAGGCTATTGGAAAGCCCTCCTGGTGGGTATGTGAATGCCACAGTCAGGGGCAGCAAATTGTTAGACCCAGAGCCCAACCGTTTGGCAACTGTTCAAAGATGGTAACTGATCAAAGTGTCCCAAGGATTCTAAAAGTTGCTTTCAGTTTTAGACTCGTGTTCACCTTTTCACGGCTTCCAGCATCCTGCATAAGATCCTCCTATTGGATACTGAGCTAGATCCCAAACAGATGAGGACATCTGACCTAGACCAGGAATTTCCTTTTGCGTATTGGGCCACTGCGGCCTGGACAGGCTGTCTTGAGTCATCTCTCTAGTAGGGAAAATCCGATGGGTAATTTATTCAGAGCCCTTTTTTCCCCACTTTATAACCTGTAAAAACCCAAGGCAGTGCAGACACCCACTGGGTCCAAGCCACTGAGCAAGAAAGTGAGTGATACTAGCACCTTAGTCAGCTCGGGCTATCGTAACATACCACAGACTGGGGGCTCATCATCAACAGAAATGTATTTCTTACAGTCCTGGAAACTGGAAGTCCAAGATCAGGAGGCCAGCATGGTCAGGTTCTGGGGAGTACCCTCTTCCTGGGCTGCTTCTCGCTGTGTTCTCACGTGGTAGAAGGGGAGGGAGCTCTCTGGGGTCTCTTTTCTAAGGGCACTAATCCCATTCATGTGAGCTCCTCCCTCATGACCTGATCACCTCCCCAAAACCTCACTTCTAACACCATCACTTTCAGGGTTAAGATTTCAACGTGTGAATTTGGGGAGACACAAGCATTTAGTCCCTAACAAGAAGTTATATCAAAATAAAGCTGTGCCTACAGATTCCCTCCCAGAACTAATTTGCTCACTTCCCATCCTTGGTTACGTCTCCCACATAGCACTCCTTTCCTTCTGGGTGAATCTCTATGTGACATTTGATGGGACCTGGGCATTGTTCCTCCCCTATCTGGTCCCAACTCTCGTTCCATACTCCCTAACCCATCCGTCTTCTAAGATCCTTACATATGGTGCTCACAACTGAACTCTGGTCTTGGTCTATCCCCCTGGACCTTGGCAGCCAGCTTCATCCCCAGAGTGACAGCCTCTTCTAGCAAAGGCAGTAATTCTATTGCCAAGCTCTGCAAACACTCCCAGCCACCCCCACCCTAAGTGCTGACGCACAAACAGTAAGTTAGGGTTCCTAATGGCCAGCCTTCATCCACCTTCTGGTAGGACAGGCAGTATCCAAGCATAAATCACTGACCATTGGACTCAGTGCATTCTTATATTTATTCAGTCATTGACTCAACAAACTGTCATCGTCTGGCATGTGCCAGGCATGGTACCAGACACTGAGGATACAGAATGAATAAAACAAAACACAAACCAATGAACCAAAACAGGTCCTGTCTTCAAAGAGCCTGCAAACTAAGAGACAGGAACAAACACATCAATTGAAGTGTTGAGGTGTCATTGTAGAAATGTGTAGAAGAGCAGAGGGAGCTCAAAAGCAAGAACCATCAGCAGGAAAGTGAGAAATCTGGGAGGCAGGTGTAGGTAAGAGGGCAGGTGAGGCTTCAGAAAGAGACAATGTTCGAGTTAAATTTGATAGGAGCGTAGACATTTAACAGTGGATGGGGAAATCCCATGTGGAGAGAGCTGCATCAGCAAGAGCAAAGAGGCATGAAGCAGCATGGTGTGTTCAAAGTACTCCAAGCAGTTTAGAGAGAACTTTGCACAGGACAAGAGAGAGAACTCCAGAGGTCACTTGCTCTGGGCTCACTGCAGGAAATCTGAAATTGCTGGCTTCTGAATGCAGCTACTCTCTGCCATCTTTCTCACCATCATCATTCATTGTGGGCTGTGGCGGTTCTGAAACATGTCTGCAAATTTTGCACACCCTTCCCATCTAGAAGTTCCTGTCAGATGGCGCACAGAGCTGAGGTCATCCCAAAGGCTTCTTCCCTTGCATAGCTGATGCGTGGGGTGGACAACAGTACAGAGATGAAGAGAGAAGGGAGAGAGAGAGAGGAGAGGAAGGGAGAAGAGAGAGGCAAAGCTCCCAGGACTCCAGCTCTCATCAGTTCAGTGCCAGGCTATTTGAATCTTCCCAGGAGTGGTGAGTTATCTGTATGTGCTAACTCATTTCATATCACAACAACCTTATGGGGGGGGGGGGTACTATTAGTGTTGTCATCCTATACACAAGAATATCGAGTGTAGAGAATTTAAACAATTTGCCCAAGTTTCCTCAGTTGGTGGAAACAGGATTAGATCCCAGATGTCTGACCACAAAGTCTTAAAACTCCCTCCATTATCCCTGTAACTGATTTGCGTTTAGCCAGGAGCCTCCCTGACCCCTCTCCCCACGACAGACCCCATTTCAGTGGTGACCCACTGCTCCTCTTCTCCCCATCTTCTCCCTATTCATTCCTCACTTTGTACTGGTCTTTGTCAGAGGCATGGGCTGGGTGAGCAGTGAATGAGGAAGAAAGATCTGCTGCCTCCTCCAGACCCTATGGGTAGTGAGAGGGGGAGGGCAGGAGAGGGACCTGAATGAGACCACTGTGGCTCCCCCTGCTCACCTGGCAATATCACCCACCATGGTAACGGGGTGGGGCTGAGAGGAAGGAAGGAAGCTAGACATCACCCTCCAAGGGTTCCTCACCCTTATTAGGGACCTGATTCCATGCTCATGCAAGGATGCTCCTCTGATGCTCCACCTGGGGTCCCTGGACTCCAGACCAACCCTTCCTCCACCAAACCAGACCTGCTGGAACCCAATTCTAGGCAATTCTAGGTACAATTCAGGAACCAACTGACTTGTACCTGAAAATCCTACTCCCTGGGGCCAGTGAGTATGACACAGTGGGCTGAGAGTTCCACATCTCAGTGGCACCTGGGGGCTGCTTCTATGTCATGGAGCACTGTGGTGGTCCAGGCTCTGCACACTGATAGACCCTCAATAACATTGTCCATTTCTACGTTAAACTGGCTCTGATGGACTGACCCTTGACTCTAGAATGCCCCTATATGCATGTTTAATAGAAACAGGCTACATGTTCCAAACAATTTCCAAACTTTCATTTGGAATGCAGAAATTTACAAATTCTTTTGCATCATTAGTCTGTTTAAGTTCATTGATTCTGTAAACATATACTGAGGGCCCAGTAGGTTCTAGGTATTGTACTGGCAATTGGGAGACAAAAGACAAAAAGACATTGTGAAGGGCTCACACACAGGTGTCAGGAAACCAGACAGGTGAACAGCTATTTCAACACAGGTGTCATTAGAGAAGAAGAATAAAGCTGCCGAGAGGGCAAAGAAGGGGTGTGAATTCTGCTGTGGTTGGCAGAATGAGGGCCACTGAGTTTACTAGGGCTGACCACAGAGAGGAAGGATGGGGAAGGGTCTGCAGGCTGGAGGAACAGAGTAAGCAAAGCCCAGAGGCATGCACGAGCTGAGCATTTGGGGAAAAGAAAGTGGCCCTGTGTCTGCAGCAGAAGTGGGACTGGGTGGCAGGGCAAATGTGGCCAGGAGAAGAAAGCTTCAAATGTGTCATTTAGGATTCTGGACTTTTCCTAAGTTTGACAGCGATCGAGAGCCATCAGGAGATTTTAAGCAGGGAAGAATCGTGATGAGACTGGTGTTTTAGAAAGCCAACCCTTGCAGTGGTGTGAAGAACGGATTGGAGTGGGAAGAAGTTGGTCTGAGAGTCTAGATAAATCAGGCATCTGCAGGATGAGCCACCTTCCTGCATGGACCCTGAAACGTGTCTTGAATGGATTCTTCAAATTTCCACACGAGGATAACAACCCAGTGAAAATTATAGCATCTGTATCCACCAGTTTAAATTCCATTATTATAACCATCCAGGGCAAAGCATGTTACTATTTCAAACAAAGAGGTTGCCATTGATACGCAAAGCAGGTCATGACACTCACTGATTAGAGACGCTCAAGGTTGCAAAGACACATTCACCACGGCAGCAGCATGATTTAATCAGAATGGTGTCCCTTCCTTTTTTCTTAGGAAATGCAATCCTAAAAGTGCCCCTTTAGTGCTAATATTCTTGGTAATTTTGAGAGCTCGTGCAAAACATATTTCTGGTTCAAATGTTCAAATACTATACTGGTTCCTTTTTTATTTCTCTCTTTTGTGACTGGGCAATTGACATATATCATGGTGATCACTGCAGAATGTCAACTTTTCTCTTTCTATCTTATTTCTATGGATATCTGCAATCATTTCCACAGCCATCCTTTCATTTGCACATCCCTAGTTTGCAGGTAGCATTGACATATTCTATTCTTTGTGCCCCTGCATCACTTCCTTTTGTGAAACCTCCCCACACCCTCCTCCTCCCTGTGGTTTGTGGGAGTCTGACCCCACCCCAACATGGACGGGGGTTAGCCCATGACCTAGGCCTGGCCAATGAGCCTATTGTCTCCCCAGACACAGGGGTTGTCCAAGGATGGACAGTTGACCAAAGCGAAGCCAATGGGAGTCATTCCTGGGATTGCTAAAGAAACCAAGAATTTCATAGGAGATTTTAATACTAAACAATTATGGAGGTAAAATCCACACCCAGATCTACTTAGCTGAATTCTCTACCACATGACATCCCCAGGTGTATAGACGTTTCTCATCCTCACAGTCCACCTGCAGAGCTACTTACTACTTTGCCATAAGAAACAGACTAGAGATCAGCAGAATTCTGTAGGAGTCTGGGGAATCACCAGGCCTTCCTGGGGAATCAGTGTTCAGTAAAGCTTTCGTCGAGAAGATTTTGGGTTTCAAAGACTAAAGAAAGCTATTAGGTGGAGAAGTATTGGAAAAGCACTGCTTAGCAAAGACAGGGAGAAGTAAAGAATACAGTGTGTTCTAAGTATAGCATGTTATCTAACACAGCTCCAGTCTGGGGGTTGAGGGGTTGGGAAGGTGGCACATGAGGCTATGATAAGATGTAAGTACAAATTGCGAGAAGCTTGAACGCCCTTAATCCTTAAGCAATCGGTACCCTGAAAGGTTTCAAAGCAGAAGATTGATAGAATCACATCTCTCTCCTCATCAAATGAGCTTGAAGTTTGGAAGAAACATCCAGGAACTTGGTGCAGAAGGAAGGATGCTCAATCTTGGCCACCTAGATCAATTGACGTGACCAACAGAGGGTCCTCATGGCCCCCAGCTCACATCTGTCATTTACAAAGACAATCCTTTGAGCAGATAGGAGATATAGAACAAGGAGCGCCAGGTAGTAGCCTGACGAGTTAAGAGGTTTTTCAACAGTTCAAGGGAATGCCAGTAAGACCTTGAGGGAGGTAGTGGATGAGGAAACAGAGAATGCCGCATCTTCTCCCTGTGTCCTCAAGTCCTGCTGCCACAGTGCCGGGGCCCCTAACATGGTCCAGGGAGCGAGAGGCTCTGAAGGCATAACTGGGCTCCATTGCTTGCTCTAATTCCTTCATTTCTTTTGCAGATTTCAAACAGAAAGTAAGTAATTTCTCAGGAACCGGTATTGAGAATCCTTCACCTTCCAAGGATGAACAATACTCTCTTTTCCTCGTTTAGGTTTCTTATTCTCTAGTGGTTTGAAGAGTGTGCTTCTCGTAAACCTCCTCAAGGGTGTACTCAGTTACACTATTTTTAATTCTGTATTTTTTAAAAATTAGCCAACTTTGAAAATCCTGACCGAAAGACATAAATGTACACAAAAAAAGCAACAGACATTTCCAGGCTTTCCCCTTAAAAAACAGAAATTTCAGAGGTGTATGGCAACCCACACCATGACATAAAGCCTTGATTTAACATGTCATTATGGTATTGTATCTTGAATCCAATGAATAGATTTAGATATCCGTATCAGATATAAAATCATTTAACAGGATTTGACAATCCTGTGCCTCAGCAACTAATTAATTTTGCTACAACCCACCAATCAATAAGCACAGGAGTAAGGCTAACTGATGATGACATCACGCCTCCACCGCCATTGATGTGCTACTATGCTGAAATTGCTAGAACACCTTGTCTGCCCACGCTATTGTCTGCACTGAAGTCAATGGAAGTGCCAAACGCAGGAGGAAGATTCCCAGCTGGAGTCCTAGCCTCTGTCCGGCCCCATTAGCTTTGGTAATTACATTCCTCCTGTCTATTTTCCCCACCACCTACCCACTGTGTGTTTCAAATGGTTAAGACCTTCATTTACTTTATCAACTCTCTGAATTTTTCTATAGCTCAACTCAGAGGGGAATAAGATGGGAAGTATTTTATTCACTCAGGCTCTGGGGCCAAGGCTTTCTCTTGCCCCCGTACCCCTGAAATTAATCTGAGAAGAGGCTTTGCAGAGCAAGGGAAGAATGCAGAGGGATACAGCAGGAAGGAAAAAGAGTATGGTTTTGCAGATAATAGAGTTAAAGGAGTGAGCAGGGCAGGCAAGAAGTGAGGTCTGGGTACCCAGAGAACTCTCCTCCCTGTGGAAAATCCACCATAGCATTTACAAAGAATCTATACGACGTTTTGATTTACGAAGTCACAGAAATTGGGCTTACACTACACTTCAGAGATGGAAATTTTAGGGGTAACACTAAACAGGAAAAATAGACGTGTTTTCTCTGCAGACTCAAAGAAGTGCGAACACATTAGGCTTTCAAAACCCCAAATGTGGCCTCTGAACTTAGGCTGTTATACTTCACCATCCTTTCAATGCTGTTAAAATAATCTCGGGCAGAGCGAGGGGCTCAGAACACCAGGGCCTGAGAAGCAGGATTTAGCCCAGCTCCTGAGGACTTTTCTGGGTAGGAGTCTCACCACTTTCATTTCCCCACTGGACGATAAATTCCTCCAGGGCAAGGGCAAAATCCGCATTCATTTTACAACCTAATCGCCCTCTGTCCACTCCCCACCTCCAGCCATATGACCCGCCATCCAGCACGTAACAAAGGGTTTTCATAAGAGTCTCAATAAGTACATGTTGTTTAATCATCTCAAAAACCAAAAATTGCGGTCACAATGTTAATTTTGTGAGGTATGGCAGATTGCGCAAAAGATGAGAAAATGCGTTTTTGTATAGATGAATTATTATAAATCATTATTAGTTTTCCAGTTTGGTCCATGAACTATTCAGCCAATTATGTCACTGCAACCATTTGCAATGCCTTTTGAAATGCCTACAATTCAACCAAACTAAAGGAAAATTTGCCAGGAAAGAGTTGATCTTAACTGCCAAAAGTTAAGTAAAAACAATCAAATTGGAAAATGATTCGGCTTAAAGATGACTTTTGTGAAGATTCTGAAGGAGACTTGTAAATCTTAAAGAGATTCTGTTATATCTAATTCATTTATAAATATCTGACTTCACTTCCCTTTATACAGATATATCACACTATACGCTTTTAAGCCCATCAGCCACCATTTCAGGGACTTTATAGTCAAACATGGAGTGAAGAAAGAGAACAGTTTTGGAAGTAAGTGGACAGGAGCTAGAGGAGAATTTGAGGTGGTTGCAGAAAAAAGAAGTATATGAACGTGAGTAACTGGGTTAGAATTAATTGTCTTTGAGCTCTCAGAGAGAGAAGGGTGGTTGTATAGACTCCTAGAGAGAGGGGAAAATGGGTAGAGGACTTCCTCTGTGCCAACAACCAGTACACACAATGCCCTGAAGAACAGAGCCAAGGTGAGCTGGCTACTGTTTGGAGGTGGAAAGGGGTAAGGAGCATGGACAAGCTTCAAGCCTCAGAGATTTGGGGAGGAAAATGTTCAACTTGCAGGAGGGCAGTGGACCTCTTTTTCCTGGTCCAGAAATTCTGTAGGAAGTAGCCTTTCCCTCTCTCAGCTTTTATGGTTCAGGTGGGACTAATGCTCTCCCTGGCACCAAGAATGAGCACGTGACCCCAGCCTAGCCAATCAGAATACTCCATTTCCTGAGCCATAAGAATTGGTCCAGTAATGAGCAAGTGGCCCCAACCCTGACAGGAGGAGGCATTTCTGGGATGTTTCTGGAGTTTTGTGGAAGCAGCAGTCTTTCTTCTGAGGTTAATTTTGGGTTGATGTAAACTCACACTACTTAGAAACCATGTAGGGAAAGTTTGCCTGAAAATGAGGGCAATCTGGAGGAAAGAAGAGCTAAGAGAAAGTGAAGCCAGTGCCGATGACATTTGTTTGCACTAGGAGACCCAGGCGAGACTAAGTACACCTGTACCCCAATTCCCTACTCATTATCAATTCCTTTTTCAGCCTATGATCATTTGAATTGGAATTGTTTCATTTACAGTAAAACTGTCCTCCGAATATAAGGACCTTCAGACCGTGGATGTCCGTAATTAAAAGAACATCAATAAGACAAGTTAAAGCCATAAGTAGAAGTCTAGAGGGAAGACCACCCAATTCATTTCTGGACATACATACAAAATTCTCAATAGATGATTACCAAATGAAGTAAACATTAGGAGGGAGGATATAATGCTGTGTGATTTCAAAATAGAGAAAGGAAAACTGTTCCAGGTTCTAAGGAAGAGAGAAAGAAATTACTGGAAATTAGTTTATATCCAATGAAATGTGAATCCTCAAGGATAGGTTTCTTGGATATAGTATGGTAGCAGAGCAAGGAGGAAGGTCAAAGGCGCTCTGTTAAGAAGTTGGTGAGTTTCTTAAGGTCTTAGCCTGGGTCCTGTTCATCTACGGACCCTCAAATCCAATGTTTAGCACACAGTTTTTGTCTGTTTCAGCAGGATCTTCCTGTCAGAGACAAAAGGTTTCAACCATTTTCAGAGTTCCTGTGTGTCCCTGAGCTGATTCTCTGCAGACCTTTCCTAATAGAGGAACCATAACTCTTTCCATGATACTACAGTCCAGATAAGAACCCAATCTTCTCCTTCATGATAGCAAATGCATTATCAGTGTCACTAGCTATTTCCAATTTGAACTAAATAACTTTTAACAGAAGATATCAGTCTTCTCTTCCCCAGCACATTCTCAATGGATATACACTCCCTTGCTTTAAACAGCAATGAAATTCTCTGCCAGGTCATATCAAATTTCTGTTGAAATGATGGTCTGTCTCTCGTGTAATAAACTCACACCAGGACACATCCAGAAGACTTTTGTTTTGTTTTGGTGAGAAAGATTGTCACTGGGCTAATAACTGTGTCAATCTTCCTCTGCTTTATATGTGGGACATCGCCTTGATAAGTGGTGCGTAGGTCTGACCCCAGGATCCAAACCTGCGAACTCCAGGCCACCAAAGTGGAGTGTGCGAACTTAACCGCTATACCACTGGGCTGGCCCCCAAAAGAGTATTTTTGTTGCTTTGTTTGTTTGTTTGCAAAAATGCTTCACTTTTAATATTCTGACAAAATCATTTTTACTCAATACCTAAGTCCCATCCTCTACCCCCATAAAATGATCCCTGAACTAGGGTTATTATGTGAAATTATACTCTTGTGGTCAAATAGGCAAAAATGTATTACATTTACATTTCTGGCACTAAGAAGTCAGTAATAGTAGTCTCTCTCTAGGAAAAATTCTCTGGGTTGGCACTTTGGGTACATAGTTTTAAATCATGAGGATATCACGTATGATTTCTTAAAGAAATAACTGATTCTGAAAGATATTAATTTTTAAAGCAATACTTTTAGTGATTAAGAATACTGTAAGCCAGCAGTAAAGCATGACAGATTGAGCACTTGTATTAACATAGGTTCCTCCTGAAATCCAACTAATAGGACAGTGAGTAGATATCAGAAATATACACCAATTCACACGTGCAAAAGGGAGAGGGGATTGCCGCAATCAAACCAGGGACCCTGGGAAGCTCCTTGATCTGGCAGAGCAGAGACACCTGACACTTGTGAATGGGGGTTATTCAGAAGAGGCTGATTCACATTGCCTCTGAAGGAGAGATGAGGGTGTGGCTAAAATCAGGAGGATGGGCTGAAACTCAGCCCAAGGAACAGAGGTACCCTGCCCTCCTTCTTGTCCTGGAAGACTAGAAGTTCATTTTGTGCAGTGAATGCAGCAGTAGCCATGTCCTGGCCGAGCAAGATGGGCATGGTTACCATACTAGAAACACAGGGTTGAGAGGAAATCTGCATATCGAACCCTGAGAACTCCTCTTTCCCCCACATCACTGGCCTCCAGGCTCACGCCCCCTCCAGGATGCCAGACAATGTCTCCCTCTAGAAAGGAGTAGTTTAGGACACCTACAGGTATAAAAAATTAGGAAGACGCAGGGCAGCCATTCATCATAACCACCTTAGCACCCTCGGGCTATGAAGCCCTGCCTCCCTCAGACATTCCAGCCAGCTTTTCAGTACCTCACTCTAAGATAAGATTACCACACAAAAGAAAATCATTAACACAAAAGACAGAGACAAAAATAACTAGATCTCAGAAGAAGCATCCATGAAATCATGAAATCAAAACAGAAGAAACTTCTGTTTCTATTACATTGTAGCTCACATCAGACTCACTCTCCTAGTATAAACAACTGTGAAATCAGCATAGTCTTTATAAATGCTGCTTAAAGACATTGAGAGTAACCAACATCTTGAGGGGCCAAAGGTAAGAAAAAAAGAAGACTATATTAAAGGCGAGACAAACACTCTGTCACTCTTCTTCTGAAATGCGTGTCAATGCAGAAGCACAGAAGGAGAGGCTGGGAAACCAGGAAGACGGTCACAGCCCAGGGCTTGCTGTAGTCTCACAGACATGGGAAAACAAAAACTGGAGCTCAAAGTTATCCAAACAGCCAGGATTTTATTGAGGAAGATCTTGGGGAAAAAAGGAGACCTGTTGCAAATTTACTCCAATATTCCTCTAGATTTAGAAGCTAAGCAGAACATAGAAACTGAAAAACTAAAAAGCAAAATGGGCAGAAATTGTTCAAGGCCAGCCCAGGAAGGGTAGCCCTGCAGACAGCCCAGGCTATGCCCTGGAGTGAGGACAAAGAGGAAATTGATCCCATCTCACGAGGACCAAAACATCTTCAACTCATTTTAGCCCCTGTTGGGACCAGAGTCTGCCTCCTCTCCTTTAACTGCTTGCCAGAAGGAAACTAAATCCTTCTGGAGGAAGATAACATCATCCAGAGGCTCTATTTTTTATACACAATATCTTACATTCCGTACAAAATATTAAAAATCAAGAAAAAGTAAGTAAAAGAAACAGGCACACAGTTATTAGATATGGATTTTAAAATAACTGTGATTAATGTGTTCAGTGAAATAGATGACAAGAAGAGTTTTGCCAGAAAACAGAAATTTATTTTAAAAAACTAAATTCTAGTACTGAAAAATACAATAACTGAAATAAAGAGTTAGACAGAAAAGTTTGAGAGCAGAATAGACCCAGTAGAAGAGAATACTAGTGAAGAGTAAGGTAGATTTAAATAAAATATCCTCACTGAATAGAGAAAGAATAAAAGATGGAAAATGCAGACAAGAGCATAATTTGTGTAGGCTCTAAAAGGTCAAGGATGCATATTTTAATTTCTAAAATAATCACTGGAAGGATAATAAAAGCATGTAAAAATAATTAGCTAATTGAGAGAGAAAATGGACTAATAAAAAGCCCATTATTGCTAACTCATATTGCTGTTCATAAACATCAGAAAGTCTCAAGAATTGGAGGCATGCATGAAGTACTTACAAAGTAGAGGTGAAGGTGTGACTGAAATCAGGAGGTTTCCAAATTCAAAACAATTATAATAAGAATGATAACAAAAAGAGATAAAACAAATAGAATACAGATATTAATATTTTAGAATTAAATCTAAAACACAAACATATCAATAATTACATTAACATAAATGAGCCAAACCAGTAATTACAATAAATATGAAAGTACTAAATTATCCAATTAAAGGGAAAAGATTAGTAGACCAGATTTTAAGAAAAAAACCCTATTATGCTTACATATTTAAATATGGAAAATTTAAGTACACGGAGTTGTTGGAAGTAAAATGATTGACAACAATATATCATCCAAACGAGAGCAAGTAGAGGGGCCAGCCTAGCGGTGTAGCGGTTGAGTTTGCACACTCCGCTTCAGTGGCCTGGCGTTCGCCAGTTCGGATCCCTGGTGCAGACCTACGCACTGCTCATCAAGCTATACTGTGGCAGGTGTCCCACATATAAAATAGAGGAAGATGGGCACAGATGTTAGCTCAGGGCCAATCTTGCTCAGTAAAAACAGGAGGAGTTGTGGCAGATGTTAGCCCTGGACTGATCTTCTTCAAAAAAAAAAAAAAAGAGAGAGAGCAGATAAAGCTATACCAATATCAAACAAATTAGACTTTAAGACAAGAAGCATTACAGAAATAAAGAAGGATATTTTAAGATATAAAAGATTATCCAGAGAGATAAAATCATCTTAAATTACTTGGACCTAATGACATAGCTCCAAAAGCTGAAAAAATTCAATTCCACAGACTAGTAGATTTTAATGGTCCTCTTTCAGTAAATGATAGAAGAGTCAAACAAAAAGAAAAAGGGATATGAAATATTTGACATCACAATAAAGAAATTTGGCCTAATCTGTGTAAATTGAACGCTGCATATAATAACTGCAGAATGCACGTGCTTTTTAAAATACACAAAGAACACCTACCAAAATTGATTATATGATGAGTCATCAAAGAAGGTTCAATAATACCAAGGGAATGAATGATGTAGAATCTGTTCTTTGATAACAGTGAAATTAGCCTGGACATCATTAACAAAACAACAATTAAACAAATTCCCAAATGTTTCAGATTAAGCGATTCTCTTCCAAATAGCCCATGAATCAAAGAAAAAAAATACAGAAATTAGAAAATATTTTGAACTTAATGATAACAAAAATAGGATACTTTGGAACTAGAATGTAGAATGCAGCTAAAGTCACTGCGAAAGTTATTGCTTTAACATCTATATTCGATGAAAGAAGAAAGCTGAAAAGTCAGTGACCTAAGTATCTTAAGAAGTCAGAAGGACAGAAAATTAAACAGAGATATTAGAAAAGAAAATAATGAAGATAATGGCATAAATTAGTAAAATGAAATAATTTCATAACAGAAAATTCACAAAAGCCAAGAGTTGACTTTTTGAAAAAACCAATGAACTGATAAACCCTAGCAATTTTGATGAAAATTAAAAGAGAGAAATAAGTAATTACAAATCTCAGGAATGAAAAGATAGATATCACTTAGGATCTTAGAGATATTAAAAAGATTAAAAGAGCATTTATAAGCAACTTCATACCATTAAGTTAGAATTTTTTTTTTAAATGGACTACTTCCTTGAAAGACACAAATTACTAAAACTGACACAGGAAGAAATAGAAAAGTCAAGGACTATTATATGTATGAAAAGAATTTAATTTATAATGTAAATCTCTTCCAAGAGAAAACTGCAGACCCAAATGGTTTCACCAGTTTATTCTTCCTACCAGTTAAGTAAGAAATAATATCAATCTTATCTTATGGAGGATTTTTTTGAAAGGAAAAAGTTAAGAAAGCAACTCTTTTGATGAGGCTAACATAACCTGAATTCTAAAACCTAATAAGGGCATTGCAAGAAAGAAAAATTACAGGCCAGGGGCCAGCCCGGTGGCACAGTGGTTAAGTTCACATATTCCGCTTCGGCAGCCCAGGGTTCGCCGGTTCGGATCCTGGGTGCAGACATGGCACCGCTCAGCAGGCCATGCTGTGGCAGGTGTCCCACATATAAGGTAGAGGAAGATGGGCATGGATGTTAGCTCAGGGCTAGCCTTCTTCAGCAAAAAGAGGAGGATTGGCAGCAGATGTTAGCTCAGAGCTAATCTTACTCAAAAAAAAAAAAATTACAGGCCAGTAATTCTCATGAACAGAGGTGCAAAATAATGAATAGAGTAATAGTGAATCAAATCCAGCAGCACATAATAATGATAACACATAACAATGAAGTTGGGTTTATTCCAGGAATGCAAGAATGAGTTAAGATTAGAAAATGACTAATGAAATTCTCCATATCAACATAGTAAATCATGAATCCACTATCGTAGCTAGACTTTACCACCCCTCTATCAGAAATACAGATACAGAAATCTGTAAGACCCAGCAGGCACAAAATCAGGAAGGACATAGTTAACTCAACATCATCATCAATCAACTGGAGATAATGGACATCTGCAGACTACTTCATCCAACAACAGCAGAATACACATTCTTCTCAAGCTCACATGGAACATTCACCAAAGTAGACCACATTCTGGGCCACAAAATACACCTTAACAAATTTAACAGAATATAGGGGAAAAGGAAATAATCGTCACCACAAAAGTAATGCAGGTGATAGTGGTGATGACACCCATTTTACAGTTAAAAATAAATTTGAAAACCACTGTCCTACAGAAATCATCAATAGCTGTTGAATAACCCCATTACAGAACCTTCCATTTATCATCATCATCACACGTCAAATTATTTAAGGAGAGACCCAGATTTTTATGAGATGAAATAAGGTGGCATAGTAAGGGAGACTGTACCAAACTGGGAGGGAAAAATGTCTGAGGCAATGGTCACCAAGATGATCCAAATGTAGTTTTTGCATTTCCAAGGAAGCTTTGAGATAAACTGAAGCAAGCAATATTTTTTCCCAGGTTTTCTAAGTAATTTCTTTTTTTTTTCTTTCTGGTGTTTCTCAGTAATGCACCACATTTCTTATTCTTTCTACCTTTTGACCCCCTTCACTCATTTCTCCCACCCACCTCCCCACCCCCTGTGTCTGTCAACCACCAATCTGCTCAATCTGTTCTCTGTATCCATGAGCTTGGGGTTTTTTTGGATTCCAACATGTAAGAGAGCTGATACAGTATTTATCTTTCTCTGACTTATTTCACTTAGATAATGCCCTAGATGTCCATCCAGGTTGTCACGAATGGCAAGATTTCATTCTGTTTTATGGTTGAATAATATTGCATTATGTGTGTGTGTGTGTGTGTGTGTGTGTGTACATTTTCTTTATCCATTCATCCATATAGAACACCTAGGTTGTTTCTATATCTTGGCTATTGTAAATAATGCTGCAATGCACATGGGGGTGCATATATCTTTTCAAATTAGTGTTTTTGTTTTCTTCAAATAAATATCCAGATGTGGAACTGCTGGATCATATGGTAGCTCTATTTGTAATGTTTTGAGGAATCTCCATACTGTTTTCCACAGTGTCTGCACCAATTTACATTCCCACCATCAGTGTACAAGAGCTCCCTTTACTCCACATCTTTGCCGACACTTTTTTTTTATTTTTTATTTTCTTTGATAATAGCCACTCTAACAGGCATGAGGCAATATCTCACTGTGGTTTAAATTTGCATCTCCCTGATGATTAATGATGTTGAGCATCTTTTCATGTGCCTGTTGGCCATCTGTATGTCTTCTTTTGGAAAAACGTTTGTTCAGATCTCTGCTTATTTTTTAATTGGATTGTTTGGTTTCTTTTGCCATTGAGTTGTATGAGTTCTTTATATGTTTTGAATATTAGCCTGTTATCAGATGTATGATTTTCAAACATTTTCTCCTGCTCAGTAAGTTGCCATTTCATTTTGTTAATGGTTTCCTTTGCTGTGCAGAAGCTTTTTAGTTGTATATAGTCCCATTTCTTTGTTTTTGCTTTTGTTGCTTTTGCTTTTGATGTCAGATGCAAAAAGTCATCACCAAGACCCATGTCAAGGAGCCTACCACCTATGTTTCCTTCTAGGAGTTTTATGGCTTCAGGTCTTACATTGAAGTCTTTAATCCATTTTGAGGTCCACACCCAGGATGTGAACCAGCGAACCCCAGGCTGCCGAAGCACAACATGTGAACTTAACCACTGTGCCACTGGCACGGCCCCCAAGTTTCCTTCTTTTGCATGTGGCTATTCAGTTTTCCAAACACCATTTATTGAAGAGACTATCCCTTCCCCATTGTCTGTTCTTGGCTCCTTTGTCAGAAATTAATTGACCACATATGCATGCATTTATCCTTGGGGTCTCTATTCTGTTCCATTGATCTATGTGTCTGTTTTTATGCCAGTACCATACTGTTTTAATTACTATAACTTTATAATATAGTTTGGAATCAGGGAAGTGTGATGCCTGCAGCTTTGTTGTTCTTTCTCAAGATTGCTTTGGCTAATTGGGGTTTTTTGTGGTTCCATACAAATTTTAGGATTATTTGTTCTATTTCTTTGAACAATGCCACGAGAATTTTGATGGAGAGTGCACTGAATCTGTAGATCTCTTTGGATAGTATGGACATTTTAAATAATATTCATTCTTCCAATCCATGAGCATGAAATATCTTCCCATTTATTTTTCTCCAATTTCTTTCACTAATGCCTTATAGTTTTTAATACACAGATCTTTCACCTCATTAGTTAAATTTATTCCTAGGTATCTTATTCTTTTTGATGAAATTGTCAATGGGATTGTTTTCTTTATTTCTCTGATATATCGTTTGTTATTAGTGTATAGAAATACAACAGGTTTTTGCATATTGATTTTGTATCCTACAACTTTACTGAATTTGTTTACTAGTTCTAACAGTTTTTTGAGAGAGTCTTTAGGGTTTTCTATATATAATATGTCATCTGCAAATAGTGACAGTTTTACTTCTTTCTTTCCGATTTGGATGTCTTTTATTTATTTTTCTTGCCTAATTGCTTCTGGCTAGGACATCCAACACTGTGTTGAACAAAAGTGGCAAGAGTTCTAAGTGATTTATAACTAAGTAATTTTTTACAACTACTAGGTTAGAACTGAAAGTTAAGAGAATGCAATATCAACTTAATTATCAAGTGCCTGAATATAATTACCATTAGGCAGTCTCCCTAGGAGCTGATGAATTTATCAGATCCCAGGGAAGTGGCCTTCCATGGTGGGTACTGTGGTTTGTCCATCCAATGACTTCTCTTTTTAGAACAACCCCTCCTCCACTCCACGTTGTCCTGGTGGGGTTGTTCACCATGAGGCCCACCCAAACCCCCATCATAGCAGGAAGGTGATGCAACCTGGCCAACCAATGAACTCCATCTCCCTGGCAGGGGTCGTTTCAATAGGTTCGATTAGAATCTTTCCTGGGTTTTGCTATATGGACTGTGGGAAAAAGAGTGGCTTTCTCTTCCTTTTGGAACAAGTTTGGCACTCCCACCCACTAGCCAGGAGTGATCTTTCCCATCATACGGTCAAAACATGCCTGAGAGTGAAGCCAACATTTAAGTGAAACAGAGCCAAGAGAAGCACAGAGAGAGACAGAGGCCCAACAACGTTGCTGGAGCCCCTGAAACAAGTCACACCTAAAACTCATCATGTATACCCCCTACCCCATACTTAGTTTCATGAGCAAATATATTACCTTTTCCACTTACGCTACTTCGGTTTCTGTCACCTCGAATCAAGAGAGTCTAATTAATGTACTCATTGAATGAAACATTTTCCAGAATATTCATTGCCTCTCAGAAGACTTGCATTCTTCCCATCTACATGGCTACCTTAAAAAATATTTTGACCAAAATGCTTGGAAGAAAATCTACACAAAGACAGGGTTACAGTCTTTCTGTAGGTTGGTAGGGTTATTTTCCCTTTAACTTAAAATTATCCTGATGGAGGCATAACTTTGTATCTCCTTATATAGAGAGATTTTTTTTATTATAAATGATAGATAACACTGTGGAAGCTCATTAATATTAAACAGCAATACCGAATTTAAAAATTTCCAGTAGATTGTTATTTAAAAATCATTCAAACACTGGCAAAAAGAATATCGCCTTTTCAATGTCTTCAAATTCGTTTCTGAAAATGTGTAACAAATGCCTTCAGCAGCAGGAACGGCTCCTTCCCACTCTCTGAAGTTTTGTACTCAGAAAGGAATTCCCAGGGGATCTCACAATCATTCTAACACAGAGCAACTAGGACTCCCAGAAAGCAAGTCCAAAAATTGAATTAGACTTCGATTCCATTAAATTGTACCTCGAAAGGGACTGATCCCTGGGATGCATAACTGAGGGATTTACCAATTTAACCCTCTTTGCAACTGTTTGTGCACGTTGTGAAAATATTTCCTTTATGTGTTATTAGAAATGTGACATCTGCTTATGGTGACAATAAATGAACAACACAGAAGCTTATGAAATAGAAAATAAAACTCTCTACCCCTCATTTGATCCCCGCTCCCCAGCGATAACCACTGGATTAATATCGACTTCCTCAAGCACCATTGTGAGTTGAATCATGCAGATGCTGGTCACATACAACAGAAATCTTCTGCTCAGAAGGGATTTCTGATTTAACAAGTGTAAAGGAGTTCTAAAAACCAGAGAAAATGCAATTACTACATCAACATGATCTATATAACAATAGCTAAAAATCATACGTCAGAAAGAAAGAATATAGGGTGATTTTAAGCTAGGCGGCTCTGCAGCATCCCTTAGGGCAGCTTTCTGTGACAATAACATGTGTCCTGTTTAGAACTGGTAAGTGGATTATTGCTCAATCTCTAGGGGTAAAAAACACGTGCAGTGTCAGTTCAGCGTTTGTAACACAGTCGCTGGGAGCATCGGAGGGGTGAACTCGGTGAGGAAGACCTAGGAGTAAAAATGAAAAAGCACAGTTTAGTGCAGTTGTCACTCCCATTGTAAAAGTGACCCAAATTGTGCCTTGAACACGAGCAGAAACATGCAAAGCAAATGAGTGGACACACAAGCCCTCCAGGCAGTGAAGCTGGCTCCTGAGTTAGAAAACCCCCATGAAGTGGTGGCAGCAGGGGGACAATTTGCTGAAACATCTGCTGAAGGAAGAGGTTCCAGCTCATTGGAACTTCAGTGACTGGACGCTTGAATGAGTTCCAGAAAAACACAAGTCTGCATCATTATGTACGCAAGGAGGGGCTGTGCACAGAAGTCGCTGCTCTGACGGTCGCTCACGGCTCACCATTAGCCCATTTAGTTTTCTCTCTCTTCATGCAGCCCATGTAAAATGAAGTTGTGCCACCAAGCCAGGGTTTCTCCTGTTTTATCTATGACACGGCCATATGTCTTGACAAGAAATGGAGCCCTGAGCCCCCTTCCCCAGACCCCCAGCATAGTAATATTAACACACGCATGTTTCCACAATGCAATGTCAATTAACGTGGGCAAAACAGCATGTAGACATCAGCGTATGTCACAAGATTTCAATGTAACACATTTTTAAAAATATCTCAGTGTCATAAATACCAAGACTGCTGCATCTTCACTGTTTTTGCTGAACTGTGCTCCCCAAATAAAAAGGTCTTGCTTGATCATGTTATCTATCAATGGGCCCACCTACTGATTGCGGTGGGGAATTGAGAGAGAGACTTGAGTGTTTAGTATAAATGTATTGTCTATGCATCATTTACTGTCAAAAGAATTTTAATTTCTTCCTTTCACACTTCAAAGACATTATCTGCTGATCTATTTCACAAAAATCAAGGTCAAAGCAAAGACGCTTTACCAAGTTACAAGGAGGTTCTGATGAGCCATCGGACACATCAGTTATGTACAATGTTGCCACAACTGCTCCTGGAAGGATCCATAATTATTTGCTAGTCAACTCTGCAATGAAAACAGTTTGGTTTTGCTCACTTTGGGGCTCCTTTATCAGCTGAGCCTGGCTGATTATTTTTTCTTCAGTCATCAGCTGCTGTTTGTACCGCAGGTCTGCTGACAGAAATTGTCTTATCCCTTTCCTAGAACGTTCCGTGTTCCTTTCTTTTTAAAACTTTTCACAGACTCCCACAGGATGTGATACCCTTCCTGACTGAAGAACATCATTTCTGAATCTGGAGAGAGACACTGCATTTGGGAGAGGTTAAACAAGTAGCCGGACGGATCACTGGTCCTATAAGGACAAGTTTGTACATTGATCACAAACAGGAAGGACCACATTCGTCCCCATCCCTCAGCCTCTCATGGAAGTGAATACAGCAGAAAGGAAAACGGAAGGTTATCGACAGCTGGGTTTAGAAGAACTTAGTAATCAAGTTTTTGATGCACAATTATGTTCCCATACCTCCCTTACAATCAGGTTAAGATTATGCAAGTCTGTATTCTGCGCACATTTGTGTAATATCTCTATTAACATCTGAACCAGAAAGATCGACTTGCTTCTGGGCTGGCTCTGCTTATTATTTGAGCATCAGCTGTCTCTTCTAGAATCTGTGTTCGGGTCTGAGGTACCAAAATTTAAAGAAGTGGCCTCTGTCTGATGTGAATAGGACTCCAGAGGCCTGTGTAGCTCAAAATGCAGCCTGGCCTGGCTTAAGGCTCCAACTCTGGCCACTAGCACCACCGACCCTTTGGGGTCAAGGGCACTGATTTGGAGTCAAAATAACAAAGGTTAAACTTTTATCTTTGACCTTTACTAGTGGTTTGACTTTCCCCAAGTCACTTGATGCTTCTGAACCAACTTTTCCCATCTGTCAAATTGGAGACAATAATACCTTACAGGGTTTTGAAGCTCACGGAAGATAAGGTAAGCAGAGGTTGCTGTGTGTGAACTGCATTGTCCTAGGAATCAACACGCATGTGTTGAGATATATGGGGCCTCCGTTTTGGCTGAAGGTTGAGATTTTTACACAATGCGGAAGCAGAGGAAAATGAAAGGAAGGTAGGGGGACAGAGCACAGAAGCAGGATGTCCACCAGCCCACCCAAAGCCTAGAAGGGCTGCTAGCCCCACACACCCAGTCTCCCTGGGATCAGCCGATAGACCCTGCTCCATAAGAACAGTAAGAACTCCCAAGGATGCAGTGTTTTCACAGAGGACACGTATAAAATTAGAAGGCCAAAATGCCCATCCCAAAACAGTTGCAGGCCAAGGACATTCCTACAGGACAAAGCAGAAGGGTTTGAGCAAATCTGTGTTTACATGGGAGACAACTTAAGGACTCTCACTTTCGTTACACACTGTCAGCAAGTGAGACCAATGGGTCAACAGGATGTAGATATTAAAAATAACGGAATCTCATTTGTACTTACAAACTGGTAGGGCCTAGGGAAGTCAAAGTTGCAACTATATGTAAAATATTTAGGTTACAATATACGAGAGAAGAAATTTACAAATTCTCCCTAGCCTCTCTCAAGGGTCTTCCTTTGGCCCCTGGGGCAAACAATTCGCAAATGCAGCTAACATAAGGGAACTCACCCCTTCTGAAGTATCAGGGAAAAGTTCAGCATAAATCAGAGTTGATGGGCATGGTCTGGAACATTCCCTGCCTCTGTACTCTCTGATTGTGCCACCATATGGGCCATGGACCAAATATATGCAGCGGAACTCCAATAATGTGTCCTATAATGGCCGGAGAAAGCACGCCCTCCGAGTTCCCAGGCAATATTGACAAGAAGGAGGTTTATGGATGAGAATTAGGGAGATGAAACAGCTGCTACACTAGGACTCATAACCACAGGTCCCAGATTATTCAGATTAATCTCACTCATTCTAGTATAGGTTCGGAAACTACAGTCATTGTGTCCAAGATGTGCTCATTTATCACTGTAAAAACTTGCAGTTTGTGTTCATAGCATGTTTCACAAGAAAAGACCATTGTCTTGGCCTGAAAAAAGAGCATCTTCCCTTCCCACAGCTATCCACACAGCCTTGTAATGATTCTAATCATTTCCCCCACAAGTATGTCTAGGTGACTCCGTTGCCAGGGTTTGTAAATCAAATTGGCATGATCTGTGTGGTATCAAAGCCCTGTACACTATCACTAAAAGAATCCCATGGAACAAATTGGCAAACTGAGTGTAGACAAAGATTATAAAACCAGCTGGACCCCACTCAGCCCTCACCATTTCTAAGTTGTTATTTTTCATTGTTTGGACTTCTGTGCCTAAAGCTATAAGTTAATGTGGGTTCCGAGGGTGATTTTCCATTTAGGAACCGTGAGATAACACCAGAAGCATAAGACTAATGGGAAATTAGATCAAACGCTTACTATAAGGAAAATCTGTTCCGCTGTTGTTCAATATCACATTTATCAGCAGCACTGCTATTTCCAGGAGGAAATTCTTTGAGATATTCAACAGCTTCATACCACACAAGAGAATATTTCATCTTATCTGTCAGCATAGAGTGTGTGGTCAAGAAGCATCAGTTCAGCTGGGAGCAAATGATACCATCTGGCCACAGAAATATCAGACGAATAAAATTAAGGTTTTGTTTATTTTTTTGCTAAATAAGATCAGCCAAACCCATAAAGCAGAAAATAAATCTATAGCTAACAACTCAGTAATGAAAAATGTAATCAAACCTTAGTATATACAGACATTTAAAATCATTCATTCTGAAGCTATGTTTTTTATATTTGAATTCTTTACTACCACATTCCTTACCTCACCTTAAGGTAAATATTCAGGAGTAATGCAATAGTCTATATGTATAAGGGTTCTTCAGAGAAACAGGACCAAAAGGATATATAGATATACATGTAATATATGTGTGTATCCTCATAACTTATTATGAGGAATTGGCTCACGTGGTTATGGAAGCCCAGAAGTCCCATGATCTGCCATCTACATGCTGGAGACCCAGGAGAGCTGGTGGCATAGTTCCAGTCCAAATCAAAAGCCTGAGAACCAGGAGAAATGATGGTGCGGGTCCTGGTCTGAGGGCAGGGGAAGATCCATGTTCCGGCTCAACAGCCAGGCAGACAAAACAAACTTTCCCTTCCTTCCACCTTTCTTTCCTCTTCCAGTCCTGGACCAATTGGCTGAGATCCACCCACGTTGGAGGGCAGTCTTCTTTACTCCATCTACAGATTCAAATGCTAATCTCATTAGGACACACCCTGACAGACACACCGAGAAGAACATTTGACCCAATATCTGGGCACCACGTGGCCCAGGGAAGTTGACACATAAAATTAACCATCATGCCATAGAAAACTAAAAAATAGTTCACAAATAAGATTGCTCTGTGAACATGTTGGGCCAGATTGACCTGAATTCAAAAACAAAAGACGAAAAAAACTCTGCTCTAGAAGCATGCTGAACATTCTGGAAACACACTGATTTGTTCAAGATCCCATTGCCACATGGAGAACCACATCAATGGATACCCTTGCCCTCATCCCCCGAGCTGTCCCCTGTAAATAGGGCGATGTATAAAAGCACCTGTCAAAGGGCAGGCCCTCCTGGAGGGAGTGAAGTCAGTGGGGAGATGTGATATGCCAAGGTTTTCCTTGTAGACATGACAATGATGGAAAGACTCTTGGGGATCCATCCTGTTCCAGAGTCCTTATGTTTATGAGTTTGTGTGTGTGTGTGTGTGTGTGCACGCACGCGTATGTGGCATAAAATATATGTAACTATATAACATATAATTTACCATATTAACCATTTTCATGCATACAGTTGAGTGATATTAATTACATTCACATTGTTGCGTTACCCTCACTACCACCGTACAGCTCCAGAACTCTTTTCTCTTGCAATACTGAAACTCCTTATCCATTAAACAGACTCCCCATTCCTCCCCTCCCCACAGCCCCTGGCAACCACCATTCTTGCTGTCTCTCTGGATGTGACTATGCTAGGGACCTCAGGTAAGTGGAATCATACAGCATTTGCTACTTTGTGACTGGCTTATTTCACTTCATATAATGTCCTCAAGGCTCATCCACGTTGGAGCACTTGTCAGGATTTTCTCCCTTTGTAAGGCTGAATAATATTCCATTGTATGTATGTACCACACTTTGTTTATCCATTCATCCATCAACATGCATTTGGGTTGTTTCTACCTTTTAGCTATTGTGAATAATGTTGCTGTGAACCTGGGTATATATATGAGATTTTTTTAACTTTAAACTTTTAAAACTTGATGACATGGGTAAGGCAAGCTTGTTTGAGAAAGAGTAGATGGGTAGTGGTTCAGAGGATGGACTCTTAAGGTCAGACTAGCTTGAATTGCCTGTCACTCACTATAACACGCATGCATGTGCAGGCACTCATGCACACGGGTACTCACACACACACGTGCTATAAAGAAATCCACCTGAGAAGGTCTGGGTAGTGCACCAACATCATGTAGCCTCTGTAAGGTCCCAATATGGGAATGAAATCTACTCAAACAAATAAATATGTGCAAAGAACATACGCAAGTCAAGCCATAAGTTTGTATACCCTTTTTCCTGAAATTATCCGGAACACCTTCTGTCTGTCAATTGCCACATGCGGCTCCTTTCTCTCATCCACCTAACTGTGCAAGCCCACTGGATTAACACCTCAGCTTCTTGTCTACAACTGACAGACAGAGGAAGTCTGCCAGCCACATCCTAGCAGAGAGCGGCAATTGGACCACGTGAGGGAGTTACCAACTGCTCTCTATCTCAGAATAACGACATGGCAGGAGAGTTCTCTGTCTGGGTCAAGGAGCTATAAATATCAGCTATAAACTTAGATCCTGGCAGATTCCTTCCAGAGTCTATGAGTCATCTTATCCAGTACCCAGGGAAGGACACTGTGGGAATTTCAGGTGGTGTTCATTTTTCTTGTCATTATCAAATTTCTTTGAAGACATTTTTATCACAATAGTAGAAAGCAGACAAGTGTCTTTCTTTTCTAGGCTTCTAGAAGTTGGGAAGACTGAACGTAACATGATAAGGTCTTCGTGCCCTGGCTATACTGGGTCTATACAGCTGCAGGTGCACAGGCAAGGCCACCCTGCTGGAAGGAAAACCAGGTTCCTATGAAAGAGCAAGAGATAGGACTCAGGCATTTGGTTTCCACCCTTCCGTCCAGCTCATGCCTGAGGCTGTGCACCTCACAGGGTGGCTTGGAGAACTGAGTAAAGGGGCAGCTCCATGTGCCATGTTAAGAGTGCCACTCAATCCACTTCTCACGGATCTGGAGCCTACCGCCACAGGTGCCTCGGCTCATAGGATTGGAAGGACCAGGGAGAGGTGGAAGTGCTGGAGACTTATTTCCACAGAACCCCATTAAAACAGAACACTGAGAAATGCATTTTGCCAAGAGTCAATATCATTTGTTGTCCCTGAGTTCCTGCTGAGCCCAGTTAAGCCTGAGGGGTGCACAAGGTACCTGACCTGGCGTTCTTGATTAAGGTTGCTACGATCGCGACAATGGTAAGAATGCAAGCTGTGTTAGCTTTGAAGAGTTGAGGAAGCACCAGGGGACAGAAAGAACATTCTGGGCAGGTAAAACAACACACACACACACACACACACAAACACCATAGAAATGAGCACAACTCACCCACAGGGCAAGGAAGAGAGTCATCTGACCAGTGAAAATATATTGTGTGGAGAAAATGTCACTAGATTGAAGGTGAGAAATGTGAGGTGTAGTTCCTGCTCAGGCAGGGTGACCAACTCATCCTGGTTTGTCTGGGACTTTCCCCATTGTCCTACAAAAGTCCCCCATCCTGGGAGCTCCCTCAATCTGGGGCAAACCAACGTCCTGAACACTGGCCGCACGCTATGGTTAGTTAGTGACATGAACTGAATGCTCATGTCCTCCCAAAATTCATTAAGTTGAACCTTAATTCCCAATGTGACGGTGTTTGGAGGTGAGGACTTTGGGTGGGATCTCTCCTGATGGGAACAGTACCCTGATAAGAAGAGACAGGAGTGACCTTGCTCCCCCACCTTTGAGCACACAGCATGATGCCAGGAAGCACACAGCCATCCGCAAGTCAGGAAGAGAGCCCTCACCAAAACACGGCCATGCAGACACCCCAATTTCACACTTCCAGCCTCGGGACCTGTGAGCAACAAATGTCTGTTGTTTAAGCTGCCCAGCCTGTGTTCATCTGTCATAGCAGCTGACTTGACCAGGAGAGGTGGCTTGTGCAGTGGAAAGAGCACAGAGTATTTATGGGTTAATATAAGTGATACATTTAGAAAAATGCTAAGTATTGTAGGCTTGAGAGACCACAAACTGTAGGGGTTAAGAGCACAGGTTGTAAGCCACGCAGCCTCTGCCACTTGCTTGCTGTGGGCCCCTGGGCAATGATTTAACCTCTCTGTGCCTCATTTTCTTTTCTTTTTCATAATTTTTTTTAAGACTTTACATTTTTAGAGCAGTTTTAGATTCACAGCAAAATTGAGGGGTGGGCACAGCGATTTCCTATGAACTCCCAGCCCCCACACATGCACAACCTCCCCTGTTATCAACATCACTCATCAAATGGCACGTTTGTTACAACTGATGAACCTACGCTGACACATCGGCATCAGCACCCAGAGTTTACGTTAGGGTTCACTCTTGGGGTCGTACATTCTATGGGTTTGGACTTTGTATAATGTACAGTGTAGCGTATCCATCATTTTGGCATCATACAGAGTATTTTCAGTGCCTTAAAAACCCCCTGTGCTCTGCCTGTTTGTCCCTTCCTCACCCCACCCCTGGAAACACTGATCTTTTCACTGTGTCCATAGTTTTGCCTTTTCCAGAATGTCATACAGCTGGAATCACACAGTGTGTGGCCTTTTCAGATTGGCTTCTTTCACCCAGTTGTATGCATTTCAGTTTCCTCCATGTCTTTTCACGGCTTGATAGCCCATTTCTTTCTAGCACTGACTTGCCTCATTTTCTCATGCTTGAAACAGGGATACATGATGATGGCAATAATAGTGTCTACCTCACAGGATTGCTGGAAAAACTTAATGAGTTAATGTATGTAGAGCATTCAGAATCTCAGCTGGAACACAGAGCACCAGGTCAGTGGTGACCATTATTATTAAGAGCACGGACATGACCAGGAAGGACCCGGGTGGAATCCCAGCTCCATCCCCCAGGAGCTGAGAAGGTGCTTAATCTCTCCAGGCCTCAACTTCTCCAGCCATCATTTGGGGATAACAATATTGCCTCATAAATTCCTTCTGCGTGTTAAATGAACTGAGGTGTGTAAACCACTGGGTGGAGTCCTGGGTATACTGGAAACTTCCTCATCAGCAGGAGACCTGGATTTGATCTTCTTCTAGTGTCTTTCGGTTCCATGATTCTAGTTTCTTCTCTAATTCAGATACACTGTGTACTAAATAGGCTTTTTACCCCACCCACAGCAATGGGAGACAGCAAAATAAACACCAGAGTTGTGAGGCTGCTAACCAGAGCACTGAGTACATGTTAGGTTCAGTCAATGGGCTGAGACACAAAGCCGGAGCCCATCAAGGTTGCAGCGGGAGGTGGCTGGGAAGGACTGTGAGCCAGCCAGGAAGAGGCAGTGGGGTCAGGACTCACCCCCAGTGAGGAGGGACGGCAGTCTGGGGAGCAGTTAGTTCTAGGATGATCAGCTGGTTCAGTTGGGCAGCGTCTCTTTCACTGGGGGCTGTCCCAAACAAGGAGGGGCCCCTCTTACAGGTCACTGGAAAGGGGCTCTTGGCTCCCTGAACAGGCTGCCCTGCAAAATCCAACCACGGTTCATGAACAGCAACTCTAAGCTCAGAAACACCAACCTACAAGCAACCTGTTAGATCCTAACCCATTTTAAATTGAAGACGACGCCAATATAAAATCCAGTCTGCTTAGCTAAGAAGATAAAAGTCACTGTTTTCTAGAGGACAGGCACAAACGAAAAGCCAACATTTCTATAGTTATTTACCATTTGTAGAGAAGATAGCTGGAAATTATTTTAGGCAACTTGGTTATATACTCCACACACACAAAAATATGTTCTTTGGCATTATATATTTGTCAAGGTTAAAGAAAACACAGAATTGAAAAATAATCTGTAATGATTTCTAAAATTATAGCCCATGTTTCTTGGTCTCCATCAGGATATACTTCTGCTTTATCATACATATTATGTATTAAACTTAAAGAACCTGGGCTGAATTTAATATTACAAATTAATATTTAGGGGCTAGCCATGTGGCCGAGTGGTTAAGTTCGCACACTCCGCCTCGGTGGCCCAGGGTTCGGATCCTGGGAGCAGACATGGCACCGCTCGTCAGGCCACGTTTAGGTGGCGTCCCATATGCCACAACTAGAAGGACCTGCAACTAAGATATACAACTATGTACCAGGGGGGATTGGGGGAGATAAAGCAGAAAAAAAAAAAATGATTGGCCACAGTTGTTAGCTCAGGTGCCAATCTTTAAAAAAAAAAAAAAATTAATATTTAATTCTCAGATACCAAGTCCCTACCGAGTATAGTGTGTCACTTCTAAACAGTAATGAAATCAAAATTTTCCTTTGGACTCTGAGCATATTAATGATAAGTATCACATCTTTCATTTTCTTTCCTTTTCCTAGACTTGCAAAACTCTCCCAGATACAAGTGGAAGAAGAGACAAACACAATCCTCTTTTTGTGTTTTCTGTAAAATAAAATTGAAATGGAATGCTACTGATGTTCCCAGGGTAAGATCTAGACTCTGTCTCTCCCTCCCACCTCGTTCCCTGCAAACATTCTCACCAGCTCCGTGAGGTCCTCAGTGTGACAATCGTCAAACTTCCTAATAGAACATTTGTGTGATATTTCTTGTGCTATCACTAGCTTCTGAACAGGAAATGCTTATAAATAGGTTAGTAATGGCTGGTGTCACAAGAGGCAAAGTTCATTGAGGTAACTGCTAAGGGGCCATGACTGACTTATCTTATGATACAGACAAAGACTATCATTCACCAAACAAGAATAAATTGTATGGACCTGTCTGATATTTTACTTTTAAATATTTAACTCCTAAAAATGAAAGTGGAATTATCACCTCCTGGTAGGGGGTTAAGATATCACAATCAGAAAAGAACCATATAAGAAAAAAAATCCAAATTACAATCAGAAAGGAGCCATTTGAAGAAAAGCAAAAGAAAAGAGGACTATCTTGGCACTGATTTATGTATGTGCCTTAGTCTTTGGGCTGCTGTAACAAAAATACCATAGACCAGGTGGGAGCTTCTTGGGTGCCTTGACAAGGGTGCTAATCCCATTCATAAGGACTCCACCCTTGTGACCTAATCACCTCCCAACTTTTCAGATGTAATTAAGTTTAGGACCTTGAGATGGGGTGATGACCCTGGATTATCTGATTTGACACAATGTGATCACCAGGGTCCTTATAAAATGGAAGCGAGGGGGTCAGAGTCATAGGTAGAGATGTGACGATGGAAGCGGAGGTTGGAGTGATGTGAGGCCATGAGGCAAGGAATGTGGTGGCCTCTAGAAGCTTGAAAAGGCAAGGGACAGATTCTCCCCTAGGGCCTCCAGGAGGACCACAGCCCTCTTGACACCTTGATTTGAACCATTTAGACTCTGACTTGCAGAACTGTAAGATAACAAATTTGTGTTATTTTAAGCCACTAAGTTTGTGGTAATTTGTCTCAGCAGCAATAGGAAACTACCACAACATCTGAGGTTCCAGGGAAAGTGGGCTGGTCAGAAATCCTTTGGAAAATGCACTCAGGGCAATCAAATTTTTCATTCCATCCTCAATGCTTGAAATGCCATTAGGTATGAAGAGTCCTGGACACCACCTGCAGTGGCTCCAGCACTGGCCTGTCCCCAGGCCTCACCAGGAAGGACTCACACCCATTTGAACTAATGACAGTCCTTTTATCTTTTGTCAGCTGGTTAGTGCCTGATACATGCCCATGTGAAACATTAATCATGGCCAACTCCCTCCTTCACTTATTTTCTTCAAAAGACATTTATTAGTCATGCACGTGGGTGCTTGGTAATGCAAGGGCGACAAAGACGGATAAGTTCCAGACATTAGCTGCAAAGGATTTTCAGTTTCACAGGAGAGAAGGGTCATGAACATCAATAACCTTAGTGGGAGGTAGACATCAACAAGTGCCAGCAGGGAGGTGAAGAACAAGAGTTTTAAACATTCAAGAAAAGCGTTATTAGTGCTCACTAGAGACCATGTGTCCAATAAATGGGTGACCTTGAATTCTAGCTGGAGTTGTCAAGAATGATTTGGAGAAAGGAAGAATTTGAACTGGATGTTAAAGAATGGGAGGATTACTTATTGAAAAATGAGAGAAAAGAACACTCTATGAAGCATATGAATAAAGACAAAAATCAGGAAATAAAAGCACAGAGCATGTACAAGAAATGTGTCCTATATTTGAGGTCCCTGAGAGCAGGGATTTTTGTCAGAGTTGTTCACTGCTTGCAACGGACTGAATGTCTGTGTCCCCCCAAATCCATATGTCAAATCCTAACCCCCAAGGTGACGGTGTTAGGAGGTGGGGCCTTTGGGAGGAGATTAGGTCATGAGGGTGGAACCTCCATGAATGAGATTAGTGCCTTTATAGAAGAGACCCCAGAGAGCTGGCTCCTCCTTTGAACTCTGTGAGGTGGCAGAAAGAAGATGGCTGTTTGTGAAGAAGTAGAACTCTCACCAGACACAGAATCTCCTGGTGCCATGATCTTGGACTTCCCAGCCTCCAGAACCGTGAGAAATAAATATGTGTTGATTATAAGCCATCCAGTCCATGGTATTTTTATTATAGCAGCCTGAAAGGACTAAAGCACCACTCTACTCTAACCCTAACACAGTGCCTGGCAAGGGTAAGTTCTCAAGCAATATTTATGGAAGGAAGGACGGGGGAGAAGGAGCAACGGAGGGAGGAAGTAGGGAGGGACATGAGAAAAGAAGGTCCTTGAGGGGATGGTAGATAAAAATTGCAAAATCATCCAAGTTCTGAAAATGCTACACCAGATATATGCTCTTCAGAAGAACTTGGCGTTCCTGTTCAGGAACCTGTGCCTAGATGTCTGTGCCTTACTGCACAGAAGAACAGGTCGCATTTACTGGGTCAAGAGCCAGACATAATTCTAAGGCTTAAGGATTCTAAGTCCAATGCATCAATCATTGGATCCTCTCTAATATTCTAGGGAGTGAGTGTTCTTGGCATCCCCATTTTTATGTGATAAACAGAGGCACAGGAAGGTTAAGTAACTTTGCCAAGTTCAAACAGGTATCAAATGCAGAGCCAGAATCTGAATACAGCCCTCAACTCCAGAGCCTGTAGTCAGAGCCTAGAGGACAGATGTCCCTCTCCATGGCGATGGGTCACCCTGTTCCTGTCCCCTGCTAGTCAGCCAGTTTCTCCTGCTTAGCGCCACCATTTATTTACTTCCCCCACCTTGTTTTCACTTTCTGCCTACCACAAAATCTGGGAACAGACCTCTCCACAATGCATACGTCCAACTCCGACTTTGGTCTGGTACTGGGAATACCCACTCCAGTCAGCCCAGGTGGAGAATAACTCATTGCCCAGACAGACACTGTGAGCTCCCAAGTCATCAAAAAATGCAAATTAAAATGAGTTCTCTTCGTTTGCCTATTCATTAGGCAATTTTTTAAATAACACCCAATACTGGTAAATGAACAAGAAATTAACTACATCATGCACAACAGGAGGGATTTAATTGGCAGACATTTACAAAGAAGCAACTTGACGATAGGCTACAAAACTGTTGACAATGTTCATATTCTTTGACTCTATCAAACTTCTGAGAATCTGTCCTGAGAGAGTAAGCAAAGATACATATGCCAAGAAGACCATAAGGGCATTTTTCATAATGGCAAAAAATTAAAATCAACCTAAATATTCAATATCAAGATAATAAGAATTAAATAAATGATGTGACTCCATATTAATGACATAAGTCGTAATGACACAAGTGCTCACAAGTCATTTTTAAGTGCAAAAAAGCAATATTCAGAGACACGTAAATAATTCCTCAATTTTGAATTCAAAAGACAGATGGACCTAAAAGGGTATTATGCTAGGTGAAATAAGTCATATAGAGAAAGATAAATACGTATGATTTCACTTATTGTGGATTCTAAAAAACTGAACAAACAAACAAAGCAAAAACAGACTCGTAGATCCAGGAAACAAAGCGGTGGTCACCAGATAGAGAAGGGCTGCAGGAGGGGGAGAAATAGCTGAAGGGGATTGAGAGGTACAACTTCCAGTTATTAAATAAGTAAGTCACCAAGATGTAATGTACATAGTCAACATATAGTCAATCTTGTAATAACCTTGTGTGGTGACAGATGGTAACCTGACTTACCATGGTGATCATTTTGTAATGTATATAAATATCGAATCACCATGTTGTATACCTGAAACTAATAGGATATTGTATGTCAAATGTACTTCAATTTAAATACATTAAGTAAATGCATGCACATACATTTTTAAGAAAATTTATACACACACACACACACACATATGGGAAAACAGAGAAAGAACATAGTATGGAGATTTATCTGTGTGGATCTCTATGGAGCACGTGGAATGTATGTATCTCAGTTATTTTGAGCATAATCACTGGCACATGATCAATGCTCAATATTAATTGATTGCTTAAGGTTGGATGGTTTTTATTCTTTTCCTTCACTATTTCCTGTTTCTTCTATGTATTTTCCTAAGAACACAATTTCTCTTATAGCCATAAAATTAAAAGATTACAAAAAGATATCTGGATATGCCTATCAATGTCTTAACATCCGCTTCCATTTGCTTCTGTCCTCTGCAAACCTGAGCGCTTCTGGGAGTGAGCCTCTGCTGAGGCTGAAGTGAGACCATCTCCAGGGGCCGTGGCATTGGTAAGCATGCTAAAATCAAGGAAAATGCAAATGCCAGAGTCTGGTCTTCCTCCACACCCCGCCTCCCTGGAAGCTGAGTTCCCTTTCATGTAAGCCATGTGCTGGGATCAGCCTGAGAGGAAGAAGGTAAGCAGGACCTCTGCTTTGTTCTCTCTCCCTGCAGTGTGAGAGGCGTCCCTTTCGCAGGAGAAGATGCACAACTTGGGGAGACAGAGGCTGCAGTACTGAAGCTCGTGCACTGGTGACATGAAACAGCTTAAGGGTTTATCTAGGTTGAGATCATAATCAAACTAGACGTCCCAGCGTATGTGTTTGCATTCTCAACATTGATCATAAAAGCTTTTCCCTTCCCTCAGTATTTCTTCCCTAATAGTTTATAGTGCAAGAGCCATACGCAGACATAAAGGAGTGGGGAATCTTTCTCCAGACTCTCCCCCTCAGCAGAGAGCCTCGTGCTCCATATTGGAAACACTCCAATTTCAGCGTAGCCAGTCTGAAAAGGGGTCCCGCCTCCCCACTGTCATAGAAGAGTGACTCTTTATCTTTCTCAATCATTTGTACTCCTAATGCAATACACAGCATACAGATGAGGGAAATGTTCTCCCCAGAAACCGTACTCATTTTGCCCTACCTTTATAGCCAGAAGAAACATACCCAAGGAAGAAGGATCTATCTTCCAAAAGTGTATTATCTGCACCTATGTGATGGTTAATTTTATGTGTCAATTTGGCTGGGCCACACCACTGAAATAGTTGGTCAAACATTATTCTGTATGTTTCTGTGAGGGTATTTTTGGATGAAGTTAACATTTAAATCAGTAGACATTTAGTAAAGCAGACTGCCCTCCATAATGCAGGTGGTCCTCATCCAGTCTGCTGAAGTCCTGAACAGGACGAAAGACTGACCCTTCCCTGAGCAAGAGAATTCTCCAGCAGACAGTATTTGGACTGGAACTGGATCATCAGTTCTTCCCGGTTCTCCAGCCTGCCGGCCTTCAGAATGAACTGCACCTTTGGCTCTCCTGGGTCTTGAGCCTGATGGCCCACTCTGCAGATTTGAACTTATCAGCCAAATCCTTATAATAATCTCTTTCTCTCTCTATAAGTACATTTTGTTCTGTGTCTCTTGAGAACCCTGACTGATGCAGGGTTCGTGTTTCCTTTGCTTTGCTTTGTGTTCTTGGCAACCCCTGCACCCCCCCATCTTTAGATTGTTACTCAGCTAACATCTTTGCACAGACTGTGTGTCTTTTGGGTATCTTGTCTCCTGACCTGAGTCAGTCCACGATCTGCTTCTGCTCTGATGACTGCCCCCACCTCAGGTATCTAACCTCGCCCGTGCCCTATTTTCTGCCCAGATACTTCACCTGGTATGAACAGGATGATACAGTACGCGACATCAAAATAAAGCCTAAATTCCTAGGAGCCAACATATACGTTGTTGCATATAATTGCCCTGTTGTGTTCACACTTTCTATCTATCATCAAGTGGTACTCTCAACCCCATTACTTATTTGACTCCAAATAAGTGGACAGCTCACTCAGCACGGAGTCAGGCTGCCCTTTCTGTAGTGTCCATATCAAACAGTGCAGAGAAGCAGCATGTCCTGGAAAAGACGATCCGATAGTCCTTCTGAGGGTGAGTGGTCAGAGGAAAATGGCCTCCATGATAACGACATAGACTCTTCTACATAGAATTTCAATGCTTCAGGGATTTTCCAATGCTGACCTTTATTTGTCTTCACAAAAGAGAAAGACTTTTCTGTCTGTTTGGTTTGTTTTATTTTGTCTTTTGCACTTTGGTATCAATAGTAACACTTGGATAAATTTTCATTAGAATGAGCAGCTTAATTGTCCTAAAAATTATGTACTGATTACAATAGTGATAGAACACAGCAAGAATAACTAGACATTCATAAAGGGGATCATTTTCCCAGGGCTTAAGACTCAGGGGAAAATACAGAGCTTAAGTGAAATACTTTATTTTAAAAATATTTGTGATTTTTGCTCATTCAGTTAACAAATACATAGTGAGTGTCTTCTGGGTATAACCAAAAATAAATGTGCCTTTCCTAAGTCTGGCTGAATGCACATCATACATGAAACCTAGTCTTAAGTAAGGTAATTAGAAAATCCTCTTCATCATCTTAATCAACATGGGGTCACTTAGACAAAAAAAGGGGGTAGGGGGAGGATTTATTGAAAGAATACTTGATAACATTCTAATCCTACAGAATCTTTGCTTTCAAAGAAACAGTCACCTATAGGAATTACAATATCTTACTCAAGAGTGTACTTCACCACTTGCCATCAGTGGGAAATTTCATCAGAGCCTTGTATAAACTAATCTACACTCCTTAGCTGAATTAAAGCTAAAAGAAACACTCTCCAGAATTCCAATATCTCTTAGGATCTGAAACTGCCAAGGTGCACACCACACAATTATCGTTCCTCAGACCTTACAATCAATAGATCCAAGGGCCCATAAGATTCACGCGATAAACTACAGACTCAGGTGTAAGATAAAAGATAATAAAAATTCATTACTTGATATAACAGTTTTCCCTGAAGTGCCTGCAGGTCCTAAAGGGCAGGTTAGCAGGTGATTAAATTTCGAGGAGTCCAGGGGACTCTGAATGCTTCCCCCTCAGTCTCTTCTCCAACATACTGCTGTTGGAATAAGATTCTGTCTCAGAAACAGCCATCTCTTCCCCTGGAATTCTTTTCTGTACAGCAGAGTGAACAGAGATTAACATGGAAAACTAGGTAGACTAGAGGTTGGATTCTCCAGGAAGATCCAGAGTCAGGGGGTGCAGCTGGGGCACGGCCATGAGAACCTGTGTGTAGCATGAGCAAAACTGACTCACAGCTGTTCCCATCAGCTGGGCCACAAGGCTCCCACAAAGCCCCCTCCCCCTTGTCCCTGAGCCCAGGGAGATGTTCCAGATTCTTCTTCAGCACAGCCTTACCCCACTGCTCACCTTTCCCCTCTGACATTGTTCTTATTCACTACCCCTCCCTCAACATTCCTGACTGTGCTCTGCCCAGCAGCGTCCTTGCTCAGATCTCAACGTCAGCATCCCTTTGTTTTGTGTGTGGTGGACAGGCCAGTCTCTCTCTTTCTAAGGCCCACTCCTATGCTCCAGAGACTCCAAATTGTCTATACGGCAGGATGGGCAGCTAGAAGCAAGCAAAACATGCTACACCTACAGAATGCTTTACATGTTTGTTCTAGACCAATAGTATTAAACTGGATTCCCATGGAGCCCTGGGGTTAAATTCAGGTGCTTCAGGGCACTGAGAAATGTATCTTGACCTCTATCTCACACCATGTATTAGTCAGAGTTCTCCAGAGAAACAGAACAAATAGGACGTATGTATATATAGAAAGACATTTACTATAAGGAATTGGCTCATGTAACTGATTATGGAGGCTGGCAAGTCCAAAATCTGCAGGGCCAATGTGACTTGAGATCCAGGAGAGACAATGGTGCAATCTGAAGGTCGTCTGCTGGAAAATTCCCTCTTGCTTGAGGAGGCTGATCTTTTGGTTTTATTCAGGCCCTCCATTAATTGGATGAGGCCACTCAAATGATGGAGGGCATTCTGCTTAATCAAAGTTCACTGATTTAAATGTTAATCTCACCCAAAAACAAACTAACCATCGTACATCATAATATTGCAAATCCAAAATTTAAAGACAATAAAGATTCTTGTGTGTGTCTGTGTGTGAGGAAGACTGTCCCTGAGCTTACATCTATGCCAATCTTCCTCTATTTTATGTGGGACGCTGCCATAGCATGGCTTGACAAGGGGTGCTAGGTCTGTGCCTGGGATCTGAACCTGCAAACCCTGAGCTGCTGAAGTGGAACACAGGAACTTAACCACTACACAAGTGGGCCAGGCCCAAGATTTTTTAAGAAACAGAACACCCTCTTCTTGCCCTTCGGGCAGGGAAATATCTTAACAAGACACACAAACACACAGAAAGTGCTATGCAAAAATAAAAAATTGAAAAACTATGGTGTACTACTATCCATTAAAATTAAGAATTTCTAGTCCTCAAAGGACATCATTCAGAGACGGCAAAAGCAAACCAGCTGTGGGAGAATGTATTTGCAAGAAGTATATTCAATAAAGTATTCACATCCAGAAGTTATTTTTTAAATGTCTATGAAGTTATAAGAAAAAGGTAGACAACCCAGTAGAAAAAAATAGACAAACTGAACAGGCATGACACAAAAGTGGTCATCTAACTGGCAAATAAATAGCACCACGTGATCCCCCGGCCTTCTACCAGATGGATAAAGTGACAAAGGCTTATGATTCCAAGTGTGGAGAGCACGCAGAGCAAAAGGAACTCTTACACAATGGTGGGAAGGTACATCCACGTAACTGGTCTCAGAAAACTGTTTCGTATGTATAAAGAGAGAGGTACATTTGCATATCCTGTGACCCAATAATCCCACTTCTGTATATAAATCCAGCAGATAGGTAGGCACATCTGTATCAAAAGATTTGTATGAGAATGTTCATAGCAGCACTTTTCATATTAACCAAAAAACTGGAAATAACCCAAATGCCCAATACCAGAATGGAGAAATAAATTGTGATATATTTCAATGAGAATAAAATGATCTACAGCTATAAGCTGTACATGGATGAATCTTACAAATATAAATCTGATCGAAAGAAGCCAACTCAAAAAGTGTAACTACTGTATGATTCCATTTATAAAAAGTTCAAAAGCAGGAAACAGTATCTGTAGTATTTGAATCAAGAGCAAGTCTACTCATGGGGAGGGAGGCTATTGACAAGAAGCTCGAGGGGCCTCTGGGATTCAGGAAGTGTGCTTTTTCCTCATCTGGTCGCAGTTTCCATCGGTGTCATCACTTTGTGAAAATGCAATGAATGTCCATTTATGATTCATGCACTTTTCCAAATATAGGTTTCACTTAAATTTTTTACCAAATTATCAACACGAACATTATAGAATAAAACACAGCAATAAACAATATGTCACCAGGGGAAAAAAGACAACAAAAAAATCTAAATTTGAGATAGATTATTTCCGTTGCTTCCCTTTACCCCACTAGGTCTGTCATGCTGTCATGGAGCAGTTACACTTGCAAGGTAAAATTGAATTAATTTGCATACAAGTAGACAAGGTTGGTGAGGTGTCATGTGTCAATTCTGCTGATAGATGCTGACAGGTGCGTTAAAGTACTTCTTAGTAACACTCTTTTACTTATTTTCATAAGGCAACAACATTAGTACTTTAAGAATAAATTTTCCTGGGGATAAAAGTCTTCAATGGACTTAATTTTTCAATGACACTCAAACCACCTAATCCTTTTATCCCAGTTGTGTCAAGAATGGAAATATCTGTGCTTCTACTTATTTAAGTGGGTCTAGTTTATCCATATTTAAAAGGAGATCGAGGTAAATACCAAAACATCAGAGAGAAGTTGAGGAGATGCTCACAGGCCTAAAAGAAATCGTTACTGAGCCCCTTAGCCCTTCAGAAAAGTCATACATTAATGGAGATGCACAAGACTCTTCAAAGTCAGAGACCTGCCAAATTTTTTTACGTTAATTTACTTAATTGTATTTTTGTGGTAAAGTGTACATAACATAAAATTGACCATATTAACCATGTTTAAGTGTACTATTCAGTGGCATTTAGTGCATCCACATTGTTGTTGCACAGCCATCACCACCATCCATCTCTAGAACTTTTTCATTTTCCCAAACTGAAACTCTATCCATTATCTGATCAGTCCCCATTTCCCCTACTCCCAACAGCCCCCAATCACCCCCATTCTACTTTCTGTCTCTAAGAATTTGACTACTCTCGGGACCTCATATAAGTGGAATCATGCAGTATTTGTCCCTTTGTGACTGGCTTATTACACTTTGCATAATGGTTCAACTATGTTGTAGCACATGCCAGTATTTCCCTCCTTTTTATGGCTGAATAATATTCCATCATATAGATAGACCACATTTTGTTTATCCATTCATTCATGGATGGGCATTTGAGTTGTTTCTATCTTTTGGCTATTGTGATGCATTTTTAATTTGAGGTTCTTTGGGACCAAATAAAGATGGCCACAAGTTCTTGAACACTCCTCCCATGGAAAGATGGGGTTGATGTTCCCTTCCCTGGAATGTAGGTGGGCTCCAGGATTGCTTGACTGATACAATAGAGCAGAAACAAAATGTCCTAGTATCCACGCCCAGGCTAAAGAACGGATGACTTCCTCTTCCTGCTCACTCTAGGACCGCCATGCTGCAGAAACCACATATAGGTGTCCTGTTGACAGTGCCAGCTGAGCCCTGCCCTCCAGCCAGCCCAGCTAAGGCACCATACATGTGAAGAAAGCCACTCTGGACCTTCTAGACCAGCCCTCTGCCAAATGTAGAAGGAACCCCAGTCAGCATCGCCTGTGGCACAAGAATCCTTGAGCTGAGCCATGCCCGAATTCCTGCTTCACAAAATCATTAAATATAATAAAATGGTCCTTTCAAGTCACTAGGTTTGGGAGTAGTTTCTTATATGATAATAGATAACCAGAACAATCTTGGCTCCCAAACATCAGAAAATTCCTGCAGCCTTGCAGCCAAATCTCCCGCTAAAGAAGGGATATCAGACCTTTAAATAGCCTAAGGAAATAATGGCAGGACAGAGCCACCCCAGGGCCAGACTATGCAATATCTGGACAATCCCAAGCAGGTTACAAGGAACATTCAGATCACAAGAAACATTCTGGAATTTTGCCCCTATGTCTGTGAATTCACTTGCTCGTCGAATAAAGTTGGTCAAACATGGTATGAGCCATGCATTCTGCTAAGCACTGGGTGACACAGGTCTGCAAGTCACACACCTGCCCTCACAATCATTGATTTCCCACTTCTCACCAATACCACACACCTCTGCCAGTTCACCATCCCCCAACCTCCAGCTCCTTATTCTTGAATCAACAGATATGCCCACAGGTGCAGTATTTCACTGCATACCAACACAATCTGTGGGTTCTCCTGACATATACGAGTGGAGCTCTAACATCACATATCTCACCTGGGCAAGAGCCACTTAGCCTATTAAAAGAAAAGAAGAAAGAAAAAGTTATAGCCAGGTACTACTTAACACTGGCACTTTCTAGTATTTTCTAATGACTTCTGTTGGGTTCATTTTGGTTTGCAGAAGTCACCCAGAGCACATTTTAGAATTCATGAAACAGAAACTCACTGTTACTTCACAGTCTAACAGAACGTAGTGAATTCAAAGGAAAAACTGAGCAGAATGCAAATACCTCCTAGGAAAAAACATTCTAACTTGGTACAAAGAGACATACTGAATCAATTGTTTCTAATAGGGTTTTGACTGCTTCCCAAGCTTGGCGTGATCAGTTTGCCGTGTTTAGATTTGTTTTGTCAGAAGAGGGGCCGGTGAAGGCTTTGCCAGGTGAGCTAGCTTACCTGATAACGCAGAACACGTTCATTCTGAAGACCTGAGCCCGCGCCTCTTGTTTTTCTCTTCAGGACTGTCATTCTGCTGTGGGCAATGACTCTCATATATAGACTCAGCCCTCTCCTGTCCCTAAGCCATCCAGATGAAAGCTGGCATACATGAGACCCATGGTCACCAGTGGGCAAATGTCTAGGGTTAGTCTTGCCAATATTAACAAGCAACATACGAGAAGAAGACAACCCTGAGATCTGACAAGCAGCTTTCTCTTCTTCCTCTCACATTTGCTCAGCCCTGATGCAGGTGTTTCTCTCTTATTTACCCAGAGTTGGGATAGGAGCCATGCCATGAACTCAGCTTGTTTTAATCTACTCCACACCTTACACTGACTTGATGTATCCAGAATGTGTCTAGTGCCTCCTTATCCCAGGTACTCCAAGTGCAAAAATTGGGGCTAGGGTACTCCTCCAAGCCTGGCAGAAAACACACAACTATAAAAGTAAACCCTTTCTCATTCTGAATATCACCACTGACCAATATCTTCAGATTTATGCTGCTGCGTCAATCCCGCCAGATGAGATGCCCTTGGATACGGACACAAAGCCAAACTAAACACAAACAGTAGATTTGGTCTACCAACTTTGCAGTCACGTCTACAACCAGATTCATGTCCCTAGTTCCATTTCTACCTAATCCCATTTCCTTTCTCTTTGCCATCAGCCCCACCATTGAAATTCCAACATCCTTCTCAACGGAATCTTTCCGAGTTATGACTGGTAGATCTATGCAAAAATAGGCTTGCGATTAATGTACGTATTAATCAGAGGAAAAGGATTGTTGGCCATCCTTGGCTTGATTATTACATGGCAATGGTAACAAAGTTTATTTCTTAACTCTGTAGTGAGAGTCTCTAGCCAGGTCCCTAAACGTGAAGGTCTAAGGGTAAAACGTGACTGGTGACAGACGTGTTTGGAAGGCTATTAGAGTCAGGGCACTGAGTGCAGATCTTGGCTCCACTGATCACGAGCTGTGGGCACTGAGGGCAGCCTCCCTGTGCCTCATCCCTTCCTGTGTGAAAAGAAGGGATGATCTGCTTCTATTGGAAGGTTGTTGTGAGGGTGACACATGTGGTTTGTGTAAAGCACACACACAGCGATGGAATCACAAAATGTAGGTTCACTCTTTGTAATTTTATTTCTCTCATCATCAGCCAGGTTGTTCCTCGGCGTTTCCTATTTTATTAACCTCAACAATCTGCAGTAGAAACAGAAACACCGAAGGGCGCCTAGAGGTTCTGTTGGAGCACATTTACGTATCATTTGACCAGATTATATTCTTCCTATTCCAGTAGATGTCACACCAAGGTTGCCCCAAAATGAAACCTGTTTATGTATCAAGAACCAAGGTTTTTACCCCAGTCCTCCAGGCCTCCTCCATGAAGAAAACCAGGAAGAAAGCCAAGATGATTCTGACTCTCAGAAACTTAGATGGTTTTGATATCACAGGGAAGCCATTGGACTTTATAGTATGTGGATCGGGGAGTAGCATCCAGATTCTTAAAAGATTATCACAAAATACTCTGCAATAAACAAAATAGTCTATAGGTGGAATAAGAGAAGCCCCAAGGAAAATCTTTAGCAAATGTTTGGTCATTTAAGGATATCCCACCTTAAGAAATTACTGTCAAAGGATGGCAGAGAATGGGAAAGAAGTTGGGGAGAGGGAAGAAGCCTGAAATTCAAAGATTTTTCTGTTTGCCTGCATATTTCATTTAACCTCTATTTGAATGACAGGTTTTATGATTATTAACAAACCTCTGAGATTTAGTCCAAGGTACAGCTCCCTTGAAGTACCAGTTATGTGAGTAGGATGTATCTTTTCCCCTTGCCTCTTGTTTTGTAAATGTCTATATTTTTTTTACATAAAGTCCTCATTCCCACTCCACCCCACATTTTAAGTAATAAAGTGTCTTTATAGAAACGTGGAAATATCTGAAGCTCTTCTGATAAACTTTTGTTACAATCAAAGATGGAGAAGGCATTGGTTCACAAACCAACCCCCATACACGGAGGGCAGGGAGAGACTGAAGAAAGAGACAAGCTACCCCAGATGGGTAGGTGGCAAGTTTAATAAGGAAGGGAACTTACATATAAGGCTTGTCTTAGCAGTCACAAGACGAGTAGATCTACGCACCCAACCGCCAGAAACATAAAGTTTATATAGAGGCCTTAATGCCATCCAAGTGGCCTCTACAACACCTTACTAGCTCAAGGCTACACCTTGAAAATGGCTCCAGCTGTGGGAACAGTGGGCCAAACACACATTCCAAGCACAGGAGAGGAGTGAGGAGCCTCTGATTGCCCAGCTCCTGCTCACAGGTCAGCCAGCGGTCACCTCCTCTCCATGACCTCCTCCAACAGAAGGATATTGGTGGTCTGTGCTTCACAGTTTGTGATAGTGCCCTCTGCTTTCCTCTTTCAGCCCAAAGGAATTTTAAATAGAAAAGAGTTATAGCCTATAGCCCTCCTTTTTTCACTCTACTTGAAGGAGGAACCATCATGGGTCCTCCCAAGCTCCTAGCACAAGAAGAAAGGAGGAGAATAAAAAGAGGCTGAGAGTGCGGAAGGAGAGAAAGCACGAAAAATTGAGACTAGGGTGAAGCCATATACATTCACTGAGTCTCTGCACCTTTTTCTTTTCATTGAGGATTTCTTGGGCATCTTTAATGTTCAGATGTGTGTAAGGCTCTAGAAAAACAAATGTGAATGGCACGCAGTCCCTGCAAGCATGCCTTTGCTGTGTGAGGGAGGGTGGTCCCTACGTCTCAGCCACGGGCAGCCCGATCACCATTCAGTGGCACAGATCTAGTTCTATGAAACGGTTGGCTTTCTGTGAGTCTACCTGAAAAGATTGCAAAGAGAAATAGCCACCTTTAAAATATTGAATACATTGGGAAAAATGGTAGGCTTAATTGGTGTTACAATATCAGTATTTCACATGTTTACCACTAAGTGTTTATAAAGATTTTAGAATTCTGGTGACAGATATTCTTTAACAAGATACATTATAATGAATACTTGGGAATGGTTCCTGTCTCTTTTCCCAAATAAATATTTACCTTGATTCAAGCTGTTATTAACGCAGAGATTTTTCCCCATCGCAGCACTGAATACCACAACTTGACTCAAACAAGAAATCTTGTTTTTATCAACTCAACCCATCGAGAGAAGATGTGTCTTTTTATTTAGCTTCTCAGGTGCTAATCAATTGCTAATTATCTTTAACCATATTGACCTTCTTCCACTGTTTTTGCCGTATAGATTAACAAGTGACATTACAAGGAGCACAATTTCATGCATTGAAAGGAATGGATTCATGCATTATTCACTCCACATATATACATGCACTTTTATTTGGAGCTTTCAAAGATCTCAGAAAGAACCACCGAGGAGAGAGACAAGCTGACAAAGGCAAGAATTGGGACAGGAAAGTTATATTCGATGGAAATAGAGAAAATAGACCAATCTTTGCAGAAATGAAGCTGTTAAAAAGGAAGCAAATAAATGCCTCCAAGTGTGTGTTAGACCTCACGATGGGTGCCAGGATCTTGATCCCCAGAATCTTACCTGGCCACATGTGCAGCACCCTCTGCTGGATCCCAACAGGTATACACACAAAGAGCAAGTCCAGGCAAACAGGCACTCTAGTATGGTGCTTGCACTGGCCTCATGCTCTCTGGCTTCCTACTCTATGAACTAAGCCAATCCATTTTAGGCATAAAAAATTACTTTTGCTTGAACTAAAGGGAGGGGAAATGAAGATAAGTGGCCTCCTGTAGGCTCCTCGCCCCTGACTTTCTCTTTGTTTTCTACTTGTCACCTAACGAAGGTGGAGAAAGTTGATGCCTGCTCTCAACCAGGAATAAGCTCTGACCCCTGATGGGTCATAAAGAGAAAGGATGAGAGGAAGTCTAAACTTACAAACCAAAGAGAATACCCGCAAAGAGCTGTGGTATCATAAAGAATGTATCTGTCTTCATCCCCAGTTCCTGCCAAGAAGCTTCAAAAGCCCTTGGAATTCCCTGAGTGACAATACTGTCTTTATTATGCTAATGAGGCAACTCCTGCTCTTCCCCCAAGATGGGGGACACAGCCTGTGATCAAAGGGTGGGAACTTTCAGCTGCCCGACCTCTGGGGAGGGGAGAGGGGCTGGATATTGAGTTTAATCAGGTGGCCAGTGATTTAATCAACCAATAAAATCCCAATAAAATTTTTGGACTCCAAAGCTCAGTGAACTTGCTGATCTGTGACCACATTGATGGACCTCGAGGGTGATACACTCTGACTCCATGAGGAGGGGCATGGAAGCTCTGTATCTGGAACCCTCTCATGCTTCACCCTATGCATCACTTCTTGTATCCATTGTAACAAAACTGTAATCCTAAGTATAGTACTTTCCTAGGTTCTATGAGTTGTTCTATGGAATTATCAAAACTGAGGGAGTGTGAGAACCCTGAATCTGTCACCAGTTGGTTGGAAGTGCAGACAGCCTAAGGACCCCCAAAGTGCAGCTGGCCTCTGAGGTCAGGGCAGTACTGTTGAGGACTGAGTCCTTATACACTGGAGTCTGATGGTAACTGAGTAGTTAGTGATACCAACTCAACACAATGTTGACATAAGGGAAACCATATCGTAGTAAAGAGACCATACTGTAACTTTGACTGATCTCTGACTAACTAACCCAGTTAGATTTGCACCCTCCAGGAGATCCACTTCCTCTGTAGGTTTTACGACCTCTGCTTGTGCACATACCTCCTGACTACGATAAGATGATAACTGCGTTCTTTTGAGTTCCTTAGGAATGTGATGAGCCCCCAAACAGAGCCTATGATGACAGCCATCATCAATGACAACTGAAAGATCTGGTTGGCGACTCCTGGGTCAACATTCCTAACCCCTCCCTAGGACCCACTGGCCTGTATAACTGCTTCAAGATTCTGTGCCCCCTTAAGATGGTTCTTTTGGACACTAGTCAGCCATCTTCCCTCTTGCTAGCAAGCTGTAATAAAATGCCCTTTCTCTGCCACCATCTTGCCTCTTGAGCATTGGCTTTTGTTTCCTGGTGAGCAGATCATCCCCTTTGTACAGCAACATTAGTGTCAGAAAGGAATTGCAATTCACCCACTTAGGCTGGAAACAGAACAAGAACACATTAGTCTTCCGTGTTTGGCTCTTCCCTTTGACACCACAGCCCCATAGTCCTCTTGACCTTGACAGCATTTGCCTCCAGCTCAGGAGTGCAGGGAGACAGCAGGGCAGGGAGCTCACCTTCTCTCTAAAGTGGTGGCTGGTTCTCAAACCTTTTATTAAGCAACAGAACCCTTTTTCAAATAAAGTCTTATAAAAATTCAGAAAACAAAGTAGATAAAAGCATCATTTTATTAGTATTATTTAAGAATAACTTTCAATTTCACATTTTCACACTTACTAATCTAAAGCATTTAATGACGTTGAAGAATTAGCACATCAGTGGTCTCCAGTATGATAATGCTTGGTGTATAAAGTATATTTGACTGTGCATGTCATCAGAGGTTAAACGGGCTTTGTAAATAACATTCAGAATAGCTTTGGCCCAAAGTGGGCATTCCCTACCTCTAAAGTATATTGGCACATTCAAGACATTGGTCTTTTTTGTGACACATATAAGAATAAAACATTTTAAAAACAAGCTTTAGAAGTAATGAAGAATCATTCACTTTTTTCAGTGAAATTATTTTCAAATGCTACAGAACACCTAAACACACCCTGCATAAAACAGTTTGACTACCCAACCTCTGTCCTAACAGGTAATGAGGATTTGAGTTCTGAGTGAGGTAGGGAGCTAGAAATGAGACCCCTGCATAAAACTGGAAAATCCTCAAATGGCTGAACCCTGAATGACAAGGTCAGTCACAAGAAATCCACTCTTGCCACAAAAATACAATGAAGTTTGTCTCTACCTGAGCTCTAGTTAAAAAAGAAAAAGACAAGAAAGGATTCTATAAGAATTGAATGACTGAGTTCACATCTAACTAGAGCGAGAGTCAGCAAACAATGGCCCACATACCAAACGTCCAACCACTGGGTTTTGTGGATAAAGTTTTGTTGAAAAACTACTATGTTCATTGTTTACATATTATCTATGATTTCTTTCACACTACAATAGCAAAGTTGAGTAATTGCAAGAGACTGTATGGCCCACAAAGCCCAAAGTATTTACTATCTGACCCTTTACAGGTAAAGTTTGGCAACCCCTAAAGTAAAACATGGAGTCCCAGTTTACTCTGCCCGGGTTTTTCAGGAATATCCAAACCAGCTATCATCATCATTGAGTGAAGGGAAAGTAAAGACATTTCAGACAAAGACTAAGACCACCTGCAACTCAGAGAGCCTTGCTGCATGAACTCTTACAGGAGGCACATCTGAAAGAAGGATGCTAAACCCAAAGGAAGGAGTAAAACGAGTCAGGAGGAGTTAGGAATTGGCCAGCATGAGGGTAAATTCAAACAAACACTGACTATGTAAAACAGCAAAAATAAAACATTTGGGGAAATTAAAAACATGTTGGAACTGAAATATGGAAGTAAATGCACATAAAAAAAGGAAGTAATTAATCAGAGTTAAATCTTCTTAAGTCTTTATATGGTTCAGTAGAAGATAGAAATACTGAATAACAGATTTTGTTAAATACAGTGTGCATATTTTAAAATATAAAGATAATCACTGAGAGAATAGAAATAAAAGAAGTAAATTACAATTCAATGAAAAGAGGTGAATTAAGGAAACACAAACCAACAAAAAAGTAAATATAAGAAGTAAAGTAAAAGAATGAAAAATAGGAAGTATAAATAAATCCAAATGTATTTATCATAACAATAGGACTTTACTTACAAATTCAATGACAGACACTAATAATTGGGGAAAGAAAATAAATTCTATGTCATTTAGAAGAGGTTCACCTAAAACACAATGACAAAGAAAGGTTGAAGTAAAGTGACTGGTTGAAATAAAGTGATATATAACATTAAGCAGAAGAAATGGTCTTAATGCAAAAAGCAATAGTAGAGTTACAGAGAATTACATAAGGAGGAAAGGATCAATTCACTAGGAAGATTATCATAACTTGAGTGCTCGGGGGACCTAAATAATACAGCCTCAAAACCTATACAAATTCTATGCAAAGAAAAAAAATTAACTATAAGGACAAGTGGTCAAATCTACAGCCATGGAGGAGATTTTAATACACTAGTCTTAACAAATGATAGACAAAGTAGAAAAAAATAAAAAGTAGAGAAAATATAAAACAAAACAATAAATAACTTTAAACCCATGAGCATATATTGAGCTCTGCACCCAACAATTAGAAAATATATTTTCTTTTCAAATACACATGGAACATTTACAAAAATTGACTGCACACAAAGTTGCATAGACATTCTCAACAAATATAATTGAATCAATATCATACTGACCATGTTCTTTGACCATAAAGCAATAAAATTAGAAGTAAATATCCAACAGCACAACAAAAAGAAAGTCATGTATTTAGAACTTATAAGCTTTGAGTATCAGTGCAAAGAAAGCTTTGTGAGTCAGCATTTTTCTGCCCTCCTCCTAGAAATCATAAAAAAGCAATAAGGAGAACAAAGATATTTGCAAACTCCTTTTTTTCCAGTGAAACTAGGAGACAGATATAACCTGCGGACCACAAATTATGTATAAAGGCTGCAAAAGCCACTGATTTGGGGCAAAAGCTGCACAAGAGGAACTGAAGGGAAGAGGACACAGTGGCGAGCAACGTTGAAAAACACCAGCACAATGCACCTCTTCAGAGTGAAGGAAACTGAAGGCAACAGTTGTGTCCCTGCTTTGCAACCTGGGTGTGCAGCCCAGAAGAGCAGGGCTAGGCTGGCTCCCGGGTGCTCCAGGTAAACCAATGAGGCAGGGTGCACCCATGAGAGTCAATGCACAGCTGTCTCCATGGCAGCCGGAATTTGTCTCTCAAATATAAAAACTACAACAAACTGTATGAACATACCAGAACTCGGGGAGCACTGTTTCCGTGAGACCTCCTGGGGAAATTTAAATAAAGGCTGAATCTCAGCCAAACAAGATTGAGAAATAACAGCCAAAGTAAAGTCTGTGGTGTTTAAATACAGAACTAAGACATAAACAAATATAAGGATGAGGGTTGTAGATGGTAATGTGTATGTTACATGCCCCAGCAATGTAGAAAGGATTCGATTACTAGAAATGTTGGGAAAGGGAGAAGAAAGATGGGAAATGAGAGTAGGTTCATTGAATGCTGAATCCTCAATAGCTGGGAGTTTTAAAATCTAGCTTAAAGCTAATACAGTAATTAAAGCATAAACATATATAATAGTACTAAGACAAAACTATGAATAATAATATTAACAAATATAAAAGAAGTGGTTCAGGAGTGGAACTGGAGAGAAAAAGCAAACAAGCTAATTTTATCATTCTTCTTGGACGGGAACTAATAGAAGTTATTTAAGGAAATGGAGTTCTGAGGTTATTATGTGACAGTATAAAAGTAATCTTTGAATAAAAACATCAACTTTACTAATTATCAAAATAATTAAGCAAAGAAACAAAGTAAACAGTCACATAGTTAATACTTTTTTAATAGACTTTATTTTTTAGAGCAGTTTTAGATTCACAGCAAATTTGAGCAGAAAGTACAGAGATTTCCCATATACCCCCTGCCTCCACTCCATGCACAGCCTCCTTCACTATCAAAATCAGAGTGGTACACTGTTACAATCATCAGAGTGGTACATTTGTTACCACGAATGAACCTACATGGACACGTCATCACCCAAAGTCCATTGCTTACATTAGGGTTCACTCGTTGCACAATCTACGGTTTTTGACAAATGTATAATGACTTGTATCCACCATTATAGTATCATACAGAAAATTTTCATTCCCCTAAAAGCCCCTCCGAGCCACCTATTTGTCCCTCTCTCTCCCCTAACCCTTGACAATCACAGATCTTTTTACTGTCTCCATAGTTTTGCCTTTTCTGGAATGTCATGTTGTTGGAATCAAACAGTATGTAGCCTTTTCAGATGGGCTTCTTTTGCTTAGCAATATGCACTTAAGTTTCCTCCACGTCTTTGTGTGGCTTGATAGCTAATTGTTTTTAGCCCTGGGTAATATTCCATTGTCTGGATGCACCACAGTTTATTTAACCATTCACCTAATGAAGGATATCTTGGTTGCGTCCAAGTTTTGGCAACTATGAATAAAGCATTATAACTATGAACATTCATGTGCCCGTTTTTCTGTGGACATAAGTATCAAATCATTTCAGTAAATACCAAGGAATATGATTGCTGGATTTTATGCTGGCTGTGGGGACGAAAGCACCAAATCTTAACCAGTAAACCACCAGGGTTGGCTAAAAGGACTTAGCTCATATATTATAAGAAAAAGATTTTCAGATTGGATCACAAAGCAAAACCAAAAAAGATAATACAGAAAATTGGGTCAAGTCATATCAGGCAAATGCATTGCAGGACCCTCAATCTTATTCTCCGATAGGGGCATTCAAATAATGTGAAACTATTAAATGAGTGTCCTAAGGAGGCACTTTATAATGGTACAGGATAAACTACACAATGAAGATATAGCAGTTGTGACTATCTGTGTACCAAATAATATAGCAGCAACAGTCATAAAGTAAAATGAAGAGATGCCAGAAAAAGTAAACAGAAATAGTAAGGGTGGAATTTTTATCTTTGATTCTCTGTAGTTTGAAAATTATATGCCTAGGTATAGTTTTTCTAGTAGTTATCCTCCTTGGTATCCTGTAAGCTTCCTGGATCTGTGATTCAGTGTCTGACATTAATTTGGGGAAATTTTCAATCGTTATTGAGAAATATTTAAATATTTTGTCTGTTCCTTTCTCTCTTTCTTCTCCTTCCGGTAGTCCCATTATTCATATAACTTTTGTGTCAACCCACAGTCCTTGGATGCTCTGTACCAATTTTTTTCAGTCTGTTTTCTGTTTCAGTTTTGGAGGTTTCTATTGATATATCCTCAAGCTCAGAGATCCTTTCCTCGGTTGTGTCCAGTCTATTAATAAGCCTGTCAAAGGCATTTTTATTACTGTTACTATGTTTTTGATCTCTAGCATTTCTATTTGGTTCTTTCTCAAAATTTCCATCTCTCTGCTTATATTTCCCATCTGTTCTTACATGCTATCCACTTTATTCATTAGAGTTCTTAGCATGTTAGTCATAGTTGTTTTAAATTTCCTGTCTGATAACACCAACACCACATCCCTGCCATATCTGAGTCTGGTTTTGAGGCTTGCTCTGTCTCTTCAAACTGTGTGTTTTTCCTTTGGGGATGTCTTATAATTTTTTCTTCATAGCTGGGCAAGATGTACTGGGTAAATGGAACTGCCATCAATAGTCCTTCAGTAATGGTGAGGTGTGGGGGAGGAAGCATTCTGTAATTAAGTCTCAGTCTTTTAGTGAGCCTGCATCTCTGGACTGTGAATTTTAGACATGCTTCTCAGTTTGGGGTTTTTTTCCCCTTAGATGGGACAGGATGGCTATAGGGGGCTGGAGTTGGGTATCTCCCTTCCTCTAGATCAGTTAGGCTCTGACAAAATGGTTCCCCTGTAAGCACACCTTTTATATGCAAATCAACAAGCCCAGAGCCCATACTCCAAACTGCCTCCTCTATCTGGCTCTTATACTCCACTTAGCAATACTCCTCTTCCCTAATCACCCCAGGACCAAGGACCAGACAACTAGGGAGAGCCCCTGTGCCCTGGAGCCCACTGAAATTATTCAAGCTAGCCAACCCTAGTCCTGCTTATCTTGCTGTGCCTCGCCTTTCCCACAAAAACCACAATAAAGGCTCCTGCCCATGCTTTCTCCCCACTCTTTCTGCTTCCTGACCAACCCTGTGTGGCCCCACATGGCACACCTTGTCTCAGGAACTGTGAGTAACAAACTCTTCAACGGCAGTTGTCTGCTGATCCGTTGGCCTCACTATACCAGAATAATGATAGAACCTTCCTTTCAAAATGTCTGCTAACATCAACTGTTTGCAAGAAATGCGAAGAAACCTCAACTCTCATGTGGTGGCTGGTAGGAATGTAAATTGTTAAAATCACTTAAGAAAACAATTGGAAATATCCAGTAAGCCTACAGATTTGCATACCCTTCTGCCTGTCAAATCTTACTTCTAGAAAAACTTTCCTATCTGTGCCCAAAGAAACATGTCTAAGAAGAATCAATGCAGTCTACTTTTTCAAAAGGCAAAAGAGTAGAGACAACAGTGCACCTGGGTAGGAGAATGGATAAGTAAACTGATACAAGAGCCTATTATGCAGTTAAAATGATTGACTAGATTCACACGTAACAAGCGAGAAAAGATCTCGAAAACAGTTAAGTGACAACATTATACACACTGAAGATGACTAAGAGGATCTGCCCAGCACCTACAGACAACTATAGATCCAGTTTTTATGGAGCAAAGTAAGCCTGCAGCCCATACCTTCTGAAGAATGGGTATATGGGGGAGGGGGGGATGTCAATCAAGTGACATTTTCAGGCTTCTATGCGTGGATGAGACACTTGCTTAAAATTTGGATCTTTGATATAACATACGAACTTGGTGCTTCCTCCAAAAGAACTGTGCAAAATCTTTTCTCCCTTAAGCCACAGGTAAGGAATCTCATTAATAGTAATGCTAGTTGGCTTATTGCAAAATGCATATTAGTGACCTTGAAAGAGTTTGTCCCTCACAGCAGCATCTTCTCTTTTGAAAGACAATGAGGCCCCTCCTTTGATGGCACCCCTATGGGGTTGGGGCAGGTGGAGAGGCGGGGGGGGGGGGGGGGGGGGGGGTGGGGGGGTAGTTTTTTTCTCTTGTGTTCTCCTTCTTTTT